>NC_068356.1:46408487-46728020 GCF_020536995.1 Dreissena polymorpha | reverse complement strand
AGGTCACACTTGCATGATAATAAAATATTCTTTAAAATAAAATAAAATTAGTTTCTCTTACTTAGTGAAAACAACGTGTTAAATATTCAGTTAAATATTCAGTGTCAATGCGGCATGTAGGGGAATCGTCATGTCTGTGACAAAACTCTTGTTCAAGTTATGCCCCTGGTACAAAATTTGCCCCACCTTGAAGTAAAATGTATTTCTTTATATGAAAATTGGAAAAACTTCAGCAATTGCCTCCGAAACCACAAGGCAAAGCAGACATTTGGCATAAAACTTCTTTTAGTGCATCTCTACTGAGACTGTTTAAATTATGCCACTGGGTGCAAATAATTGTGTGTATATAGTGAAAACTTTAAACATCTCTGAAACCACCAGACCAAGACCACAAGAGCATAGATATTTTACAGTAAACATCATCTAGTGGACCTCTACCAGGATAACATTAATTATATCACTGGTTTGGCCCACCCCAGGCACAAATGTGATTTCCTTAAGAATTTATAGTCGCAGTGAATAAGTTAAAACTAAACAATCTTTTTCTTTCAACCAGCAAGGAATAAAGTTCCCGTATGTATAAAAAAAAACAAGTCAGGTGAGCGATATAGGGCTATCATTCCTTTTTGTAAGTTCTTCTTGTCTGAGTTATTGTCCTTTAAAGATTCCTATGTTATTACATGTTAATAAGCGCAAGTTCTCTGAACCTTACACATGTTCCATTTTTCAGCCACTGTTGTAGGTGTATTGCCAAAATTATAGACAATTCACATTCAGGAAGCATAACCTTTGTGGTCTGTGACAGCGACTTGTACTTGTAATTGCTTAGCATGAATGGCAATCTTTTGAGACAAGACCATATGGTGCAGGTAAAGACGTAATTAATGAGCTAAAGGTATAGTTCTAGCAATAACATGTTGCCCGTGTCCGTGTGAATGACTTCATGTGATATTTCTTTTGTACAACTTTGTGAAAGTATGCACACGAGCTGCGTTCATGTAATTGAGAATCTTATTAAATGTTTAGTTATTTGAGGTTAGTCTGTGTTACTTCATTTAGAAGCAAAATGAAAATGCCCAAGGAAATTATAGACAGCCAGCATGAGATATGTAATTGCACTAAGAAGCAGCTGAACTCCGTTATATGATTGAAATGGTGTTGACAAAAATAACACCGTATTTCCTTATTCACATAAACCCTCTTGACCTACAGTAGTTCATAAACGAGGAAATGAATGTAACAAACCATAAATATGATTATTTTTGTTATGCTTGTTAGTAATAAAATGGTGCAACCTTGAGGTATACATTAGTGGCGAAAAGTAGGTCACATACTTTGTAATGTGCTGGGTAAATGTCAGTTCCGACGGACCAACAGGCATGTCTCTGGGGCGGAACAATTGAAACAATTGACCAGCGTAATATTCCGTATTATCACGTGGTCAGTTTAATGAAAACTAGCCAATAAAAACGATTAAAGGTATATTACACATGTTTATTATAAAACTATTCGTAATGGCTATATAATATGGGGAAGCAAGGTATAGCATGTGATAAAAATAATGTGCAGGCGGAATATGCTGAAATTGCACCTCCGTCATCATAAAATTGTTCATTCTTAATTAGTATTGAAAATGAAAATGTTACGTTGATAGCGCAAATGAAGGAAGTGCATTTGTATCTTGAAGTATAGATTTTAATACACCATAACAACCATAATTAAGTACAAAATATTATTTAAATTAATACTTGCGTTTTTGTATTTTTAATTAAGTCAATTAACATATCGGGGACTTAATAAATTGCTTTGATAATTGAAACGTATGTTGGTATAGTAGTATAGAAAACACTTTCTGCAAAGGTTAAAAGTCTATGAACAGGCCACTTAAACTTCGCTTGGAAATCATAAAGCAGCTTTTAATAATCAAGCAATCAATTGTGTTGTCATTCAGTTAATATCTGTTTAGTTGTCAAAAAGATGTCTATGCCGTGATTGTTTGACCTCCAGTTTTGAGGACATAGCTCGTGGAGCCGTCGCATCCGGTTTTCTTCAACACTAATTTGAAGAGATGATAATACTGGCCTGTTGTCCAGAGACTCCATATCCTCATCAGACGAAGATTCTGTACGAGTGTTTGGAAGAATATCATCAACATGTGCTGATGGGTTGTCCATCATACCGGCCGTGTAAAGCCGCATTGGTGTTGAGTTCACTGTTCGTATTCGATGGTGATTCCATGCACCTTGCCAGGTGTTTAACCTTTCATTTATCTTTGAAATAAATACGTAATGAAGTGCAAACAAGTCTGTTTCATTTAAAATGTCAAGCCGGCCATTGTCCTCTAAAAAGTAAAATAAGTCATAAAAATAACTCAAGACTCCGTCATACACGTCCCTCCACAATCGTTCAATACGTTGATTGTGTGTACTTTTACCAGTGAGCATACTTCCACGTCCTGTCCCGCGAGCATTTATCATGAAGTCGGCAACCTTCATATTTTCACGGCCTTGATCTGATCTGACCCGGTCAGGAACTCCAAATTTCGAAACACCATCTCTGAAGCAATGCAAAACCGTCTCCGCTTTGTTGTTGTCCGTGCATTTAAGATATGTAACTAAACGACTGAAATCATCAATGCCGCCTATTATAACAAAATGCCATCGAATTAATTTATGGTTGCTGTCAATGTGCCATAAACAATTTGGAGCTGAAACGTTGTAAATGCGACGTCGTAATCGCCTTCTTTTTCGTGCACGAATTCCATCTTCGTCTAGGTGTTTCAGACACTGACGAAGCCTGAAACGCTGAACCTGTATAAGAATTAATACTTTATGTTGGTTTTATGCAAAAATGAATATGCTTTAATTTACTTCTACCTTTAGCCAAGTACCTTTGAAACAATAGAATTTTCTATGAAAAAAAATCAAACAAAATTCTTATTTTTAATAGATTAAAGCGATAGCCGTTTCAGGTATGATTGTTTGGCACAGATCAAACTGTACTCTAAAACTAGTCTTAACAATTTAGTTAGTTTTCAATTGTTTGACAATACTTTATTGGAATCTGCACGGACAGATGTATCTGTTTATTTATAGACTGTCTACTAAAATCAATCAACAATGTACCGAATACGCCTTCAATTGTAAAAAGATCTAGTTATGCATAGTAAAATCATGGTACCTTAATTCCTTTTTGAAGTAAAACTTTTCGCAGCATTTCTTCTCCACACCTAGGAAATTCAGTGATGGTCGTGGCAACAACAATGTTTAGTTCTTCTTCATCAATTTCTGTAAATGCGAGCTTTGACAAGCCAAATTGACCCATCTTCCGGAATAAGGTACTTTCAGAAACCCCAAGTGCAATACTAGTGTCCTTCACTGAATATCCGGCTCCGAACAATGTTTCAATCATGTTACTTGAAATTTCAAAACGTATATTCCGACACCGTGTACTATCATTATTATGTGCCCACGGATTACTCCGGTAACAAACACATTCAACACGCAATTTCATGATAGTTGTTTTGTCATTTACACCCAAGCAATTAAAGTCGTATAGTGACATAAGTGATATGATGTCCGGTGTTATCTTCTCCTGTCTGAAGCGCCGTATCACTCCTTCTTCCACTCCAAGTCGCTCAAGTATCAAATCCATATCCATTGTTGTAAAATGATGCAAAACAATTTGTCTCCCGTGTGTAATAAAATCTTCGTATTGGTATTATATATTGAAGATGTTTAACGTATTTTTTAAATTGTATCTGCATATAAAGACGATATGTGTTTATATAAATACGATTTATGTTCATATAAAGGTCATTTGCCTTTATATAAACAAGTTATGCCTATATATAATAAAAACATATCCGTTATCATTATATCATAACGATTTATGTTTATATAAAAATCTTTTGCCTTTATATAAAGAAGTAAAGCCTTTATACAATGGAAAATTATCTGTGTATAAAACATTCTTATCTGTATATGTTTACATTTTATCTCTATATAAGAAAAGTATATCTTTATATAATAATGATTGATCTGTATATAAGACAACTGTATCTTTATATATTAATTATTTATCTGTATACATTCAAATTATGTATGTATATATTGTGATTATGCATATATATAATGGTTACAGGCATTCATGCACACTCAGATTGACGTAATATCACAAGTTTTGGTATTATAAGACAGTGAAGGCGTTCCATAATCAATACTCAGTAATTCATGTAGACATAATGCCTCTCTCAGCGAGAACGACGTGTTAACTAATTAAATGTTAACATTCAAGAGTTCTTTGGAGAATTGGCAATTGTGATTATTCTATTCTACCTGCCTGATGGTATTTGATAACTGTTGGAATTTGTAAAGAAATCAGCGAGCAAGAGAAACTTTAATAGCAGTTTATTGGAATGTCTACATGAACTCTTGAATACTTTTGTTCTTTGAGTAAATAGCATGAAAACATAACATAACCATTCAAACATGCCAGTGCGACCCATCTGTCATGTTCCCTACTTTACCGTGGGCTTTATTAATTATTAATTTATAAGTACACTTTTATTAGAAATGATGATGTTTGCATTTCCGACTGTCAAGCAATTATCCGGGTTAAACAATTATTCATGGGTTGTAGTCCAAAAGAATGAAGCCCAAAAAAAGTATTTTGCGCAGACTGCCTCTCCATTGATATTATATTTACGGATTATAAACACGTGTAGCATTCACAGTGACACGACACAAATACAGTTAGCTTGACAGGGCCGTAAAACAAACGAAATGTCGAAATATGTCGCACCTCACGATAGAATAACTGGTTCGGTATGAATTATAGACTTTCGAGCGAGATCGTTGACAACACGTTGATCAATCAATTTTTAACTGGTATTAAAGTTTATTGGTCGACAACATGTTAATGAATTAAAATGATCATTTGCAACTGAATTAATACGTTTTATGATATTTGTCCCGCATAGATGTTTGTGTATATTATGCGAATAATCAGATTCTATGCATTGAACGAATGCCTTTGCCTTTCATAAATGGAATAGTAGCTTATAGGAAAAGCAGATTTCAGTATTCTAAGGTGCAATTCATTAGTATTATTAAAAATGTATTTAAGAGACTAAATCAGGTAAAATAAATTTCAAGCATCGCTTTGTTAATGTGTAATTTTGCAATCGCACGTATGCATAAACGCAGTCACCAAGCACGCACTCACAATTTCAATTTTTAAAATGAATGTGCATCATTTAACAAGTCTATTGGATCTTATACTTATCCGCTGCAGTACACGTTTGTAAATACGTATTTGAGATTTAACGTAATTTGTATCTGCGCGCTTACAAATATTATAAAACTACAATGAGAGACTAACTGATCAAAAACGAAAAGCGAGAGTCCCTTAGTGTAATTTACATATTTTCTGAAATTCTAACAAATGTTATTGATCAAGAAATATAAATTTTGCATCATTAAATACACAATGTATGGTTTGTCAATTAATGATTCCTGAAGACGCAAATCGTATTTTACTCAGCTTGATATTGAATACCTAATTCATATATCAATACGGAAAGTGTTTTTTTACACATTGATAGGTTGGTTTGTATTTATATGACATAATAAATTCAAATAATAATTTGATGTACAATCAGACAATTTAATTTTATTTTTTCATTTAGTTTAAACATTTCGTGAGTAATTAAATACAACTGTAGAAAACTTTACTGATTTGAGTAAAAAACAAAAGAAATTATTATATAATAAGATACCTATGATTTCGACATAAGACTAAAGTTATATTTTTAATCATAATTACATACTTCGTTTTCTAATTGTTTTCTAGATTACAAACTACAATAACGCTTCATAATTCGAGTATACACATTAAGAAGATATGATTTGATAAGATACCTATGATTTTGTATTTGACATATAAATGGGCATGTGATGTTTTTTACTAAACTGTAAAAAAACATAATAAGTACAATATGTATGAAAATTAAATTGAGGTGTTCCAAATTTTTTTTTTACAAACAACAAAAAGCTTTTAAATTCTTTTTACGATGTATGCAAATTGGAGTATATATTGACGTTGTTATATGAAACAAAATAATGTTAAAATCCTTTATGACAATTTATCAGTGTGAATAAAAATGCAGATATTGCGCAATATTTATAATGAAAGGGACTTCCTCGTATATTGGCAAAATGCCAATTTAAAAAAAGCCATTCGTTCAACAAAGAAGATATACATTATATTCCAACAGGCGAAATAACTCTCAAGATTATGAATATGTTTAAAATATAATTTCTTTTAAGGATGATCATAAATACACATATTTAAAATAAACAAATGTAAATAAAGCTTTTAATCGCTGATGCATTCGAATTTAGGAGTAATCAAAATACTTTTTGCCATTATTTACTTTATAATATATTTACAAATATACTCTAAGTTAATACATTTTATGACAATTTCTCAAACTCCGAAATTGTGTGAACAAGTTCCTTTAATGACAAGAACACTGCTTAGTTAGGAGCGCCTAAAACCAGTTTAAATCCATGATACTTTGTATTTAACATTCCAATGCGGTGCCCCCTGTGTTATTCATGTTAATGCTTTTACTTTTTTGTTTGTTGTGTCAAGTGCGTTTTTTGTTTGGCGATTTTCAATATGTTTATTTTTGATTGACCTTTAACACATCATCACCGACACGTATCGCATAGACGGACTCTAAACGATACGAAACTATGTAGAAAATAACTATTGTTAAGATTTCTATGCGTTTTTTTCGAGACCATGTAAAGATGTTCATAAGAAACGATTTCTGCAAACATTCATTTTTTTCTTGATTTTTTTTTAAACACCGCCTGTAGCGCCGTTAAATGTCGAATCGCCGTTATATGTCGCAAGCTACGAGATTTGTCGCAACGTTGACGATAAATGTCGCAAGGACCGATATATGTCGCAAATCCTACTGACGATATATGTCGCAACTTTAACGATAAATGTCGCAAAAATTTCAACTGCCGATATATGTCGCAACATTAACGACAAATGTCGCATACCTTTGTAAGTCATGGTATAAATGAAATGGTGAAGTAAAAATGACTAAAACTTTAAGGTTAGATCTAGATTACCCGACGGGGTTCTTTGGGTCGATTTTAACCAGAATGCTCAGTTTTTAGCGAGCATTGTCCGAAATGGTCAGTTGTGGTCAGTATTGTCCACAAATGTCAGCTGCGGTGAAGATCGACCGAAGCGGTCATATTAATTCATTTTCGACCAAAAACGTTAAGTTTTATTCAAAATGACAAAAATCCTTGTTTTGAATTGATCGGAAATCGGAAAAACGAGATTCACGTAAGTTTTGCTTTGGGTTTGAGGCCGTTTCGACAAGTTTGGTTATATAAGGTCAGTCTTACAGGAACCGTCTGGGTAAAACAAAATGTGAATCCCTCGGTTTATCTGCTGGAGATTGACAACTTTGCCATCTTTGAATAAGCGATAAAAGGCGAATATTCTTTGGTAGAATCGTCAATCGCAACGGTACCTGCTCAGCTCTTTGACTCATTGTGGGGCCGGCAAAGGACAATGCCTTTCTATGAAAACTGCCAGGAAATACGGGTTCTCTTCTGAAACGGTTGGTCGTGCGGATGCAGCTGCGCAATGCATTAGATACTAAACCCATAATCAAATTTTAAGTATATCGTGCATAGAACTGCTGCAAACATGCTTTGCCTCTGACACTTAGTATATCTTCGTTTTAACAAATGATATAACCTTCTCACACTTCTCTAACACACCCCCTTACTTTTACGGTAATTATGAGTTATAACTTTGCTGCATGTTGATTCACACAAAAGCTCTATTCCCTTATAATGCAGTCGATTATTTTCAATCGAATAAAACCCCTTGTATCTTTGAAAGCTTCGCAGTGTATATCGTTTTAAGGGTGTCCTTTCAGCAACCATTACATGATACGTCCCGTCCGATAACACTTCGAACATTATCCTAAACTCTGTATCAGACATTAGCCCAAACGTCCTCCAGCCCTTTGTTAGCGCCATCACAATCGGCAACAGCAAACATATCAACCTGTAATACATAATCAAATAACAACAATAAACTAAAACTCTGTTAACAGTTATATTATCTTATTGCTTTTACTAATATGTTTCATCAACGTTAAACTGTTGTAATATTTTAAGAATACCTTTTTTTTAATGAAAAATCGCAAATTACGGGAATTTCAATCTTTATTATAAGACCTTAATCGAAAAGCAATAGAGCTTACTGTTGACCAAGGTTGACATAAAAGTACACTGTATGGCATTATTTAAATTAAAACGTTATGGTTACGACGTCATTTCCCTTGACCTGAACCGGCCGATTATATGAGACCTTAATTGTGCGTTTCCTGATTCCATAGCAAACGAAACATATTTTCCCCATGCGGTCGCACATTAACTAAGCATTTGGTAATACGATGGATAGACACAGTGTCAAGTAAATTTGTCAAGTACTTTGATAATGATTGAAACAATCTAGATGCTTTGGGGCTGACCCTCTTACCCCGTTATCTCAACATTTTACAGTACATGTTGTATTGTTTAAATTAATTTATCGCAAGTCACGCGCACTGAGTTAAAGGAAGAATTTCAACGGCACATGCGCTTCTTTAAATTAGCCAATGTAAAAGACTCGACAGTATTCAGTTCGGTGGCAGCATTATACTGTTCCGAAAAACTCATTTAGAGTAATCGCCCTTTAACGCTCGCGATACGTTATTTGGCGACGTCGACGGCTTTTGATCAGACGTCATGGATGTCGCAAAATTGCCGCTAGAAAATTGAATAATTACAAAATATGCAATCAGTAATTAAAATATATTTCGCCACAGAAAAGTGATATTTCACCGTGGAAAAGGCAGGCGATGCAAAGACGATCCTTTTCTGAATTTAAGATTTCTCATTTTCGCACATAAACTTTATTAGAGTATGTTGAATCCAAATAGGAAATATATAATGAAATCGGTCATGGTCTCGATGTTTTAAGGAAAATACTAGTTGCGACAATCATTCGTATTTTTCTGTTACACATACTTTTCATGTTAAATGCATTTTATAATTATAGTTGAACCATTTAGTAAAAAGACGGTATTTATGTACCAATTTGAATATTTCGTTTAAAGACTATTGGCAAAGTCTTAATGATACAAGAAAATGAACAACCAATAATATTGCACCCGTGTTCTACGTTTTGAAGGAATTTAATGTTCGCCTCCGACAACAACAAGTAATTGTAAGCGTCATTTTTTTCGTAATCGCCTTTCAAAATTAAAATATCTTCTTTAACATTAAAAAAAGTCAAATTTCAGCAACAAAGTTCATGCAAATCACGTTTACTTTATGTATATGACTTTGCAAAGCTTTTTATGAAATCAGAGTATATAAAGGTATACTATAGTTACCATGGTATTATCACACGAGCAATCGTGGTATATTTATGCCCAACTAAAATCAAACATAAAAAATAATTACATAAAAATCAGCATCGCTGTCTTCATGGTTCTTTCTCTAGTAAGTGTGCCAAAATGAAATCCCAGATAACTCTACTGTTGGATAAGATACTTCATCCAATTAAATTTAATAATCGCGAATCGTGTTTGCATCTTGTAGAAACATGTCTAAACTAAATGTCAACCGGATGGACGATCTCATTTTCACGCTGGGTATGCGGATACTTTGATAACAGGTGGCAATTCGATTCCAGATAACAACAAAAGCCACGCGCGAGAGGTAAGTTCATCAGTTGTTTTGAAGTTATATTATAAAGATTAGTTTTTTAGACAAGGCGCATGGTCGAGTTTATAAATGGTGTATCCTTTTCTATTGCGAAGAACAAAATCACGGAAGAATGGTAGATTTGTCCCCCCAAAAATCGAAAATTCGGTCGGAAAACAGCATAAACTGGATGAACAGTAAACATTTCAACAAAATAAAACTACTTAGAAATATTGCAAGAAATTGTTTGATATACCAGTATGTAGAGTAATCACTGTGCTTCAAATACTTAAGTTTTGATAGTATTCAATGAAATATAAACGAAGATAGAGCATGTTTTAATAGGTAGTATTCATGAAGTTGCGGATACTTTGATTCCCGATATAAGGCACTTCGGATAACAGAGACTTTCAACAAATTGGGCACTCAGATAACCGAGTTTTAACTTCTACCTTAAATGCATTTATGTATATTATGGCTATTCTTACCAAACATTTTAAAGTACGAATCAATTTGCATTGTCATGCCCGACACATTGAGAATTTATGCATAACGTAATTACAAACACAAGTAAAATATAACCAATGGCGTTGTTCGTTTTCAAAAATCTTATTACTATTATTTATATAATTAATATTATAAGTTCAAATTTTAAATAAGATGCAAATGCTTATTTCTGAAGTAATATATTTCAAGTGACGACCGAAAATAAGTGTCTAAATAATAAACTTGTTTGTAAGTGGTACATTGAGATTAAGAGAATTGAAGATACATCGGATCGTGTGGATCAACACGACTGTGTTCAATTGAACTTATAGCAGGACTCTAGATGAGGGTAGCAAGGGGTCTTACAGCGATCAATACTCCTCATAAAATCCTTTGTCATTGGTGCCCATTAGAATCGCATCATGAAGACGATACTAATGCGTAGCCACAAAATTTAAAATAGATTGGAAAACACCCTTTATATTGAGCTCTACTTATAGGAAGCACACCCCTTTACACTTCACTTTCCATTTTATTATCATATTACAAAGGGATAAGAACATGTTTCGGTAATTCGTTGTTAATTTAAGTCAGTACATACATTTTTATGTATTGCCTGCTTACTATAGCAGTATTCCACAGCGATTTCTGCATTTCTGATTCACTAAATAGAGTGTGTTATATCAGGTAAAAAGTGTCGAGTTATCTGGATCGAAGTGCCATTGTCTTTGAGGTGATCGGTAAAAGAAGTGTCCATGAAAATTTGGCATCCGACTCTTAAAACATTTGAATTTCCTCAAATACGTTATTTAACTAAAATTTAACATGATGTAACATTAACGGACATATTGATCTTTTATTTCGATTAGTTGGCATGTTCTTGATTTATTTCCAAGTATTTTTTATTTTGTTGAAATACGTACTGATCATCGAATTCATGATGATTATCGATGAAATTTCATTTCTTTTTTTTATAATCAACTGTTTTTTTCACGACTTTCTTGCTCCGCAATACAAAGTACTATACCATTAATCGACCAAACAATGTTACGTGTCTGAAAACAAAATGAACAGAACATAAATGCACAAAAAGCTGAAGATTTCAACTCTCGCGCGTGGCTTTTGTTGTTATCTGGTATCGAAGTGCCATCTGTTATCAAAGTATCCACATACCCGGCGTGATTTTGCTGCCATTTATTTAATTAAATTGAAAATTTGTCTATTAAAATGATTGTTAGCAATAAGACTTTCGTACTGTGGCTGTCATCTGAACATCTGTAAATTTGTGATGTCATTTGTGTGACATCAAAGCAGGTGCGGGTTCAGGGTTTTCGAATACGGGGAGGGGCGTAGGTGTCAAGTTTTACCTGGGGTGGGTACTTTACTGAAAAATTGTTAACCCTAAAACGGTTGATAGTAGTTTATGCTATCCAATTCCATCGCCGAAGGCCTTTTTTTGTTAAGCAACCTTTGGCATTCGATTTTAAGGCCCAAATATGCACATTTTAATTAAAAAAAAATCTAGGCTGATTTTAGGGGGGGGGGGACGCACGCCGCTTCCGCCCTCCTAAATCCGCCCGTGCAAAAATTCGAAAACGTTCAGGGGAGCACATAAACGAAATATTTGTTTGACAACTGTGATGATTTGAATATAATCTGGTGAAATTAACATATTCAAAAAATGACATTTCTATGACGAATTGTCGTTTGTATCTTATTTTTGTCAATGACAACAGTAATGTGTCGTTAAAGAGACTTTTTTCAGCTACTGAACTTATCTTATCGCCGTACAACAATATTGAATTGACACAGACCTTAGTGCAAGCCTTTCTTCAAATTTAGGTTGGAAAATCGTACATCTTGTTCAGTTAACTGGTAATTACGACCGACAAGGAGTCCTTGTCATTTGAGACTGATTACTGACGTTGGGTGTAAAGCCGTTCACACAGTAAAGTGAGCTGTAATCGGCGATAATTTGATTATGGGTTTAGTATCTAATGCATTGCGCAGCTGCATCCGCACGACCAACCGTTTCAGAAGAGAACCCGTATTTCCTGGCAGTTTTCATAGAAAGGCATTGTCCTTTGCCGGCCCCACAATAAGCCAAAGAGCTGAGCAGGTACCGTTGCGATTGACGATTCTACCAAAGAATATTCGCCTTTTATCGCTTATTCAAAGATGGCAAAGTTGTCAGTCTCCAGCAGATAAACCGAAGGATTCACATTTTGTTTTACCCAGACGGTTCCTGTAAGACTGACCTTATATAACCAAACTTGTCGAAACGGCCTCAAACCCAAAGCAAAACTTACGGGCACCTCGTTTTTCCGATTTCCGATCAATTCAAAACAAGGATTTTTGTCATTTTGAATAAAACTTAACGTTTTTGGTCGAAAATGAATAAATATGACCGCTTCGGTCGATCTTCACCGCAGCTGACATTTGTGGACAATACTGACCACAACTGACCATTTCGGACAATACTCACTAAAATCTGAGCATTCTGGTTGAAATCGACCCAAAGAACCCCGTCGGATAATCTAGATCTAACCTTAAAGTTTTAGTCATTTTTACTTCACCATTTCATTTTTAACATGACTTACAAAGGTATGCGACATTTGTCGTTAATGTTGCGACATATATCGGCAGTTGAAATTTTTGCGACAGTTATCGTTTAAGTTGCGACATATATCGTCAGTAGGATTTGCGACATATATCGGTCCTTGCGACATTTATCGTCAACGTTGCGACAAATCTCGTAGCCGGCGACATATAACGGCGATGCGACATTTAACGGCGCTACACCGCCTCTATCCATGAAGTGATTCCACTTTTTTCGACAATATTTCGTATATTTAATATCAATTGAAACTCTAATTTCCCCGTTCTCGGCAAACATGTTTGTTTTGGTGGTGGCTATTTAGTTCGTTTTGCAGAAATATTTGTAGCCGAACTTTGTCAGACATTTTCTCAAAATCTCCGAAATTCTGTAAACAAGTTCCTTTAATGAAAAAACACTGCTTAGTTACAGAGCTGGAGTTCAAATGAATAAATTAATACTCTTGTCGTTTAAAATAAATTACATTCACCGTACCATTTTATTTATCACAGAAAATCTCGATAGCAGTGCTTTAGCTTTGTTTTTAGTTATGATTGTTTGTAGCTAGGATTTTGAAATTATTGGAGATAATTCGTTTAATAAAGCGAAATTTACTATCGTTTCATTTGCTTAAAATAAGTTACATATTTCATGGTTTTCGTGATTTCGTATCAATTGCGTGTATTTTGGAGATGTGCCTTTCTTGACAGATGAGTCTTGTGCTTTATTTTGTAATGCACTTAGATTAATATCATTTTGTTATGCTCCCCCAAAATTTTTGGGAGGAGCATATGGTCGCCGTTTCGTCTGTCCGTGTGTCCGTCCGTCCGTGCACAATTTTTGTCCGGGCTATTTCTCAGCAACTAATGACCGGAATTCAATGAAACTTTATGGGAAGCTTCACTACCAAGAGGAGATGTACATATTATCAGCCGGTTCTGGTCGGGTGAATTTTCACAGAGTTATGGCCCTTTGGAATTTTCTATAAACTGTGCATATTGTACAATTCTTGTCCCCCAACTACTGACTGGAATTCAATGAAGCTTAACGGGAAGCTAAACTACCTTGAGGAGATGCGCATGTTATTTGTGGGTTCTGGATAGATGATTTATTTAGAGAGTTATGGCCCTTTGAAATGTTTAAGTTGCTAAACCATCCATCGTATTATTTTGTCCAAAGTTATGCCCCTTACGGCGTTTCCTTTTATCTGAATATACAGTGCAATATTGAGACAAAAAAAACCTTTGGGGATCATCACCCGTCTCCGGGTTTTAGAATGGCTACGGTGTGCTGATTTGAAATATAAGTAGCCAAAGGGTTTTTATTGTATACCATAAATCTCAAAAGTTGTTAAATTAATTCATGTCTCTAAATGCTGCTGATTGCAAAAAGCAATATAAGAATAATTTTAGAAGTTTTTTTTTTAAGAGTAAATTTGCTTTTATTCCAAAACGATACTAACTATAGAGTAGATTCAGCATGGCGAAACGTAGTATATGTGTCCGGATTCGATTTCTGCACTAAAACAAGCTGCACGTCCTCAATCATGATTAATTACTGTAAACGTATAGAAATTCGTCGGTATGAAATTTCGTGGTTTAATAAAAAACAACTAATTCGTTGACACGTAATTTCGTGGATTTCAAAAAAAAACTAATTCGTTGACACGTAATTTCGTGGATTTCAAATAAAAAACAACTTACCGTCATAATTATTAAAGTTTTAATAAAACAACCAGAGTAATAACGAAGCATAATCTGCTTATCTGTGTTGACAGCAAGACTCGAGGTTAATGTGCACTGAAGCGTGAAAGTGTTTCCGATAATTGTCGATAAGAGCGATAAAGCGGCGCACTTGTGGGTCTTCACTCGCTAATTGCCATCAATGTTGTTTTAACAATATTTGTAAATCACAGCGCAATAGGTCCCCTAGTCGTAACAATTGAGTAATAAGGTCCCCAAAATACAGGTGTGAAAACTGCAATGTCTCTTTTAAGTTTAATTGGCATTAATTGACATATGTGATAAATGTCCCGTAAAAGAGGATAGTCGTTGATGTACAGTTTATATACCGTGCTTGATTATAAAAGCATTATCAACCAAACACTTATCAATAAAACAACATATCGCATTAACTTGCGTTCAAACAATGTCTCTTTCAAAATGGTTGAAAACGGGAACAGTACCGACACGTTTTCCTACTATGGCAGGATTGCCAGACCCTGCAAAGGCTCTGTCTACGACTGAAGCTTTATTTACACAGACCGCTAACGATGCAGTAGAAGAAATGGTCATTGGACGTAAACGGAAGCGTGGGGAGTACGCTTCTTACTGTGACGAAACCAGGGCAAAAATTGCGCGTTACGTTTATTAACCATGATGAATAAAACGTATATTTACAATGATGAATAAAAAATAAAAACTCGCACGACTTTAGTGTTTTATTAATGCACTGGATGGCGAACAAATTGATATTTTATATAAACACACTACTTGTTATTCATACTGATTAATCATTAACATCGTAGTTCTTATCATACTAAGTAATCATAAACATCTTAGTTCAAACATATTTAATTTACAACAAATTCGTGGAAAATAACAACAACATTTACAATTTTGAAATATTTTAATTAGTCGAGATTAAAGTGTAATGTGACCTACTGAAGTGAAGTTACTATTACAAAAAACAAATATCTCGGACAACCGACAACAAAAGAAAATGGCGGAAATGCCATTAAAAAAAGACCGATTTCGGATTAAAATGTATCAAAAATCATTGGTACTTGAATTCGTGGTTCGGCGGAACCACGAAATCCACGAAAATTAGTACCACACGAACTTTAATGATTTTACAGTATAACTTGAATAAATGACAGACAGTGGTTATTGCAACGAATACAAACTTGTTTGAAAGAACGAATCATCAATCGGCAAGTGAAGTTTTATTTTATATTTTCATATATGTTCGTGACCTTTCAACGGTGCACTGTCAAAGAACATAAAAACATTGGTAAAGGTGTTTTAATTTGAATATATAATATAATGAACAATGTTTATGCTATAATTTAATCACATTAATGCAGTTTGAGCTACTTCATAATGTTAATTTGTACAATTAAACTGTGTCGAACATTTAAATAAGGGAAAACAAGAAGCTCAGAGGAGTGGCCAGTTTTAACCACAGGAGCATGACTTAAACAAATTTGGTAGAAGAACAACACACGATGTTAAATGTAAATCAATATTTAATCTTTTGATCTCGTTATTTAAGAAAATGAATCTAGTCATTTTGCTACATAAGTTAAAAATCATGCGACTCCCCGGCCCGTTTTTGACCCCAGGGGAATGCGTGAACGAATTAGGTGAGGGATCACTAGGCGATGTTACTCACCAACTATAAAATCACCGACCTTTGTGGCTTTTAAATATAATTGTTAAGCCTTGATGACCCACATATGCAATTGACCAAACGATTTGAAACAATTAAAAATCACCCAATTATTATTCACAAGAAGTTTCGTCAAATCTGTCGATGATTTAAGGTGGAGAAGTCTTAAGAAGATAACGTTTACGTACTCACCTCACCCACCTTGGGCACGCGCTGACTTGATGGTATCCTAAGAACGCACGCATTTCACTCACTTTAAGCATGCAATGACTTCATGAAATCATAAGAGCTCACGCATTTCAATCACCTTAAGCACGCAATGACTTCATGGTATTTTAAGAGCTACACATGAGCACGATGTGATCACGTGAACTAAATTTTAAACTTACATTTGACGAATAGACTAGCGCCTTGAACTAGAACCAATACCCGATAAGCACTTCTCGACTGACAGCTGGTATTTAACGTTAACGGAACAACATTTAATTTATCATTACAATATTTAGTACAAACATCAGCAGTGTGATTCTAAAACAATAGTTTATAAGTTAATCGTACCGTATTAACAATTGTTTAATTGCAGATCTTAACATTCTAAGGATTTATATTTAACAAATACATCAGGCGTCAATAAATCAAAGTGGTAAACAAGCGTGTTATTTTTGCACCATAGACTAGATATACTTTTCGGGTTTTATCCCCTGAGATGGAATTACTAATATTTTTGAAGGTCATAATCCTTCTCTCGTGTTTACATAAATGCACGGGAAATGTTGGGCATGATATTTGGGAACACCTTTTCACGAACTCATCTTATAATAAGTACATTCGCCCAGTAAAAAACTGGAGAACACCAACTGAAGTTGGCATTGGCGTTTCATTAATTGCCATAATCGAGTTCGACGAAGTTCAACAAACTTTACAACTTACTTCGAAAGTGAGCATTATTTGGAAAGATGAATTCTTGGTTTGGGATCCCGATGTCTTTCAGAATGTTTCTCATATACATGTTCCTCAGGATTTTTTATGGAAGCCGTATATATTTCTTGAAAACTCCGTAACTAAGCAGGCCGAGCTTGGAACACAGTCCCTTGAAGTACTCTTGGACAACACTGGCACAGTCACGTGGTCTCCGACAGAGGTGTTCCAAACGACATGCGCGGCAGATGTGAGGAAGTTCCCGTTTGATACACAAAAATGTTCGATGGTGTTTGCGACTCACGGTTACACAGAAATGGAAATGAAAATGAAGACTTTAAAGGACCATATCGATTTCCATGGAAACGGTGGAACTGCAGGCTGGACAATAACAGAGACATTGGTAGAAACAGAGATTGCGGATGGCGGAAACATTCACACCACATGCTTTATGACACTCCAACGTAATCCACGCTATATTGTCCTTAACATTTTTCTTCCTATAGTGTTTTTGTCATTCATGAACATATGCGTTTTTATTTTGCCAGTACCGTCGGGCGAAAAGAGAGGCTTCGTCATTACGGTCTTTTTAGCTTTGGCCGTGTTTCTGACAATTGTGAGTGGAAACCTGCCCGAAAATTCAGTCAACGTTTCGCTTCTTAATATCTATGTCTTCAAGAGCACCCTGCTAAGTGTCATTATCGGTATTGTCACCATTGTTCAGATCAGGATCTACCATCGGGATTCAAACCTGCCTGTTCCTCCATGGCTGCGTTTTATTGCCAAAAAATGTACGTCAAACCCAAGGTCGAATGATGTAGAGTTTGAAACTAGTGTTGAACAGGGAGAAAGGAGTGGGTCCTCAACAAATGGAAGGCGTGCTTGGTGCGAGAATTTGAAAGAGGGTGACGTCACTTGGCCACGGACGGCTTGTAGACGCATTAGACAACATTTTCTTTGTTGTTTTCTTGCTTATTAACATCATCATGACCGTGACGATATTTGTTATGGCTCTGATGGAAGAGGAAGTCGTTACAGAAGATCATTAATATTAAGATTTACATTTTAATGAATAAAGGCTTTATAACAACGATTATTGTGTATTGTATTTGAAAGTTGATTGTGTACACGTATACATGTATATTATTAGACATTATTTCTTATTTACATTTGCTACATATGTTTTTTGTTCACAGAAAAAAATCATGTATTTTATCGCTGGGTATCAGTTTGGTCATCCAACAGTTTTAGTGAACTTTTTGCGATTTGTGTGCTAACTCTTGTGTCATGTGCTCGTATATGCTAGTGTTTTGTTTACACGAGGACATGCCGATACGCCTTTTCAGTTTATTTACATGTTCAAGGATTCAATGTTGTTAGAAGTAATTGAACGCCGCTACTATAAATAACGGAGGGGTAATTTTTGCTATTTCGTGTTTAACAATTTCCACCAGACGCTCAACATAACACACATGCTAACATATAATCATATATAAATGCAAATTCATTAAATCGTCATCTTTTCTTTAAACATATAAAAAAAAAGAAACATCATAATAATTTTTATGAGCACGAAGAATGGTTCCTATGTTCTTAGATAATAAGGCTAAATTCAGCCGAATGTATGCAATATCATCAACAAGTATACTGGAAAAATGTGTGTGTGTGTCGAATAAATTGCAAGTTTAAATAGTATAACAGTTGAATTTGATTTGTAAATTAAAAATAAAACAAGTTGAACATACTATGATATTTTTTTAAAAGAAAAGAAATTATAAAGCGCCAGATATTGGTCATTTACATAAAAATTGAAGTTTATTGTCAGTGGAATGGTAAATTGTGCAAACTTTCGAATGAAAAACTTAATTTGATTTTCGTGTATATATGTGTTTATATATGTGTTAATAGATTAAACATTTTGTTTACAAATTTTGTGTTTTAACATTCCCATTGTATATTCCACAAGGGTAACTGAAATAATGTTCAATGAATCACCAAAGAACGTTTTTGTAAAATTAATACAGCATTTATTTATTTTTAACAATTGTTCGTAGCATTTGGTATGACTAGAAAGTTGCCGTCGCTCTGGTTCAACATCCAAATATTTCGAAGTTAAATGCTATTTAAATTGAAAGGTATTCTCTTTACTTGCTGTTTATTTTTTGAGATTTTATTATGTTAATTGTGATTTCCACATGAATGGTTTACGAATGACTCTTGGTCAAGTATAAAGTTCGGAGCGCATTAAACCAGTTAAAATTAATGCTACTTTGTATTGAACATTCCAATGCGGTGACCCCTTAGTTATTCATGTTGAGTGTTTTTTCGTATTTGCTTGTTGTGTCTAGTGCGTTTTTGGCAAGTTTCATATATTTATAATTTATTTGATTGACCATCATATTCGACATGTAGCGCATAGACAGACAATTTACAATACGAAACTATGTAGAAAATTACTAATGTTAAGATTTCTATGCGTTTTCTTTCGAGACCATGTAAAGATGTTCTTAGAAATGATTTCTGCAAAGATACTTTTTTGGAATTATTTTTAACAACGCCTCTATCCATGAAGTGGTTCCACTTCTGTCGACAATATTTTGTATATTTAATATCCAGTAAAACTCACGTTTCTTCACGTTTCTTTACAAATACATTATAGTAGCCTTCTTAAGTTACATCCTACAAGTAAACACAGTGGAAATGTTATTTTGAAATCACAAAGTAAGTTTATTTTCCTGTTAGCAGTGACTTTTTAAGCATTTTAAGAGCATATATTATTTCAAGCATTTATTTAATCTATTATTTCTTTTAAATTCGGTTGGTTTCTGTGTTAATGGAGCAGAAGTTCCCTCAAAAAGAAGTCGTGATGACCCAAAGCGAGTTAAAGCAACGAGTCTTACATCGTAAACGGAGAGGGGCTGTCCGGTAAGCGCGGTTGTGTGTTCACGCGCTTCAATCGACCATGTATCATTCCCCGTTCTCGGCAAACATGTCTGTTTTGGTGGTGGCTATTTAGTTCGTTTTGCAAAAATATTTTTTGCCGAACTTAATCAGACAGTGTTAGTGAAAAAATGTTATCAACTACAGTTTTAAACGAATATGACTATTGTTAGACGTATTGACTTTCTGTGATATTTGTAAAGATTTTCAGGAAAATAAATCATAGATTTACATTTTTACTATTGCCTTTCTGTGATATTTTTTCATTTTGCGGACAATACAATAATGGTAAACATTTTTAAGTATTTAGTTATTGAATATTTAAGCATGCACGTTCAAAGCATTGTAAACAACTAAATCAACAAATATATATAGAACTGGTTTAAATGCAGGTGTGTAAACTATCGCCCTATATTAAACTGTGCAGTAAGCACAGGCTAATCCGGGGTAACACTTATACATATGGATTTTTTCGTATAGACAATGTTTATATTCTGAAAACAGAAATCCAGTCAAAGAAGAAAGTGTCGCCACAGATTTGCCCTTTCGCACTGCACATGCTTATTTGGGACGACACTTTATTCACATGCATTAGGCCAGTTTTCCCAGAGCGCAGATAGAAATAATTTGTTGAGCCTGCGTGCAGGGAGCAGTCAGACAGGTTGGTGTGTGATTGTGTGTGCGTCCTAACATATCGAAACTACAACTTCATCTTTCATCATCCAGTTTTCAAATAACTTTACAACAAGTGGCGATGCAATGTTGTGTCCCTAGTCAAAACATTGAATACAATCTGGAATGTTATTTTATTCATCAGCTAATTTTAAAGTTACTCTTCTTTTGAAAGTAGAATTACAAACATGGGACTTATGCTATAAGCGTCCAGCGCAGCTCCAGACCAGCCTGCGCATCCACACATTCTGGTCAGGAGTATCAATGTGCGCTTATGACACCAGAAAACATTGCATGACTACAGAGCAGACAAGGTAGTTCCTGAGGAAATTGTGCAGTTGCACAGGCTGGTTGGGAGCTACGCTGGCCGCATTGGCCATAAGACCCATTTTTGCATGACAAAGACGGTACAAAAGTGAAACACACAATGAAAACTGATTTTATGGTAAAGGAATTAAGATGAGATCTGTTAAAAGTGTTGCCATTTGAAATACCATGGTATAATTCTACGCTACAGATGGATACTTACTATTAATATTTCTAAGCATATTATGGATGTGTTAAAGTTATTTAACTTAGTGGGGAACATTTGTCACAACGATTAATAATATTATGATTAACACTATTTGACATAGAGAGCAGACGATGCTAGTTTCGAATATTTTATAATATAAATCAAGAGCTATAATTCATAAGTGTTTCAAGAAATCAGACTGTTAATTAAATTAAGCCAAGATATTAAGCCAGCAATATTGTAACGAAGATTGATGATAATACAAATAAAACTAATTTTGAGTAGGAGAGCTGACAAGGTAAAATTGGCCAATTTTTATGTCCCCCACTATAGTAGTGGGGGACATATTGTTTTTGCCCTGTCTGTTGGTTGGTCTGTTGGTTGGTCTGTTGGTTGGTTGGTTTGCGCCAACTTTAACATTTGCAATAACTTTTGCAATATTGAAGATAGCAACTTGATATTTGGCATGCATATGTATCTCATGGAGCTGCACATTTTGAGGGGTGAAAGGTCAAGGTCATCCTTCAAGGTCAAAGGTCAAATATATGGGTCAAAATCGCTCATTTAATGTACACTTTTGCAGTATTTCAATATTCAAGATAGCAACTTGATATTTGGCATGCATGTGTATCTCATGGAGCTGCACATTTTGAGTGGTGAAAGGTCAAGGTCATCCTTCAAGGTCAGAGGTTAAAATTATGTGGACAAAATCGCTCATTTTATGAGTACTTTTTCAATATTGAAGATAGCAACTTGATATTTGGCATGCATGTGTATCTCATGGAGCTGCACATTTTGAGTGGTGAAAGGTCAAGGTCAAGGGCATCCTTCAAGGTCAGAGGTCAAATATATTTGGCCCAAATCGCTTATTTTATAAATACTTTTGCAATATTGAAGATAGCAACTTGATATTTGGCATGCATGTGTGTCTCATGGAGCTGCACATTTTGAGTGGTGAAAGGTCAAGGTCAGGGTCATACTTCAAGGTCAAATATATGGGTCAAAATTTCTCATGTAATGTCACTTCTGCAATTTTGAAGCTAGCAATTTTATATCTGAAATGCATGTGTATCTCATGGAGCTGCACATTTTGAGTGGTGAAGGGTCAAGGTCAAGGTCATCCTTCAAGGTCAAACGTCATATAGGGGGACATTTTGTTTCACAAACACATCTTGTTATATAATGTAAAGGCCATAATTCAGATGTGCTTCAAGCAATCTGGCTTGTTATCAAACCTGCTAAGATGTAATATCCTAAACAAGTTTCATGATGATCAGATTTAAGTTTTTGAAATAGAGTGCGGACATTGTCTTAAATATCATCTGTCCGCTGGAAGGGTTTCCATAATATTACCCATTTTAAAACAGGCATATAACAACTGAATTTGTCTAAGAATCTCCAAAATATATCAGTCAAGGACACATTTCTTTATGAAGGAGAATTTTAGCTCCGATATTTTCTCAACAGAGACATCTATAATGGAGGCGATGAGTCCTGTGATGATTCCTATCATGCCCATAATGAACCAACTGGCCAGCTCGCGCTTTAGCACCCACTGAAAGATACAAACCTCATAGAAACATAACAATGAGAATATACATGAACCTTGCTCTGCTTAATCAGAGACAAGACTTCCTTTACACGAAACATTTCAGAAAAGCAGAAAGTGTCGTCCCTTATTAGTCTGTGCCGACTGCACAGACTAACGTGAGAAAACACAATTTCTGCACATGTACTAATCCATGTTATCACAGAGCGGCTAAAATGGTTGTTAACAAATCTTCAGATGCAGAAATACGGTAAAAAGTTCTTTTGACAGAGATTTTTTTAGCTACTTAAATGGGTCCAATTAAATGACCAGGCCCATATTTATCTTACACTTATTTACTCAAGAGGTTTTAATTTGCAAGGGCAACAATGACCCAGCAACATGTGGAGATCTAGGCATAAGGATTGTTTCTTCAAATCTGAGTTCCATTCAATGAAAAAATTCAAGTTTCAATACCTGTAGACTAGACAAATAAACTGAAGAATGTTTGTCCACAAAATTATAACATTTTATGCTGACAGACCAACTGACAAACAAACAAACCATCTAACAAAAGCATGACTTTCAAATCACATGCAAAACTTTGTTTGCAGGAGGAAATGATTGTTTTAATTATTGTTTTATGTAAATAACTGAAAGAAGTAAAGATAAAAAAGCTTCCATCTGGGTTGTCTTACTTGCAAGGTGGTTTATGTCTGGGATATGACAGACTTATAACTAAATGAGAACACTATTGTCTGGGAGACTCTTTGTTGATTGGTTGCTTAGCAATTAGCCTCAATAGCAGAGTGCAGGATCACGCGACTTTGTTGCTTCCCAGTTTCAATGTTAAAAAATGTAAACACACCGGTAAGAGTGTTTTTTTCCGAATAACTTTTAAAAACAAATGTTCTTAAGAATTTCAACAAGTGCATAAAAGACAGATTTTTTATGCTGCTTATGGCAATGCGAAATACATAATTATTACTTTATTGAATAAGCATGTGTTCAAAACTTGTATGTATACTGCATTCATTTATATGGTTATGCTTCACGCAATATGAAATTTTGTAACCGATTTAAGACCTATTCACAGTTTTATTCTTATACCTTAAAGGGATCTTTTCACGCTTTGGTAAATTGACAAAATTGAAAAAAGTTGTTTCAGATTCGTAAGTTTTCGTTTTAGTTATGATATTTGTGAGGAAACAGTAATACTGAACATTAACCATGCTCTAATATAGCCATTATATGCATCTTTTGACGATTTTAAAACCTAAAAATTATAAAGCGTTGCAACGCGAAACGATTGAATAATTTGGAAAGTTCTGTTTTTGTCGTTAAATTTTGTGAAACTACGAAGATTGCTTATATAAGGTATAAAATACGTCAGGAATATGTACTCGGCGGAATAGCTCAGTAGGCTAAAGCGTTTTTACTTCAGGACTCTGGCAGGACTCCAATGGGTCACTGGTTCGAAACCTGCTCCGGGCATTGTTCTTTTCCTTTTTTAAATTTTTTTCTTGATTTTTTACTGGAGCTTTTACGATCCAATGTTTACATTTATCAATATAAAGCATTTAATGAATAATATAAAAAAATGCCAAAATCTGTGAAAAGGCCCCTGATATCGGCACACACTGCGAGAAAAACTGTCTTTTATGCATTAAAGATTTTTGCAAATGAATTGCAATAACTTGAGATATTTGCAAAAATAAAGTTCTTAAAGGTATGTTTACATTCTGTCTAGCCCGTGTGTAAAGCCCTGAAAAAACCCGTTGATTCTGTGCCCTGCTCAATAGGCAAGTGATCTGAAACAAATGTGCTGAATGTGTACCTCGTACATTCCTGACAACACATGGCTTGTGTCATCAATGTCAAACTCTACATTTGATTGGAGTCCATTATTTTCCGCATCATAACCATGTGGAGGCACTGATTGTATTCCGTCATCATTGATCTGGAAAATAAAACCTTGGTCTGGGAAAACCAGATTTAATGCATGTGCGTAAAGTGCTGTCCCCAATAAGCCTGCGCAGTCTGAAAAGGCTAATCTGATGACATTTTCCGCGGTTATTGCATGTTTTGTCATTAGGAAGTCTCTTCTCAACAAAAAACCCATTTAAGACAGACAGTGTCATCCCTGATTAGCCTGTGCAGACTGCACTTTATGCGCTTGCAATAAACCCTGTTATCTTAGAGCGCTGCTCAAACACAATATGAGAGACAACTCAAGACAAAAAGACTCCTCATTCAAATCCTGGACTGCCAATCATTGAACCTTCACATATTTGATTGTACTCCACACTCTGGTTTCTAGAACTGGGCTGGTATTCTTAATCTATCTTAGGTAATTTTCATCTAAGAATTAAGAAAAATGATATCGTTCCATGATCGACTATTCATTTTCAAGGTGAGAAAAATTGGTTATTAATTACCTGTACAGTTATGAAAGCACTAGACCAATATTGCTTAACCTCATGTCAATGAGCAACAATACACAAGTCTATAAGAAATACTTTGACAACAATAGTCACAAAAATATATTTTTATAGTACATGTAAAGTATTTCATTTTAGTTTGCATTTTTATTACAAATGTAAATGAATATACATCAGATAGCATTTACATATACCCGGTATTCATCTCTTAAGCTTTCTGTGGACAGTAAACTACTTAAGTCATTTGATAATAAGTCTTAAGTGTATGTGTTATTTGTCATATTTACACTGAAAGTATTATAGTTATGTTTCATGTTTTTATGATAAAAATTAATATGGTTCTTCTATATCAATATTTCATTTTAACAATTGCTTTCAATTAATATGATACATTAAATTGTATTTTTGTGATACAAAACCTTTTTAATGACAAATTTAACAACCTTGTAATTTTTTATTACCGAAGTTGTTGTTATTGAACTTGGTTCTTAAAAATAAAATAAAAAAAAAAACAGTGTAATATTTTACTGGCGTAATGCTGCCTTTTTCTGTGGAAATGTCATATACAATTTAAAAATATAGATGTATTTCTGCGTTTTAAATACAATGACACGTTTGGCAAATCTTACATATATCGAATTTACCGAAACATTTATAAATGAATCATTAGTCTGTTAATTTCAAAATAAATACGAATGTTTTGTCGTGTTACAAATAATACACCTTAAACAATATACATATTTGCTAAATTTACTTTGAGTTATTATTTTCTTGCTTATTTCATTGCGTTGTTTGATTACGTTGCGTCTGCGTTTTTCTTATATTTACTTTTCGTATGCGAGAAAACGCAGACCATATAGATATAGTTGAAAAGTGCAAACGATATGAACAATAAAGGAATAGGCAGATGGGATACCGGTTTCATAACATTGATTTAAACCATTAAACCATTAATTAAACATTGATTGATTGGTTGCCATACACATGTAAATCTTATATTTTATTAAAAAATAAGCACATATTATCAATCTTACCGATGGTTAGTATATTTTAAATAACCCGTTAAATATATATTCCACTGTATCTATGAATTAAAGTACAACATCTATTCTCTAAGAAACAATAATACCTGAAAATCTAGCTGTATGAATGATCTGAATGGAAACCCCGTACAAAGTAAGTTGCAGATAAGTAGAGACGTTGAGAAACATATCCGGTCGCGCGTGTCATATGGCATCAGCCATTGTCATTTTTTCATAAAAATATCATAAATAGCACTGTCCCAATCCCCCCTCAAGAAATAATAACCCTGCAAAGATTATGTTTTTAAAAACTTTCCAAGGTCTATATCTTCAAATAATTTGTTTACATTATACATACAGTAAGCTGTCTTAAGTTTCTTAACACGATGCATAGTTTTTATTCGGCATATTTAACCTGTTTTCAGATACGTCATTTGTGAAACGTTTTTGCGGAGATGCCCTCAAAACCAAGTGGGGATTAAAACTGCACGATGACAGGCACCTCGGCTTTTCCATATACAATGTATTCATGTTGTGAGAAGCACATCACTTGGAGTTCACAAGATTCAAATGCAGTCGAAATTGCGTATCGTTTAAAATATACATGCTCCTTTCAAATTGGAACGTTTGTAAAAGTGTCTTCATTTGTGAACTTATTGTTAAGGTGCAAAAGCATTGGGACAATTTGTCGAACATGTGCAGAATTTGCCATCAAAACAGATTTGACAAAACATCGAAGAAGAGAGGAATCAGCCGTGAATGGAAAGAAGGGAAATGCAGACGGGTACCGGTTTCATAACATTGATAAAAAAAATTTTAAAACATTGAAAAGTTGCCCCACAGTTGTTAATCTTATATGTTAATAAGCATATAGTATCGATCTAACCGATAGAGGGGAAAAAATAGGTGGAATTTTAACAGTCCGCGTTTAATGTTTATGTGTGTAAAGGGCTTATTAAATTTGCACATCAATACTTATATTTTTGTTGTGTTATAAAATAATGCATGTAAAACAAGTAAAAATATTTGTTAAAATTATTATGAACTATTATTTCCTTGCTTATGTCCGCAAACGATTATGTCCTTGCTAATTTCACGCAGCTGTTTGATTTATATGCGTCTGCGTTTTTCTTCTATTTACATAGCGTATGCAACAAAACGCAGACCATATAGATAACGTTGAAAAATGCATGCGATATGAACAAACAAGGAAAATGCATACGGGATACTTGTTTCATAAAATGGATTTTAATCATTTATTTAATATTGATATGATGCGCTACACTTGAAAATCTGATATTTTGTAAAATATATTATCTATATAAAACAGGTTAAAATTTACAAATCCGCGTGTACTATTTTACGGGTGTTATGCTTCTTTTTCTGTGGAAATGACTAATTGAAAAACATTAAATATATATGTATTCTGTGTGTTAATATACCATGGCACGTTTGTCAAATCTGAAATATATCGTGTTTACCGATATATTCATACATGAATAATAAGTCTTTTAATTTGCAAGTATATACGTATATTTTTTTGTCGTGTTACAAATAATACACCTTAACAAATATTGTAACATAACGCACACAAAACGCACATTTGGGGCTTTGTTGGATTAATATGATAGTCAAAATTTGTACCAGATTTCATGCGGTCTTGGATAGGCGGCCACCTGGATCAAAGACCTATAGATTACATGTAATCTATAGGTCTTTGCCTGGATCAACATTTCAGTAGCCTCGGGTTATCAAATGTCAATAAGTACCGGGCACGAATATTTGCTTACCTTATGTGTCAATCTTAGGTCAATTCCGTATGTATTCGTTATGTGTCCGTTGCATACGTCATTTATGTTGCAGAGATGTGGCTTTGCAAACGGCCAATCAGAATAGTACACGTTTAATCAACTCTACGTTGCAGACACGTGACTTTACACGGCCAATCAGAATTGCAAACGAAACAATTATCAACGCTTTCATTGTTTATATCTATATTAATAAAAACAGTTTTACTTGAGCAGTCGAACATAGAAGGCGCATTATTGATTGCTGTCGCGGGGCGGCTTGCGGCCTTGTATGTTACTGGTAGTTCAGAATATTAAAACGTTGTGTTGTGTTAACAAGCAGAAATAAAACGTAAAGAAAACAGACTTGGACTTTGTCAACGTTTATCGCGTATTAATGACTATGTCACAATATATTTTCTAAAATTTATATGAATTATAATTTTCTTGCTAATTTCACAGCGCTGTTTTATTTCATTGAGTCTGCGTTTTTCTTCTATTTACCTAACTGATGCTAGAACACGCAGACCATATACATAACGTTGAAAAATGCAGACGATATTAACAAAGAAGGAAAATGCAAACGGGATACCGGTTTTATAGCGTGGACTGAAATCATTAATTAAACATTAATTAATTGCACTTCACTTCAACATCTTATTTTTTATTACAATATTAGCATATAGTATCGATTTTACAGATGGTCGAAAAAAAATAAAACAGTATAAAACAATTATGTCCGCGTTGTATTTTTGGAAATGACTTATTAAATTTGGACATAAATACTTATATTTGTGTTGTGTTACACATAAAACACGTTAAAAATATAATTATTTGCTTATATGAAAGAATAATTATTTCCTTGTTAATTTCAAGCGCTGAACTATTTATTTGCGTCTGCGTTTTCTTGCATGTACATATCGTATGCGAGAAAGCGTTGAACATTTCAGACAATATGAACAAAAAAGGAAAAGGCTGACAGAATACCGGCTTCATAACATGGATTTAAACCATTAATTAACATTTGATCTTACCGATGGATAGAATATGTTACGTTATCCATTTAATATATCATTTATCATATCACGGCCGATAATCACGGCGCCACCTCTTTTTTTGCAATGCATTAATAAATTAGCCAATGCTACTTTCGAGGTGGCGCTAATGACCGGATGTTTTTAATTTTCACGGATATTTAAACAGGATAAATAGGTTTTGTGGTTTTTGTTCAACATATTTCGCCTTATTTTAAAAATAGGGCAATGTAGTGCGATTCAGCGCATATTAATTTATCCACAAATGTAGAGAAATGCGCCACGAGTGAAAATATTATGTTTCTATGATCACTCAAATATAACAAACGATCTTACACTGACATCAACAAATATCCTGTTTCTTTTATGCCCCCTTTTCAAGAAAATAATAAAAAGCTGTTTCCCTTTCGCTGAAAAGTTACCCTTTCTCCCGTGACGTGCCTCAATACATTTCAATATACAAAATGACGTCATTTTTTCGACGAAATGACGTCACTATTCCAGCGAAATTCTTTGTTCATTTGCACTGCTGTTATTTCACTGCCATTTCATGTCATATTTTATCATAAGGTATAAAAGAAACATACAATCACAATTAATTTTGAAACGTGAGGACCTTTATTAGTTGGTCATGGTGGAGTTTTTGAAAGCAAATCTATTTATTTTGACTGTGTGACGAGCAAATTTCCATCCGAGTTATTCGCTAACGACATCAAATGATTGCGTTCAACATATACTAACTGCTGCATGCACAACCACATTGGCTTCTTGCAGATCTAATAGATAATTTGTGTTTTTCAAAAAGAGATGGAGCCAATGCCATGGAGGTGGCGCTAATGGCAGGAGGTGGCGCCGATGCACGCTATATGAATCATCAGGTGACTTTAATATGATAGATAATGTTCCGTTTTCATATTTCTTTTTATTTGTTAACGTAAATATGTAAACCCAAATATGTACAGAACATGTACACAGTCTATAAAAACAAGATGTAAATATATGTCACAAATTCAATTGAGAAATCAGCAACCTAAATAAAACATATTGCAGGATATAAACCCAAAATATGTAATACTCAATAAAATCCAATAACTAAATTCTCAACGTTCTCAAAATATTTCTACTACAACAAATATGTTAATTTAGTAAGATAGTTCTCGAAATAATTAAAAGAGGTTACAACTTCTGCTTGAAACGATGGGTTTTCTCCCCTTATTCAAATGCTTGATTCACTAAAAGGCAAATGTCAAAGAATCTTAATTAGGCTAAAATATGTCATTTGTTCCCACTAACATCTCCAAAAAATAAGGTAAGCTTCGTCTTGAATAAGGAATATAGAACTGGTTCCTTTTTCATCATTCATCCGCGAAAAAGGAACTGGAATATAAATACAAACAAACATGTTCCAATGTACTAGATTGCTCTTTTACATCACATAAATGTAACATATTGTTATATGCTCCAGGTTTTATTTATGTGAAGTTAGTATTCGAAGTAGAACATGCCGGTCCGGTTTAAATAAGAAATACGATGCATGCGCGAAGAAGAAACATGAATTTGTAACGTATGTTAATATATTCGAGCCATGTTGTTTTGATTTACTTAAGAAATGTTTGCATTATTTTTCTTTAAAACCCTATATCAAGTATGTTACGCATGAATAATGATTAAGAAACAGTTCCGTATTCTTTATCCGAATAAGTAACTAGGAAAAAGGAACCAAGTTTATCTTCGTTACAAATTATGTCCTTTTTGACGATTCTAACAGCATCGTCCAAGGTATCATAATCGTAAAAAAAATTCTCACAATGGCGATATGTAAAAGACCGAGCCAGTCCGATTGAGATAACTCGATTTTTCAGTTACTTCCCTTTTGCATTCGCCACTGCGTAGGAGATTGCTCGTCATTGATTACATTCTCCTAGCAGAGTTGTCGTTCGTGTTTCAATATTCAACAATGGCCGCCCCAATGAGAGTCTCGAGTCAAAACTTTCTTACTGCATAAATTGGCTTGTTTCGCTATTTAGAAGCTGTCATTTATGATATATGAATTATTTATTCACTAAATCTCCGCTAATGACAACAAAGGATGGAATTCGAAGAATATATTCGATGTGAATGGATCACTTTCTATGGCTTCGCCCATGAGAGACTTGATAACACTCGTGTCAAAACTTTCTTACAGCTTAAATCGGCTTGTTTCGCTATTAAGTAATGCATTTGGCATGCATGTGTGTCTCATGGAGCTGCACATTTTGAGTGGTGAAAGGTCAAGGTCAGGGTCATACTTCAAGGTCAAATATATGGGTCAAAATTTCTCATGTAATGTCACTTCTGCAATTTTGAAGCTAGCAATTTTATATCTGAAATGCATGTGTATCTCATGGAGCTGCACATTTTGAGTGGTGAAGGGTCAAGGTCAAGGTCATCCTTCAAGGTCAAACGTCATATAGGGGGACATTTTGTTTCACAAACACATCTTGTTATATAATGTAAAGGCCATAATTCAGATGTGCTTCAAGCAATCTGGCTTGTTATCAAACCTGCTAAGATGTAATATCCTAAACAAGTTTCATGATGATCAGATTTAAGTTTTTGAAATAGAGTGCGGACATTGTCTTAAATATCATCTGTCCGCTGGAAGGGTTTCCATAATATTACCCATTTTAAAACAGGCATATAACAACTGAATTTGTCTAAGAATCTCCAAAATATATCAGTCAAGGACACATTTCTTTATGAAGGAGAATTTTAGCTCCGATATTTTCTCAACAGAGACATCTATAATGGAGGCGATGAGTCCTGTGATGATTCCTATCATGCCCATAATGAACCAACTGGCCAGCTCGCGCTTTAGCACCCACTGAAAGATACAAACCTCATAGAAACATAACAATGAGAATATACATGAACCTTGCTCTGCTTAATCAGAGACAAGACTTCCTTTACACGAAACATTTCAGAAAAGCAGAAAGTGTCGTCCCTTATTAGTCTGTGCCGACTGCACAGACTAACGTGAGAAAACACAATTTCTGCACATGTACTAATCCATGTTATCACAGAGCGGCTAAAATGGTTGTTAACAAATCTTCAGATGCAGAAATACGGTAAAAAGTTCTTTTGACAGAGATTTTTTTAGCTACTTAAATGGGTCCAATTAAATGACCAGGCCCATATTTATCTTACACTTATTTACTCAAGAGGTTTTAATTTGCTTATTCAACTGTATGATGATTGCTTGCACACATCACTTATCTGACCATTTAGATTGTCATTCTAGAAACTCCCTGTTATCATTCGATCCTTACAATAGAATGTAATGACCCTCAATACCTGTAGACTGTGAATAAAATAAACTGGACAATGTTGTGTCCCTTACCCTGGTTGAATGCAGCTGCTTATCTTTGAGATGTATCTGGTTTTCACAAACGTCATAGTCCAAACCCTGGAACAGAAAACATCACTTGTCAAACGCTGACATTTCACTTGCTGCAGAAAGGAAATTTGAGCTTTGCTCTGTGAAAATGGGGGGGAGGGGGGTGAATGCAGGTGAGTAAAGTGTTGTCCCAAATTAGCATGTCCAGTCCGCACAGACTAATCAGTGACGACACTTTTCACATAAATGGTATTTTTCATTTAAATGAAGTCTCTACTTAGCAAAACTCCAGTTAAGGCGTAAATTGTTGTCCATGATACGCTTGTGTGGACTGCACAGTCTAATTTTTTATGACGACAATTTGTGCACATGCTTTAAAATCTGTTTATCAGAGCAATGCTCATTTGCTTTCACAGCTGTTCAAAGCATTATGAAGTCTAATGAGACACCTTGGTAGCCAGTGACTTTATGAAGTAAAATTAGCAATCCCAGAAAAGAATCCATCCACTGTTTTTCATACCATATATATTAGTTTTTCAGGGTTCAACATTGCCGCCTTTCTGATTGTCCTGGACAACCAAAAATAAAGGTCAGGACAAGTAAACAAATACTCTGTGAGTCCGACCGGACAAGCGAAAAAATTATAATTCTTCTTTTTCAATAATTAACTAGCAAATGATCAAATAGGTATGCTGGTATTAACTAGCAAAACTTGCTGTTGAAATCAAAATAATACAGCACACATTTTTACAGATACACACTTAATGAGCTGTTAACAAAGGAGTATAATGGCATAGTTCAATTTGCAACACTATTGCAGTTAGTTCTTTAATACTTCATTTCACAACTTCATTCTTCCTTGCAGTTTATTTATGCATCATTACATGCCTTGACATTTAAGTCAGTCCGATTGTCCGGAACAACTTAAATATTGGGTGAGAAAAATAAAAATAGTAAGCTAATCGGAAGAGACAAATGAAAAAATGTAAGGCCTTCTTTTTCTCTAATAATCTAGCAAACAATCCATTAAGTATGCCGGTAATTACTAACAAAACTTGATGTTGAAATTAAAATGATTAAAAGCGAAAAAAGTAGATAACACTATATTGCACAGTTAATAAGGGAGTATAATCACACAGTTCAATCCACAACACTGTTGTGGTTAGTTCGCTTATATTTTATTTAAGTCATTTTCGCTTGCAGTTTATTTAAGTTAGATTTTTTTAACATCATTAACAGTTTTAACTTGTTCGTAGGCTCTTGTCAAGTTTGGATGTTTATAAATCAAGATATCTGCTAAGCACAATAATTGGCTGTTACACTATAAATACTCCTATTGATATTCAACATTATTGTGATCTATGATAGAGACATTAGAGTACACCGAGAGTTTACCATATCAGTCACTATTACGTCATTGTTTTGTTTAAATAATGAAAGAATGAGGGACATTATAAACAAACAATCGTTTAGTCGTGCTAAGCTACCATATGCACGTATATGTTGTTAATTTACTGAATAGTTACATGGTTTATTTAGATACTTTTCAAGATAGTACAAGTAACTTTTTTCTCTGGACAAGTGACATTTTATGGCACTAGTTCAACTGGAAAATTTGATTAAAAAGTTAATGTCAAGCCCTGCCATACTATTGTTGGAACTTGCAAATTCATTTTCATTTTGTTAACGCCAGCTGTGTTTGGGATAACTTGTCATACTTGTAAACATTGCATAATTTTGCTGTAATTATAACCCACAAACACTAAGCTACAATAATAATGGCAACTTATACTATGTCACAAAAGAGTCTAAAAATACCCTTATATTGTTTTGACACAGGCATAGGAGCAATGTCCACTGCTACTTTCAAGCGCATATAACTCAGAGGATCAAGGCACATTAAAATTGTGTCTTGCCTATATGCACGTCATTGTCTTGACATTGTTCAAGTTTCAATTAAAGGGGCCTTTTCACAGATTTTGGCATGTTTAGAAACGTGTCATTAAATGCTTTATATTGATAAATGTAAACATTGGATCTAAAAAGCTCCAGTAAAAAATCAAGAATACAATAAAAGAAAGAAAAAAAGTAACCGTCAGCAGGGCTTGAACCACTGACCCCTGGAGTCATAGAATAAACGTCTACCATTTAGACCACTCGGCCATCCGTCCTCATATAATGAAGGATGTATTTGATACTTTATATAAGCAATCATCGTAATTACACAAAATATAACGGCAACAACCAACAACAGAACTCTCCAAATAATGCAATCGTTTCGCGTTACAACGCTTTAAAATGTTCAGGATTTTAAATCGTCAAAAGATGCATATAATGGCTATGTTAAAACATGGTAAATGTTCAGAATTACTTTTCCCTCACAAATATAATAATTTAAACGAACATTCGCGAATCTGAAACAACTTTTTTTTTTAATTTTGCCAATTTACCAAAACGTGAAAAGGGCCCTTAAAATCACTTGAGAAATGTAGAGGTAGTCTTCTCCCCAACATCAAACATCAAAACATTGTATGCTTCTGCTATACAAATGGCTTAGTTTAATGACACATAACTCAGAAACATGTACTTTATTGGGCAATAAATAGGTGTCTTACACATTTACACACTTCATGATGATTACAGTGTTCAAGTTTCAATGCAATCACTTGAAAAATGTAGAAGTAGTGACTCCACAATATTCATGCTGCTTTCATAAACTATCTTACTTTAAGGGCACAATACCCAGCAACATGTGGAGAACTAGGCATAAGGAAGGTTTCTTCACATCTGAGTTCCATGGCAATGAAAAAATTCAAGTTTCAATATAATCGCTAGACAAATATTGAAGAAGTTTGCTCCACAAAATTATAACATTTTATGCTGACAGACCAACTGACAAACAAACAAACCATCTAACAAAAAGCATGACTTTTATAATCACATGCAAAACTTTGTTTGCAGGAGGTAAAATGATTGTTTTAATTATTGTTTTATGTAAATAACTGAAAGAAGTAAAGATAAAAAACCTTCCATCTGGGTTGTCTTACTTGCAAGGTGGTTTATGTCTGGGATATGACAGACTTATAACTAAATGAGAACACTATTGTCTGGGAGACTCTTTGTTGATTGGTTGCTTAGCAATTAGCCTCAATAGCAGAGTGCAGGATCACGCGACTTTGTGGTGTTCCCAGTTTAATGTTAAAAAATGTAAACACACCGGTAAGAGGTGTTTTTTTCCGAATAACTTTTAAAAACAAATGTTCTTAAGAATTTCAACAAGTGCATAAAAGACAGATTTTTTATGCTGCTTATGGCAATGCGAAATACATAATTATTACTTTATTGAATAAGCATGTGTTCAAAACTTGTATGTATACTGCATTCATTTATATGGTTATGCTTCACGCAATATGAAATTTTGTAACCGATTTAAGACCTATTCACAGTTTTATTCTTATACCTTAAAGGGATCTTTTCACGCTTTGGTAAATTGACAAAATTGAAAAAAGTTGTTTCAGATTCGTAAGTTTTCGTTTTAGTTATGATATTTGTGAGGAAACAGTAATACTGAACATTAACCATGCTCTAATATAGCCATTATATGCATCTTTTGACGATTTTAAAACCTAAAAATTATAAAGCGTTGCAACGCGAAACGATTGAATAATTTGGAAAGTTCTGTTTTTGTCGTTAAATTTTGTGAAACTACGAAGATTGCTTATATAAGGTATAAAATACGTCAGGAATATGTACTCGGCGGAATAGCTCAGTAGGCTAAAGCGTTTTTACTTCAGGACTCTGGCAGGACTCCAATGGGTCACTGGTTCGAAACCTGCTCCGGGCATTGTTCTTTTCCTTTTTTAAATTTTTTTCTTGATTTTTTACTGGAGCTTTTACGATCCAATGTTTACATTTATCAATATAAAGCATTTAATGAATAATATAAAAAAATGCCAAAATCTGTGAAAAGGCCCCTGATATCGGCACACACTGCGAGAAAAACTGTCTTTTATGCATTAAAGATTTTTGCAAATGAATTGCAATAACTTGAGATATTTGCAAAAATAAAGTTCTTAAAGGTATGTTTACATTCTGTCTAGCCCGTGTGTAAAGCCCTGAAAAAACCCGTTGATTCTGTGCCCTGCTCAATAGGCAAGTGATCTGAAACAAATGTGCTGAATGTGTACCTCGTACATTCCTGACAACACATGGCTTGTGTCATCAATGTCAAACTCTACATTTGATTGGAGTCCATTATTTTCCGCATCATAACCATGTGGAGGCACTGATTGTATTCCGTCATCATTGATCTGGAAAATAAAACCTTGGTCTGGGAAAACCAGATTTAATGCATGTGCGTAAAGTGCTGTCCCCAATAAGCCTGCGCAGTCTGAAAAGGCTAATCTGATGACATTTTCCGCGGTTATTGCATGTTTTGTCATTAGGAAGTCTCTTCTCAACAAAAAACCCATTTAAGACAGACAGTGTCATCCCTGATTAGCCTGTGCAGACTGCACTTTATGCGCTTGCAATAAACCCTGTTATCTTAGAGCGCTGCTCAAACACAATATGAGAGACAACTCAAGACAAAAAGACTCCTCATTCAAATCCTGGACTGCCAATCATTGAACCTTCACATATTTGATTGTACTCCACACTCTGGTTTCTAGAACTGGGCTGGTATTCTTAATCTATCTTAGGTAATTTTCATCTAAGAATTAAGAAAAATGATATCGTTCCATGATCGACTATTCATTTTCAAGGTGAGAAAAATTGGTTATTAATTACCTGTACAGTTATGAAAGCACTAGACCAATATTGCTTAACCTCATGTCAATGAGCAACAATACACAAGTCTATAAGAAATACTTTGACAACAATAGTCACAAAAATATATTTTTATAGTACATGTAAAGTATTTCATTTTAGTTTGCATTTTTATTACAAATGTAAATGAATATACATCAGATAGCATTTACATATACCCGGTATTCATCTCTTAAGCTTTCTGTGGACAGTAAACTACTTAAGTCATTTGATAATAAGTCTTAAGTGTATGTGTTATTTGTCATATTTACACTGAAAGTATTATAGTTATGTTTCATGTTTTTATGATAAAAATTAATATGGTTCTTCTATATCAATATTTCATTTTAACAATTGCTTTCAATTAATATGATACATTAAATTGTATTTTTGTGATACAAAACCTTTTTAATGACAAATTTAACAACCTTGTAATTTTTTATTACCGAAGTTGTTGTTATTGAACTTGGTTCTTAAAAATAAAATAAAAAAAAAAACAGTGTAATATTTTACTGGCGTAATGCTGCCTTTTTCTGTGGAAATGTCATATACAATTTAAAAATATAGATGTATTTCTGCGTTTTAAATACAATGACACGTTTGGCAAATCTTACATATATCGAATTTACCGAAACATTTATAAATGAATCATTAGTCTGTTAATTTCAAAATAAATACGAATGTTTTGTCGTGTTACAAATAATACACCTTAAACAATATACATATTTGCTAAATTTACTTTGAGTTATTATTTTCTTGCTTATTTCATTGCGTTGTTTGATTACGTTGCGTCTGCGTTTTTCTTATATTTACTTTTCGTATGCGAGAAAACGCAGACCATATAGATATAGTTGAAAAGTGCAAACGATATGAACAATAAAGGAATAGGCAGATGGGATACCGGTTTCATAACATTGATTTAAACCATTAAACCATTAATTAAACATTGATTGATTGGTTGCCATACACATGTAAATCTTATATTTTATTAAAAAATAAGCACATATTATCAATCTTACCGATGGTTAGTATATTTTAAATAACCCGTTAAATATATATTCCACTGTATCTATGAATTAAAGTACAACATCTATTCTCTAAGAAACAATAATACCTGAAAATCTAGCTGTATGAATGATCTGAATGGAAACCCCGTACAAAGTAAGTTGCAGATAAGTAGAGACGTTGAGAAACATATCCGGTCGCGCGTGTCATATGGCATCAGCCATTGTCATTTTTTCATAAAAATATCATAAATAGCACTGTCCCAATCCCCCCTCAAGAAATAATAACCCTGCAAAGATTATGTTTTTAAAAACTTTCCAAGGTCTATATCTTCAAATAATTTGTTTACATTATACATACAGTAAGCTGTCTTAAGTTTCTTAACACGATGCATAGTTTTTATTCGGCATATTTAACCTGTTTTCAGATACGTCATTTGTGAAACGTTTTTGCGGAGATGCCCTCAAAACCAAGTGGGGATTAAAACTGCACGATGACAGGCACCTCGGCTTTTCCATATACAATGTATTCATGTTGTGAGAAGCACATCACTTGGAGTTCACAAGATTCAAATGCAGTCGAAATTGCGTATCGTTTAAAATATACATGCTCCTTTCAAATTGGAACGTTTGTAAAAGTGTCTTCATTTGTGAACTTATTGTTAAGGTGCAAAAGCATTGGGACAATTTGTCGAACATGTGCAGAATTTGCCATCAAAACAGATTTGACAAAACATCGAAGAAGAGAGGAATCAGCCGTGAATGGAAAGAAGGGAAATGCAGACGGGTACCGGTTTCATAACATTGATAAAAAAAATTTTAAAACATTGAAAAGTTGCCCCACAGTTGTTAATCTTATATGTTAATAAGCATATAGTATCGATCTAACCGATAGAGGGGAAAAAATAGGTGGAATTTTAACAGTCCGCGTTTAATGTTTATGTGTGTAAAGGGCTTATTAAATTTGCACATCAATACTTATATTTTTGTTGTGTTATAAAATAATGCATGTAAAACAAGTAAAAATATTTGTTAAAATTATTATGAACTATTATTTCCTTGCTTATGTCCGCAAACGATTATGTCCTTGCTAATTTCACGCAGCTGTTTGATTTATATGCGTCTGCGTTTTTCTTCTATTTACATAGCGTATGCAACAAAACGCAGACCATATAGATAACGTTGAAAAATGCATGCGATATGAACAAACAAGGAAAATGCATACGGGATACTTGTTTCATAAAATGGATTTTAATCATTTATTTAATATTGATATGATGCGCTACACTTGAAAATCTGATATTTTGTAAAATATATTATCTATATAAAACAGGTTAAAATTTACAAATCCGCGTGTACTATTTTACGGGTGTTATGCTTCTTTTTCTGTGGAAATGACTAATTGAAAAACATTAAATATATATGTATTCTGTGTGTTAATATACCATGGCACGTTTGTCAAATCTGAAATATATCGTGTTTACCGATATATTCATACATGAATAATAAGTCTTTTAATTTGCAAGTATATACGTATATTTTTTTGTCGTGTTACAAATAATACACCTTAACAAATATTGTAACATAACGCACACAAAACGCACATTTGGGGCTTTGTTGGATTAATATGATAGTCAAAATTTGTACCAGATTTCATGCGGTCTTGGATAGGCGGCCACCTGGATCAAAGACCTATAGATTACATGTAATCTATAGGTCTTTGCCTGGATCAACATTTCAGTAGCCTCGGGTTATCAAATGTCAATAAGTACCGGGCACGAATATTTGCTTACCTTATGTGTCAATCTTAGGTCAATTCCGTATGTATTCGTTATGTGTCCGTTGCATACGTCATTTATGTTGCAGAGATGTGGCTTTGCAAACGGCCAATCAGAATAGTACACGTTTAATCAACTCTACGTTGCAGACACGTGACTTTACACGGCCAATCAGAATTGCAAACGAAACAATTATCAACGCTTTCATTGTTTATATCTATATTAATAAAAACAGTTTTACTTGAGCAGTCGAACATAGAAGGCGCATTATTGATTGCTGTCGCGGGGCGGCTTGCGGCCTTGTATGTTACTGGTAGTTCAGAATATTAAAACGTTGTGTTGTGTTAACAAGCAGAAATAAAACGTAAAGAAAACAGACTTGGACTTTGTCAACGTTTATCGCGTATTAATGACTATGTCACAATATATTTTCTAAAATTTATATGAATTATAATTTTCTTGCTAATTTCACAGCGCTGTTTTATTTCATTGAGTCTGCGTTTTTCTTCTATTTACCTAACTGATGCTAGAACACGCAGACCATATACATAACGTTGAAAAATGCAGACGATATTAACAAAGAAGGAAAATGCAAACGGGATACCGGTTTTATAGCGTGGACTGAAATCATTAATTAAACATTAATTAATTGCACTTCACTTCAACATCTTATTTTTTATTACAATATTAGCATATAGTATCGATTTTACAGATGGTCGAAAAAAAATAAAACAGTATAAAACAATTATGTCCGCGTTGTATTTTTGGAAATGACTTATTAAATTTGGACATAAATACTTATATTTGTGTTGTGTTACACATAAAACACGTTAAAAATATAATTATTTGCTTATATGAAAGAATAATTATTTCCTTGTTAATTTCAAGCGCTGAACTATTTATTTGCGTCTGCGTTTTCTTGCATGTACATATCGTATGCGAGAAAGCGTTGAACATTTCAGACAATATGAACAAAAAAGGAAAAGGCTGACAGAATACCGGCTTCATAACATGGATTTAAACCATTAATTAACATTTGATCTTACCGATGGATAGAATATGTTACGTTATCCATTTAATATATCATTTATCATATCACGGCCGATAATCACGGCGCCACCTCTTTTTTTGCAATGCATTAATAAATTAGCCAATGCTACTTTCGAGGTGGCGCTAATGACCGGATGTTTTTAATTTTCACGGATATTTAAACAGGATAAATAGGTTTTGTGGTTTTTGTTCAACATATTTCGCCTTATTTTAAAAATAGGGCAATGTAGTGCGATTCAGCGCATATTAATTTATCCACAAATGTAGAGAAATGCGCCACGAGTGAAAATATTATGTTTCTATGATCACTCAAATATAACAAACGATCTTACACTGACATCAACAAATATCCTGTTTCTTTTATGCCCCCTTTTCAAGAAAATAATAAAAAGCTGTTTCCCTTTCGCTGAAAAGTTACCCTTTCTCCCGTGACGTGCCTCAATACATTTCAATATACAAAATGACGTCATTTTTTCGACGAAATGACGTCACTATTCCAGCGAAATTCTTTGTTCATTTGCACTGCTGTTATTTCACTGCCATTTCATGTCATATTTTATCATAAGGTATAAAAGAAACATACAATCACAATTAATTTTGAAACGTGAGGACCTTTATTAGTTGGTCATGGTGGAGTTTTTGAAAGCAAATCTATTTATTTTGACTGTGTGACGAGCAAATTTCCATCCGAGTTATTCGCTAACGACATCAAATGATTGCGTTCAACATATACTAACTGCTGCATGCACAACCACATTGGCTTCTTGCAGATCTAATAGATAATTTGTGTTTTTCAAAAAGAGATGGAGCCAATGCCATGGAGGTGGCGCTAATGGCAGGAGGTGGCGCCGATGCACGCTATATGAATCATCAGGTGACTTTAATATGATAGATAATGTTCCGTTTTCATATTTCTTTTTATTTGTTAACGTAAATATGTAAACCCAAATATGTACAGAACATGTACACAGTCTATAAAAACAAGATGTAAATATATGTCACAAATTCAATTGAGAAATCAGCAACCTAAATAAAACATATTGCAGGATATAAACCCAAAATATGTAATACTCAATAAAATCCAATAACTAAATTCTCAACGTTCTCAAAATATTTCTACTACAACAAATATGTTAATTTAGTAAGATAGTTCTCGAAATAATTAAAAGAGGTTACAACTTCTGCTTGAAACGATGGGTTTTCTCCCCTTATTCAAATGCTTGATTCACTAAAAGGCAAATGTCAAAGAATCTTAATTAGGCTAAAATATGTCATTTGTTCCCACTAACATCTCCAAAAAATAAGGTAAGCTTCGTCTTGAATAAGGAATATAGAACTGGTTCCTTTTTCATCATTCATCCGCGAAAAAGGAACTGGAATATAAATACAAACAAACATGTTCCAATGTACTAGATTGCTCTTTTACATCACATAAATGTAACATATTGTTATATGCTCCAGGTTTTATTTATGTGAAGTTAGTATTCGAAGTAGAACATGCCGGTCCGGTTTAAATAAGAAATACGATGCATGCGCGAAGAAGAAACATGAATTTGTAACGTATGTTAATATATTCGAGCCATGTTGTTTTGATTTACTTAAGAAATGTTTGCATTATTTTTCTTTAAAACCCTATATCAAGTATGTTACGCATGAATAATGATTAAGAAACAGTTCCGTATTCTTTATCCGAATAAGTAACTAGGAAAAAGGAACCAAGTTTATCTTCGTTACAAATTATGTCCTTTTTGACGATTCTAACAGCATCGTCCAAGGTATCATAATCGTAAAAAAAATTCTCACAATGGCGATATGTAAAAGACCGAGCCAGTCCGATTGAGATAACTCGATTTTTCAGTTACTTCCCTTTTGCATTCGCCACTGCGTAGGAGATTGCTCGTCATTGATTACATTCTCCTAGCAGAGTTGTCGTTCGTGTTTCAATATTCAACAATGGCCGCCCCAATGAGAGTCTCGAGTCAAAACTTTCTTACTGCATAAATTGGCTTGTTTCGCTATTTAGAAGCTGTCATTTATGATATATGAATTATTTATTCACTAAATCTCCGCTAATGACAACAAAGGATGGAATTCGAAGAATATATTCGATGTGAATGGATCACTTTCTATGGCTTCGCCCATGAGAGACTTGATAACACTCGTGTCAAAACTTTCTTACAGCTTAAATCGGCTTGTTTCGCTATTAAGTAATGCAACAATTAATGGAATTCGAAGGATATATTCAATGTGAATGAAGCACTTTCTGGATCTCGACAGTTTGACAAGGCAAAACTGGCATACTGATGATACTGGTATTTTTAGTTATCAATTTAAGTCACATTTTGCTTAATAAATTTTGTTTAAGCATTTTGCGACTTATTGAATGGCTATGATACCCGATATCAACATGTCATATGGGATTTTCATATCACCAAGCTGTCCTGAAATACAACATTGAATACAAACTCTTTACTCAAATTAATGGTAAGTATGAATTCTTTCTTCTTTCTATTTAAGTAGTCGATGTCATTACAGTCCAAATAATTAGACGTAATTTACCGTTTAGTCCATGTATATTGACCTCATATTTATAGGATTAGATATTATGTTAAAAGGGGCCTTTTCACAGATTTTGACATGTTTTGAAATAAGTCATTGAATGCTTTATATTGATAAATGTAAACATTGGGTATTAAAAGCTCCAGTTAAAAATCCAGAATAAAATTCTTTAAAAAAAAGTAGTCCGCAGCAGGGCTCGAACCAGTGACCCCCTTAGTCCTGGAGTAAAAACGCATTACTCATAGTTATGATTAAATTTATTATTCTCTATTCTCAAAATACTATTAAAATCTCATCATCTTTATAACCCATATCATCATCATTATCATTATCATACAAATAATAAACCAAAGACAAAATAGGAGTGAGTGCTTGTATTTGACAGGACTTTCAACATATACATGTAAAAAACAATTCTTCTGACGCCCGTATGTGTTATATGTGCAATGGATATAGACCTCAACGGCACAACTCAGTTGATGAGTCTCGAGACGACTGGAAACGGTGTTACATCTTTGTTCAGGTGTATAAAGAACTGAAACGATACTATTTAAATGCTGTAGGGCAACTAATTATGAATACTTTACATGCACATGTGTGTCATGTGAAAAAGTGCAAATTTATTCATAACAATTAGACGTCAAGTATATATCTCAAATAAAGAGTAAATGTTTGAATAAACTGATCCCCGCCGATGCCCAAAGTGCACACAGTACGCCCCCAATGCCCATCAATCACGCTAACTTGCTTAAATATTATAAATTAACAAATGTGAAACATTAATTGTTTCAAAGAAGCTGCTAATATCTGCAAGATTCATCCACCACCACCAATCAAGAGAAGTGTACATGACTTCACGTACACCCCATACAATAATCAGTAGTAATAAACGATTCAGGTAAAACCGCGAGCGGGATACGCAACCCTACTGCCATTTTGTTTTCTTATTTTTTCTTTTAATGGCAGGGGGACGTATGAGGACCCATGGCTCGAGACCGGTGTCTAGGTGCCTTCATCACCCCCCGAAACCTCTAATTTAAGAGAAATCTACAAATAAGCAGCTATTATTATACTGTAAACATTAAGTTTTCTTTAGTAAAAAAAATGTAATTAAAACATTATCAATTTCATTGCGCAAATTAACATAACAAACAAACATCAAAAGCATCCCGCACACACCCCGGACATCAACAAGAAACAAACAAATCACTCAAACCATAAAATCCATAAAGCACCTAAAAAGAATGTTGATAAATCATAAGTATTCCGAGAAATATATAACAGCTATATTAAACCGACTTCCACATCTAACCAGTCACACCAAAATGAAAATATTAAGTAATCGTACAATAAGAATGTCTTTAAAATTAAACGTTCATTACGAAAGACAAAAAAAAAAAATAACACTGACATTTATACATACCAATATTTCAATAAATATGCTGTAGGAACTATCTCCAGGAAGTGAGAGTCTCGAAAAACATGACACCCATAACTTAAAAAACCTCATTCAAACACAATATTAAGTAAAAAAATGAGTCAAAATAATCAAGAAAACTTAGCTGCTTCAGACTTAAATGAAAAAACACCCATCGTCTTTCCCAGTAAAGTAATCGGTTCGTGTTAAGATCCCATCTCACATGGACTAAAAACCGAACTGAAAATAAACTAAATATAAACTTTATAATTGCAAAATTATAAACATAAAAGCAATGTAACCAATTATTTAACCATACATATGTTCATTAAGGGCGGGTGAGCGGGGTTATCACCCTTTCGTTTTCTTGTTCCATAACGTTTGCCTGTCAAATACACCCTCGAATGGCGTCTTAATAGATGTGCAAATTATATATACCCCAAAACGAAAAACTCGTGCGCTTTCGCGCTAAAACATGCACACAAAACCAGTGCATTATTCGCGCTAAACCATTACCATAATCTCTCTTCTAAATAACACGTATTAAACCATACTATACCGTATTTATCAAACCGAGAATAATTTCATTTAGCCTGCTCGACTATTCTGCCAAGTATAAATGGCTGACGTATTTTATACCTAGTATAAGCAATCTTCGTAGTTTCACACAATTAAACAACAACAACATAACTCTCCAAATTATTCAATCGTTTCGCGTTGCAACGCTTTATACTTTTTAAATCGTTAAAAGATGCATATAATGGCTATATTAGACCATGGTAAATGTTCAGTAATACTGTTGCCTAAAAATAACATAACTAAAACTAAATTTGCAAATCCGATACAACTTTTTTCAATTTTAGTCAATTTACCAAAACGTGAAAAGATCCCTTTAAAGTTAAATGAACCATATCCCAGTAAAAGAGACATTGAAGCGATTGTGGCCAGTTTAGATCCAGTTCAGCCTGCAGTTGCTTGAAAACTGTTTGCTTAAGAGCGGTTTTCTGACAATGAAAAATAGTTTAATTGGATACTGATTAGACTGCCCTTTTCCTGTGACCTGGCTAATTAAATTCCGAAGCCTGGTAACAGTTTAACGTTAATGTTACCAATGTGTCAGACCAGGGCCTGGATTTTGAAATCTATGACATGCATGGTCAGAAGATGTCATTAAAGATTATACATTTTTTCAAACACATACAAATGCATACAAATATAAATAGTAAAATGCACTAAGTCAGAAGGCATTTGACTTCGGCTGGTGCCTTGGCCCACCAGGTGTTTCGGTTGCAATAGTTTAATGGACTCACTACTTGGATGTGTAGTTACATTATTTACAGTATATCAAACAGTATTTAGCATGAACCAATGATTTTTCAAACATAAATTATTGATGTAAAATGCTTGAAGGAATAATATTTAAGGTTTAACTCTTTCAGTGCTGGAACCGAATTTTGAAGGTCTTTGCAAACAGTTTGGATCCAGATGAGACGCCACAGAACGTGGCGTCTCATCTGGATCCAAACTGTTTGCTATTCTGATAGTATTCTTTGAAAAAAAATGAAGAAAATGCTAATTTTAGAAATTCAGCAGACAACATTTTAGCAGACTACAAATTTCCCAGAATGCAAAGGTTTAAGAAGGCATTTTCTTTTTGTTTAAAGGATATCTTTGAAAATTATATTTTTCATGATTATTTTGGCAACAAGGGATAATGCATTTTTAAAAAATGTGATTAATTTTCTGACAAAAAACTGGTACCATGAGTAGCATGAAACAATATTTTTTTTAAACATTTGTAATTGATGAAAAATGATTGCAAAAATAATATCTAAGGTCATATAAAGAATTTTTATTGCCCCTTCGAAGAAGAGGGGGTTTATTGCTTTGCACATGTCGGTCAGTCTGTCGGTCTGTCGCTCCGTCCACCAGGTGGTTTTCCGGATAATAACTCAAGAATGCTTGGGCCTAGGATCATGAAACTTCATAGGTACACTGATCATGACTCGCAGATGACCCCTATTGATTTTCAGGTCACTAGGTCAAAGGTCAAGGTCACATTGACAAAAACATAGTCACACAATGGCTGTCACTTCAACGGAGAGCCCATATGGGGGGCATGCATGTTTTACAAATAGCCCTTGTTAATTTTATTTTAATAGGTTACTCTGAAAATTCTATTTTTCATGATTTTTTTTTGCAACAAGGTGTTATGAAATTTAAAAAATGTTACGGGATTTTTAGACCAAAACGTTACTATGATAATACTATGATGCACTTCGCCAAAACATTTATAATTATATTGTTTATTCTTGAAAATGTATTTCCCCTATTCACTAAAAATAACACTTTTGATCAGAAAATTCATATAAAATGATGTTTACTTTTATTTTCAAGAATCATAATGCCTCTTTTTAGTTGTATTTAGCCACAAGTTCTCGTCAGCCACTTAAGGGTTATGTGTTGCCTTTCTTTTACTAAATGCAAAATAATTCTACACTTTGAGACATTCATAAAATATTTTATGTCTTTACAACACCGACAGGCTAATAAATTTATCTATCAAGTACTTCCATACTAACAGGACCATTCTAGGCGGGCAACCTAGCAACCTTGATTTGTTCATATCTTCCTATCAATCTGTTATATGTGTTATGAGTCATTTGTTCGGAGAACATTTAATGTTTGTTATAACTTTTAAATAATTCAATGTTCAAAGTGATATTGTTATTGACCGATAAACCAACATACTGATTAAAAGGGAATATTTTATTAATTATTTGCATTTTATCTTACATGAGAAATATTTGCCTAAATGTTTTTCAAACTATAGAGAAATCTATATACAATTAATAATTGACGACGTTTAACAAAAAAAAGAAATAGTAAACTGGTTTCTGGATGATAACTCAAGAACGCTTATGCCTAGGATCATGAAACTTCATAGGTACATTGGTCATGACTCGAAGATGACCCCTATTAATTTTCAGGTCACTAGGTCAAAGGTCAAGGTCACAGTGACCCGAAATAGTAAAATGGTTTCCGGATGATAACTCAAGAACGCTTATGCCTAGGATCATGGAACTTAATAGGTAGATTGATCATGACTCGCATTTGACCACTATTGATTTTCAGGTCACTATATCAAAGTTGAAGGTCACGGTGACCTAAAATAGTAAAATGGTTTCCTGATAAAAACTCAAGAACACTTATGCCTAGGATCATGAAATTTCATGTGTACATTGATCATGACTCGCAGATGACCACTATTGATTTTGAGGTCACTAGGTCAAGGTCAAGGTCACGGTGACCCGAAATAGTAAAATGGTTTCCGGATGATAACTCAAGAACGCTTATGCCTAGGATCATGAAACTTCATAGGTTCATTGATCATGACTCACAATGAACCCTATTGATTTTCAGGTCACTAGGTCAAAGGTCAAGTTCACAGTGATCCGAAATAGTAAAATGGTTTCCGGATGAAAACTCAGAACGCTTATGCCTAGGATCATGAAATTTCATAGATACATTGATCATGTCTCGCATATGACCCCTTTTGAGGTCACTAGGTCAAAAGTCAAGGTCACGGTGACCCGAAATAGTTAAATGGTTTCCGAATGTAACACAAGAACGCTTATGCCTAGGATCATGAAACTTCATAAATACATTGATCATGACTCGCAGATGATCCCTATATAATTTCAGGTCACTATGTCAAAGTTCAAGGTCACGGTGATCCGAAATAGTAAAATGGTTTCAGGATGATAACTCAAGAACGTTTATGCCTAGGATCATGAAACTATATAGGTACATTGATCATAACTAGCAGATGACCCCTAATGATTTTCAGGTCACTAGGTCAAAGGTCAAGGTCACAGTGACTCAACTTTGAAAAATGGTTTCCAAATGATAAGTCAAGAATGCTTACGCCTATGATCATGAAACTTCTTAGGTACATTGATCATTACTTGCAGATGACCCCTATTTACTTTCAGGTCACTAGGTCCAATGTCATGGTGACTTGACTCGCAGATGACACCTATTGATGTTCAGGTCATTAGGTCAAAGGTCAAGGTCACAGTGAGTCAAAACAGTTTAATGATTTCCGGATGATAACTCAAGAATGCTTACGTCTAGGATCATGAAACTTCATAGGTACATTGATCATGACTTGCAGATTACCCCTATTGATGTTTAGGTCACTAGGTCAAAGGTCAAGGTGAAAGTGACTCAAAGCAGTAAAATAGTATCCAGATGATATCTCAAAAATGCTTACGCCTAGGACCATTAAACTTTATAGGTACATTGATCATGACTGGTATATAACCCTTATTGATTTTCAGATCACTTGGTCAAAGATCAAGGTCACAGTGACTCATAACAGTAAAAAGGTTTCCTGATGATAACTCAAGAAAAGCAAGGCCTAGTATCATGAAACTTCATAGGTAAATTGATCATGACTGGCAGATAATCGCTAATGATTTTCAGGTCACTAGGTCAAATGTCAAGGTCACAGATACAAAAAAATGTATTCACACAATGGCTACCACTACAACTGACAGCCCATATGGGGGCATGCATGTTTTACAAACAGCCCTTGTTTGTCTTATGTTGGTAAATGTTCATCTCTGTCAATTCTAGGTTAAGTTTGAAAGTAGGTCATATGTGGTCCAAACTAGGTCAACAAACCAAATCACAGAAAAGGTTAGTGAACACTCCAGAGGTCACATTTTCTTCCAGATCTTCATGAAAATTGGACAGAATTGAATGTTATCTCGATGAAATAAAGTTTCAGTTTGAAAGTTGGTAGTTTGTCAAAAACTAGGTAATTAGGTCAAAACATAGAAAACTTCCTTTACCTTTCTACAGGTCACATTATCTTCCTGATTTTCATGAAAATTGCTTACAATGTCCATCTTAATCAAATCAAAAGCTGAATTTGCAAGTTGGTCCTGGCAGGCTAAAGCTAGGTTACAACTTAGTAAAATCATACACAAGTTTTTGACACTATAGAAGGAGTTTTGGGTGAGCGATACAGGGCTATCTTGTTTTAGAACAGCCTGTAGTAAGAAAGGGAAGGTATTGTATTTGTTTCAAAAGTTACATTTTATTGTTATTAGAAGTAACTGAGCAATTATATGATGTAATAGTTTTGGTTATTTTGCTCACTTGTTATGATGTGACAAGGTGAGCTTTTGTTATCACTCTTTTGTTGTATTTTATCCAAAGTTTATTGTGAACACATAAGATATCATTTTACAATGTTTAAATTTGGGTGTCCCCTGTTTGCCAGATTCTTATGAAACTAGTCACCTCTATGTCATTTTTGGTTTCATATTCTATAAAAAAATAGGGAACTAGGTCAAATATAAGAAAAGGTCTGTTAATACTTTAGTGGTCACATTCTCTCTCTGATCCACTTGTAAATTGGTTAGAACATTATTTTAAATGCTTTCAAAGTCAAGCATGAAAGTAGCATATTTAACATTTAGGTCACAAGGTCTAGTCTCAGTGATTAACAGGTCACGTTCCAAAGTGGGTCATGTGCTTCCAAGCATTTGATCAATAACTAAAATCATTAAAATCCATGTTAAAACTTACATTTTTTACCTGATCTTCATGGCAGTTGATCAGAATGTTCAAATAAATAAAAGTAGGATCTCGGTAACAAGACTCAACTAGATCGGATAGACGCAAATAGTTTGTTCATACTCACAATGCCTTTTTTTCTAGATCTTCATGAAAAATTAGTTAACACCACTAGGAAACAATCAGTTTCAGGTGAGCCACATTGTGCTGTTAAAGCTATCTATGTTTAGTATAGATTGTTACAAAACCTTGTTTATCAATAAAAATAAATGAAAAAAATGGCTTTCTAAAACTTGTAGTCTTGGATGATATATTCATCAACTTGTAATCTACGACAATCTTTTGAGAAGAAAAACAAAGTTTGATTATTATTATACTCCAACATACTGTGATTGGGGGCTAGCACAGGAATTCTCAATTATGTTCCTCGAAAAATAATGGGTTAGCATATTGTTGCTGTTTTATCCAGTTGTCTGGACCATTTCTCCCAAAAGAATTTTAAGTTCAAATATGAGATATTTAGATAATTAAATTTCATTGAAGGGATGCAGTGTCCAAGAACGAAAACGATTGCACCACAACCATTAACTATTGACCTGCGGATAAATGACAAGCAATAAAAATTACACAATTGCGGTGATGTAGATTAACTTAAATGGATGCTTATTAATGTTATGCTTTCCGGTAATTTATACAGAAATATCAGTGAAATAAACCGGTATTTCACTTTTTTAAACAGTGAAAAATAACAGTGAAAATATCGATATTTTTCGCATTTTTTCTGGGAAAATCGATGTTGCCGGTGGGTTTCCGTGAGGTTCTATCGTGGAGGATAAACTCGTTTGGCTTTAATATATTTATTAATGGTAATAAATATCCTAAATATACAACAAAGAGATGTATACTCTTTGAATGTAAAGAATCGAATCTATATAAATATAGCAATACACAAATACAAGTAATGCATGATCCGACGGTGATTCTTAAAATACAAACAATACTAACAATACACACAATACAAAATACAATTTAACAACGAAATATTGTGAAAATACTAAAACATAGTTACCTGTAATATATTTATCAATGGTAATAAATATCATTAATATACAACAAAGAGATGTATACTCTTTGAATGTAAAGAATCGAATGACTTTAGCAATCATACGATTCACGAGATCGACATTAAACATATCAGTGCACGGGAAAAGGGATGAGTGATCTGAGTATTAGACAAATTATAAACGTGCAACTGTATGGATAAGATGAGCTGAACTTATCTAACCTAGAGAAAAACGACCTTAACGAATAAATCGAATACTAGTAAACAACTAATCAACGAGTACAATATGTATTAAAATAACTACCGTTATGAACTCATAGACAAGTCGTGATTTTCATTTAAAAATAACGATATTTAGTAATTGGTACAACAATAAAACAACACAACACAATATAGTTTAATATTTAATAATAAATACGACCTGTAACATATTACCGTCCTCCGATTTTGATGTCGTCCTCGACATATGCTTCAATTAAATTCGAAACAAAACTCGCGCAATTATCAGTAATACATTATGAACGCGTGAAATCGTCTAAGGAGGATCTCTCACATTTGGAACGTCGAAAAACGCAACTCTGATCATATTAAAAACAGACAACTGTGGACAATAAGGCATATTTAATGTGTAATTATAGCACACACATAATATACACTAGCATACTTATAATAATGAATAAAACATCATGAAGATACACCTTGTAATTTATTTAAAATAAATATGTATAACATATTTTCACGATTTAATGGAGATAATAGACTTTTACACTAGGTAATCTTCAGTGCGTTTCCACGCTGGGGTTGTTGTTGCGCGCTTTGTTTTGCGCGGTAACAACCCTGGTTCTCCAGGCTTCCGCTTGTGTGGTGGAACGTACACCGACTTCGATCGACCATTACACCTCAACGTACTGCGTGCTGACGACTGGTCCGAACGCGATCTATTGGATTCTGCATCTGATGTTTCGTGCGTGTTTGTCGTCTCCGATTCGGACGTAGACTCCGATTCAGATGTAGACGTTACGTCTAGCGGCAGTTGGCGGATTGGTAATAATTGGTTCCGGTGAACTGTCTTGATATTTGTTTCACTTTCGTGCTGGATCCGGAACACCGGATTCGACGGGTCTGGTTGGCCGATCACAGTATATGCATGTTCTGCCCATATATCGGCGATTTTGTGAGTTCCTTTTAACCCGTAATTGCGAAGTAAGACTCTGTCGCCCACGTGAATAACAGTTTCACGTACTTTTCTATCATACTGTTGTTTTGCTTTCTTTCCACGTTCTTGCGATACACGGCTGGCTGTTTTGTAAGCATCCCCTAAGTGTTGTTTGAGCTCTTTAACGTATGTTGACGGTGCTGAGCCTCCAACACCCTGTCGTTTCAAACCCAGTACTGCATCGATCGCAAGTCAAGGGGCACGTCCAAACATTAACTCATATGGTGAGTAGCCAGTGCACTCATTCCGAGTCACGTTATACGCATGTACCAGTGCTGGTACTGCAGATTTCCAGCCTTTTTTCATTGTCCAGGGTGCGCAAAATCTGTAACAGTGTACCGTTGAATCGTTCGCATTGACCATTGCCCTGCGGATGGTAAGCAGTCGTGCGCGTTTTCTTTATACCTGTTATCGCACAAAGCGTTCTGATCACGCGCGACATAAAGTTCTGACCGCGATCGCTGTGCAATTTCTCAGGAAACCCGTAATGTACAAAATAGTTGTCGAACAGAGCTTTTGCCGTGGTGCGAGCTGTTTGATTCCTTGTTGGAATAGCTTGAGCATATCTCGTAAAATGATCCGTGATTACGAGTATATTCTCATAACCCCCCTTTGATGCTTCCAGTGAAAGAAAGTCTATACACACAAGTTGCATAGGTGCCGTCGAGGTTATATTTACTAGACCCGTGGCAAAAGTAGGGGCAGTTTTACTCCGAATACATCTGTCGCATTCTCGTATCCATTTCGTTATGTCACTTGACATTCCAGGCCAATAAAATCTTTCGCTGAATAGAGATATTGTCCTATCTCGACCCTGGTGTCCCATATCATCATGCAATGCTTTAAAAACATGCAATCTGGCCGATTCTGGCAAAACAACCTGTTGTACGGTTTGTTCATGTAATGTTGTTTTATGCATTAGAATCCCGTTATCAATGTATAGATGCTTCAGCACGCGGACATACTTTTTAACTTTCGGCGGAAGTTGACGGACGTTACTCTGATTAGGTCGCCAGTTCAGAACAATAAGTGTCTTGACCTGTGAAATTGTTGGATCAGCATTTTGACCGTTTATCCAGTCATCGGATTTTAGAACTTCCGGTGGGTTGCAGGCTTTATTTATTTTGGTCTGATCGACAACAGGACTTGAATTCATAGGGGTTGAATGCGTTACCAGGACAGCTTGTACCACGTCCTGATCTAACCTCGAAAGTGCATCGGCCTCAACATTCAACTTTCCGGACCTGTAGTGTATTTTGAAGTCATAGTTCGCTAGTGCGGCGACCCATCTATGACCACATGCATCTAGTTTGGCTGAGCTTTGCACAAATGTTAGTGGATTATTGTCCGTGTAGACATCAAATGGGATACCATACAGGTAATCATGAAATTTATCGGTGATTGCCCATTTGAGAGCAAGAAACTCCAGCTTACTAGCATGATAATTCTTTTCCGATGTCTTCAGACTGCGGCTCGAAAAGGCAACCACTCTATCCACGCCGTCGTGTTCTTGATACAATACTGCACCAAGACCGTGCGAAGATGCGTCCGTATGCAACTTAAACGGCTTCGAATAGTCAGCATACGCAAGAACTGGGGCTGTTGACAATTTTTGAACAAGAGTGTCGAAAGCAAGCTGTTGTGCCTCACCCCATGTAAACTTTTTCTTCGTAATTGACTGGTTTCCGGATGTGCCGATCAGCAGGTCGTTGAGGGGCCGGGCTATATGGGAAAAGTTTTTAAGAAACTTTCGATAATAACCAGCGAATCCTAAAAAACTTCGAACCTCTTTGATAGATGTCGGTACTTTCCATTTAAGTATCGCTTCGATCTTACTTGGGTCGGTTTTGATACCGTCTTTTGAGACCAAATGACCAAGATAAATCATTCCGGTTTCATAAATTCACACTTGGAGGCTTTTAGTTTGAGCTTATGGTCTTTTAAACGTTGTAAAACTGCTTTAAGTCTTTGAACAGCCTCTGAAAAATCATGACTGAAAACAATTATGTCATCAAGGTATATGAGGCATTCTTTTAGGTTTAATTCGCCCATACAACGCTCCATTAATCGTTGGAATGTAGCCGGGGCATTGCAGAGGCCAAATGGCATCCGGTTACACTGAAAGAAGCCTAAACTGCCTACTTGGAAAGCGGTTTTTTCTTTGTCTTCTTCCGCCATCTCTACTTGCCAGTACCCCGCCTTCAAGTCAAGTTAAGTGAAGTAACGGGAACCGGAAAGGAGGTGAATGGTGTCGTCAATGCGGGGAATGGCATACGCATCCTTGTGGGTACGGCTATTCAGCTTCCTGTAATCAATGCAGAAGCGTATAGTTCCGTCTTTCTTCCGGACAATGACCACGTTGGATGAGTACGGGCTGGATGATGGCTGAATAGCGCCGATGTCCAACATTTCCTGCACATGCTCACGAACCTCATTTATGAGTCCAGGCGGTACGCGCCTGTAAGGTTCTTTAAATGGTTCGTTATCACTTAGCCGTATTTTGTGGCGAACGAGATCGGTATTACCCAGATCTAACGGCCCTGCCGAAAAAACATCCTTCATTTCAAACAACATGGATTTTAGTTACTCTTGTTGTTCCGGTTCTAAATGATTAATATCAATTTTCAAACTATCACATAATCTATCCCTATCTTCCTTTTTTGTTTGTTGTGTTGCACACGTCGCGTTTAATGGTGTCTGTGCGGTATCTGGTGTCCATGAGCGCAGTACCTTTGCAGGTTGCAATTCACAGAGGACGGTTTTAGGGACAATTTTAATGGGTTTGGCTGACAAGTTGAAAATGCGGACAGGAACTCTGGCAGTATTTCCTCGGCTGTCAAGGCGGACAACACGCGGGCATACACCAATTCGACTTGACGCCTTCTCTGATGGCTCAGTAACAGCGGCCGAATCCTGTGTTAATTTTCGAACGAAACCGGATATTGTCATAGTTTCGTACGGTGGTAGTTCTACAGTGGATCTGTTCGTAGAAACCACCAAGCCTATGTTCGTCGCCAGAGACGTAGCCATTAAAGCTGCTTTCCATTCCTCAGATAAGTTTTCTAATGGCAGTGAGTGAAGGTGTCGTATCACATTGGTACCGATGATAACTGGTACATTGATATTTTACTCCGTATTGGGCACTACCAAAACAGGTACGTCAAAGGTTTCTTCACTTATGTTTGGAACTGATATGGCTGCTTCGATGTATCCCATATACACAAGTTCGGTTCCGTTAGCTCCTGTAATTGACAGCTGTAAATCTTCTAAGCTATAGAGAAATGGCTTTGGGTCCATTTGTTCATAACAGTTTTGACTAATAGTCGTAACCATGGCTCCACTGTCAATCAATGCCCGTGTTCGTAAGCCATTAATACAAATATCGGATTCGTTGGAACAACCGATAAGCCTATTAAATAAATTGCGTTTTCGTGGTTTGGGGTCAGAACCGGAAACGTCGTCTATTCGACCCTCAATGGCGACGTTTCTTAGTTTAAATGTTCCTTTGATGCTGGTTGATTCGTCATCAATTTATCGGGGTTTGCAGTATGATCATTATTTCGGTTATTCTGATAATAATTGGGGCGTCTCCTGTATCCACCTCTCTGAAACCCTCTCTGTCGGTATTCACCTGTGGTATTTGCAGCTCTATCATTGCCAATCTGCCGACCTGTATGTCCTTCCTTTCTCAAGTCTTCCAACTTTCGATCGAGACTCTCAATTTTCTTCATTAGCTGTTGCAGTAATTCGTTACTTTGACACGTATCTGTCTCAACAGCAAGCTGACTCACTTTCCCTATCTTATGTTTGGTATCCTTGTCCTTTAGTAGCTTCACCTCGAATTCCTCTTCGCGTACCTTATTTCGTAGTTCCTCATGTGTTACATTATTTTCGAAGTGAACCCTGGTGGCATTTCTCAATTCTTCGCTCTTGAGCCTCTCCAAAACCTTTTCTTTAGCATGGACCGCCTCTCTTCGTCATCAATTTTGGTCTTTCTGGTTACTTGAAGGAGCATTTCTTCGAGTCGTAAACCCCACTGTGTAACGGACTCGCCAATTTCCTGTTCTGCACTGAGGAAACGGGATAGTAATGTGTCGGTACTGGCGACATTTCCGAAATTGTCTTCAAGTTCGGTCATGATTTCATCAACCGTCGCATCAGCACGCATATGAAGCATCTTTTTCTTGGCTTGCCCTTTAAGTGCTCTGCGAAGGCCTTGTTTGACAACGTGGTCAGCATAAATAACTTTCACACTGTCTACCTCTAATTTGAAATCCTCGAATGACGATTCGCTCCTTGGTACTGGTACCTCTCCTGAAAATGACGAGATGTTCAATTTAATTTCTGTGGCATCTCTCATGCCGTCCTTTTGAATTAGCGTTTTGCCGTATCGTAAAACGTCAGCATCTGGTAATCTTGGTTCTAATGCTGCTTTTTCTTTTTGAAGAGTTTCGATCTTACGCTGAAGTTGGTCAATCTTCTCTTTGCTGCTATGTTCAAGCACAGACGCCTTGCCCACTGTCTCATTTCGTTCATTTTTCCAGTAATTGTCCGATGTACGATTCTCTCGCATCTCAAGTTTGCATTCTAGCTTCTGCATCCTCTCAGATAATGAGATTTCCATATCTCTTAGCTTCATTTCTTGAGATAATAATCGCTCTTCTCTGCTCTCAAAACTATGTTTCATGTCTCGTTCCTTTTGCTGTAAGTCAAACTCTTTACGTTTCCAACATTCATACATATGCTCTTCTCTTTCCCGATGTTTGCTTTCGCGATCCTCTAGCTCCAGAAGCCGCCGTCGTATCTCTAACTCCCTTTCTGTGCGTTCATTTTCTTCTCTGTTACGGATAATGTGTGCTTGTCGTCCGTATCTGCTGTCTGTTTCCGTCTCCTGTTGTTGTGCAGACTTTTGATGTTCAAACGTCTTGGTTTGCGTTTGTTCGGTGTCACCAACGTACTCATCAAATGTAACGAGGTCACCGACATTTGATTCAAGGCTATTGATTCTTTCCCGTAATTCCATTCTTCTAGAAATCTGTCCAAATCTTCAAGATTCTCTCTCTCGTGTAATGGAACATGAGACGAAACACGTTGTTGTCTGGAACAACTCGTAATTCGCTCCTGTGTTCGTAATGGGAACTCACATGCATGGACCGATTCATTCAGGCGAGTACGATTCCTCTCCTGGATATATTGTCTACCGTGCCTTATTTCTTCCATCTCTTTTTCTATATTTCTCCTCTGCAATCTATCCTCTCTTTCACTCACATTTCTAAACTGTTCTAAACTCATCGTGCTAGCCTAACCTGTCTACTATATATACTGAATACTTATATCTATGTACTTATGTAGAGGCCTCTTTATACTAATCAACAACTAGCACTACTATCAATAAATACTATTCTTTTAAGACAACACTATCTCCTTAAAGCACTATATTATCACAGCAACCTCACGATCACCTCACGTTTCGTATGAAGTTGGTTGCAACATGAAAAAATACTTTTTTCAAACATTCAAATGATGCAGTATAATTAATTCACTGCCCTTGCTCATAATCTACACACATTATCTCCCCTGAATTGCACTTCCGTTTGCCAGCTTTAAGAAACACTGATTTACTTAATTTTATTTTCAAACGCACTCAGTTTGATAATTTTCTGTCAATTTATTTGTAATGTGGTCAATTTATTTCAATTATTTTGGAAGTCTCCAAAGTTGATTTTGTACGTGCCAGTATCCTGAATCGAACTCAGTTCTCCCGCGTGATAGTCTAAAACGCTATCAACCGCGCCAATTCCGCTACAAATTACAGTGAGCGAAATTAACGATTTTATAGTGCGATACGCGCGTCACTCTCGCGTGCAAAATGCGGAAAATCACGACGAATTACCAATGTGTATAATACAAATACAGTGTATTTTACACGTAATGCATTACAATGCATGGTTTCATGTACAATTTTGGTATGAGAATATTTGGTAAATATTTCTGTCGATGCTATAACGTCCACAGAAATATGAAATACTTGTTTACAATACTTAAAATCGTACGTAAAAGTTAATGTGTGCACATTTATACCGTGAATGTCCCGGGAACGGTTTCTCCGTGAGCAGACAGACCATAGAACGTTCAGCAAACGCGTGTTGTCACTAAACAATCCAAGTTCAGTCGACTGTTTCTTTGGGAATAACTCCCAAATATGTCTCTACTATGTCAAATAGCAAAGGCGTAGTTTGGCCAATTTGAGCAAAATGCTGTGCTCGACGATTCAATGTTGAACGATTTACTTCAAACGTTGTTTTCCTGTTTTCCACGACGACTTGTTGGGCGCCAATGTTGCCGGTAGGTTTCCGTGAGGTTCTATCGTGGAGGATAAACTCGTTTGGCTTTAATATATTTATTAATGGTAATAAATATCATTAATATACAACAAAGAGATGTATACTCTTTGAATGTAAAGAATCGAATCTATATAAATATAGCAATACACAAATACAAGTAATGCATGATCCGACGGTGATTCTTAAAATACAAACAATACAAACAATACTAACAATACACTCAATACAAAATACAATTTAACAACGAAACATTGTGAAAATACTAAAACATAGTTACCTGTAATATATTTATTAATGGTAATAAATATCATTAATATACAACAAAGAGATGTATACTCTTTGAATGTAAAGAATCGAATGACTTTAGCAATCATACGATTCACGAGATCGACATTAAACATATCAGTGCACGGGAAAAGGGATGAGTGATCTGAGTATTAGACAAATTATAAACGTGCAACTGTATGGATAAGATGAGCTGAACTTATCTAACCTAGAGAAAAACGACCTTAACGAATAAATCGAATACTAGTAAACAACTAATCAACGAGTACAATATGTATTAAAATAACTACCGTTATGAACTCATAGACAAGTCGTGATTTTCATTTAAAGTTAACGATATTTAGTAATTGGTACAACAATAAAACAACACAACACAATATAGTTTAATATTTAATAATAAATACGACCTGTAACATCGATATGCCACCGAATCCAACAAATATCCTCTATATATCCATCCTCTTCAAAAGCATCGTCAAACCAGTACTTTCAGTACTTTGATTTAACATCCCGATTTGTATCTAACTTATTGTAAGACAGGATTTTTAGTATATAATTAACTTTAAATAACTGTTTTTATTATTTATAAACGAAAATCAATGAAATTTGTTTATAACTCTACCGACGGGAATAAGTTACATATTGATTATACATCTATCTCGTTATTTATACACAAACATACATTTATCTGTCAACAAAATAATTTGTGAATATTCAGCAACTGAAAAAAACTAAACTGCTTTTGCTTCTGATCGGAGCAGTATAGTGACCTCAATTTTCTGTATTTATTTAATAAATAAAATATGTGGTAAGATGTCGAGAAACTAGGACTATAATACTACTGAATTGCTTCACGGATTTAAATTCTATTTATACCATATTTTGCTTATGTTATAACATATATTTAAAATAGTATAATTCCTACCGGGCACATTCATTTATATATTTATTTAATGAATCTAAATTAGAACATTGAAACGATAATTTACCGGGTAATAAAATATTACATATGTAATTTGGATTATTTAGTTAAAGTATTACGAATGTGCAATTTCCTATTGCTTATTGGAATAATGAATATAATTATAACAAAGTTTATGACATTGGAATGCGAGAAAATATGGTATATCAAGCTCGTGTATGTTATGCATATTCATAGATAAAAATGTAGTAATTTCATATCAAGAGATATAAAGTTGCATAAAAGATGTAGACAATTGATAAATAATAAAACTTATTTGAAGGGAGCGGGAGGGGGCAGTATACTCATCCGTCAGAAATGACAAAACGTGCAATTATATATATATATATTATATATTGTCTGTTTTTAAATGTAAACATCAATATTGAATGATTTTTTCAAATATATCGTTACATTTATATTCATTTTATTTGTTGGGAATAAGCAAATTATTGATTTACAATTAAATTAAATAATTAAATCATGGTGATTAATAAAAAAGGGTATATTTGAAATTGTAAAAATTGTTCTTATGTATCCTTCTTCTTGAAAACTTTACGCGTATTTGAGATATATATTGTTTTACCTTAAAAATGCGATAATTAAATAATTACTAGAAAACAAAAGTTGTATCAAGTGACATGCATAAATCTTCAAAGTGTGTGTATAATCTCATGTCGGCAAATTAAAATAATTAAACTTAGATACTTTGATCGCAAAATGTTTAGCTTATTTTAGTGAATTTTAGTGTATTTCGCAAAATGATGTTTTTGTCTACACATATTAAAAACATAAATATTAACAGTTTATATATGTTTATAGTTTATAAAGTTTTCGTGTTAAGTAAAAGTAATTACCAGTAATTGTCGCAAAAGTATGTCGTATGTATTTTATTTTTGGTACAATGACATGTATCTTGCGTCTTGTAATATATGAGTTGTGTCTGAAATAATAGATAAAATAAGCATAGCGTTTTTAAAGTAGACAAATATATAAGCCTCAGATCTATCAATTAACATTGGTCTTTGTTTAACCGTATACAAATCTAGTAAATACACTGATAAAAATTTCATCACGTTATTTATAATAAAATGAGCAAATTACTGTATATTTTATAAAGATATTCCATGTATATAAAACCGCTGTATTTACAATGTATGTAATACAAGAGAGACTGAATTGGTGAAATAGATTAATGATTGCATTCTTACATATCATGAACTATTTTATTAAAATATTAACAGTAATCAAAGACCTATAGATTACACAGATTGGAAACTTCGCGCCTTATCGGGCTATCTCTCGGCGGGGTCACGTGGTCGAGAAACTGATAAGAACACTTGGGATCAGCAGACGATTTATTCCATGAATCAATCGGAGTAGTCCGGAGATAGCCGGTGTATCACGATTGCGATAAGATAGCGACGCGTCAGTAGCAACGGCTACGATTATCGAGCAAAGTTATGCGAAAATGTTACAGCGCTGTAGAAAGGCGGCTGTAACTTGGTCAATAATGATCCGATTTTCATAAAATAAAGTTTCATAGAAACATGAGTAATTATGTTTTTATAAAATCTCGATTTTATTTACCTACAATAAGAATTTATAATGCCGCGATCATTGAAGCAATTGCGCTAAGAACTTCCAAATCGCGGCGAGAATGCTGTTGAATAATTTATTTAAAAGGCTTTTGCTGATAAAATATTCTTGTATAATTTGGTATTTCAGACAGTTAAAACCTGATAAAATATTATTATTTCAAAACGGACAGATATATGTGGACACATAGATCTAGGTCTCTGATTAAAACAACATTACAGTATAATAAATGCTATGATCGTTCGATCCAAAACCGGGTTTAGTTCGACTTATTTCAATATTGATTGTGTAGATTTTTTTCAATTGTTTAATTCTCTTTTTATTTAGATCTTATTAATGAGTTATAGGTTATTAAAGTTTTGTTTGTAATCCAGTTTTTTTCTTTTGGTTATTAAATTAAGCTTTCAGTATCGTGGGCTAGGATTTCGCGAAAAGAAAAAAACAAAAACATTTCACGCGCGTGTTAATCGTCGAATCAATTAGCGAACTGAAGATGCTTTGAGTGTTTTTACTTTACTCTTGAGAATTAATTAAAAGAAGGGATTCTTACTTCAATTATCAGTTTGCGTTGTTGATTGATTTTAATTGTGTGATCAGTGGCCGCGGCCGGCGAATTCATTCTTTATATGTCATTGTGATGTCCAATTAAGGTAAGTCTTTGTTGTGAATGTGTTAGATTTTAATATACTTGTTTATAATAGTACGTTTTAAACACAATGAAATGCTGTATAAAACTGTTTAAAAAAAGGCTATTATCGATTGTGTATCTTATAAGTTGGACATACTAGTACATATTTTGGATTTTACATTTTTTAAATTCTGTATCATTTGTGCAATCATGTCGCGTAACAGAGACCCTGATTTTTTCGCTTGGAGTGATAGTGATGTAGACCTTGATGAGCTTTTTGAAGGGGACTATACTGACAATGACTCTGTTTGTACTGATAAACATAGTGTTGATAAGAAAGATATATATGTGTGTCCAATTTGTTCACGAGAATACAAGACTATATCTGGGTTCCGAGGTCACGTAACGAAAAAGCATGACGAGAACTTTAAAGGTATGGCATTTTTCTTCATTTCTTCAAAGTACAATTCTCACAATATATGTGTATCAAACAGGTATTTCCTGCTCAGCAGCCACGTTATAGTTCCAAATTATTTGCAATAGATTTTATATCCAGTACTAGCATAGATTAGGTTTATAATGGTATCAGTCTAAAAGTCTGCAAATCTTTAAATATAATATAAGTGATTTGCTTTTATACCGGAGGGGGGGGGGAGTAGTTCTGATTAAAAGAGACAGGTTTCATCTGTTAAAAATGACTTTAATAATGGCATTCATTAAAGTATCACATGATGAAAAAACAGTATAAAAAAATATATATATTCCATACTTCGCGAAAGCTGTCTGTCCCCAGTGGACATGTTTGACAAAATTTCTTTTGGGCAAGCTGACAGATTTTAGGAGCTAGTTCAAATGACTGTCTGGAAAAATTAAAGAAAATAAAATTTATATAAATACTTTGGTCTGACGGTTTAATGGATCCTGTCAGACCGACTGTCTGGAAGATTTTCTGAGCTTCGCGAAGTCTGCAATTCTTGTTAAATATTTAATCACTATCATTTATTGGCGAATCAGCACATTCGCCTTTGGCCATTCACAATGTATTTGAGTTTAATTATGGCCAAGACATACAACAATAAAACATTTAAGCGTATAATACAAAACAATAATAACAATCATAGCATTAGATTAAAACAGAGCAAGTGGATTCAGTTGTAGAGCACATTTGCAAGATAAAAGGGAAAAACAGTGTAAATTCCCTTTCTATAGTATGCACAGATATATCACTAGTTTCAGGTATTGCTTGAACACTAGCATCTTCAAATTCTGTCTGAATGGTTTGAACATTTACATCAGTGAATTCACGCTGGACTGTCTGTTTACTGTCACATTCAAAGTTTATTTCAGGATTCACATTTTCACTGCTTTCATGTTTTGTCTTTTTTAAATAATGGTATTTATGACGCCGACCAGAAACACCTGCTCTCTTCTTTTTTTTTGGCATTTTGATCTGGAAAAAGAAATACTGAATTATTCATAATGCTTTTAAGATTGATTAATTAACATCACTCTTTCGATTAACGAACACGGTCTATTAACCCTTTCCCACTCAGAAGCAAAGTGAAAATGGCTATGTGCTTAACCCTTTGCATGCTGGGAAATTTGTCGTCTGCTAAAATGTTGTCTGCTAAATTTCTAAAATTAGCATTTTCTTCGATTTTTTTCAAAGAATACAATCAGAATAGCAAACAGTTTGGATCCTGATGAGACGCCATTTGTGGCGTCTCATCTGGAGTTTGGATCCTGATGAGACGCCACGTTCTGTGGCGTCTCATCTGGATCCAAACTGTTTGCACAGGCCTTCAAAATTCGGTTCCCGCACTGAAAGGGTTAACCCGTTTCCACTCAGATTAAAAAACATGATGGGATTTTGTGATTCTAAAAAACGACTTTCTGAAACGCTATGAAAAGTTCCTTATGGTAACATATTTACGCTGAATTCAGACCAATCGCACATGCACAATTTTTTAAGCTGATAAACATCAACGTATGAGGCGATATCGATTTTAGCTGACTTACTAACACATTAAAGTTGTGAATTCAGTCAAGTGTTTAACACATCATTGTCAATTACCTGTGAAATGTCAGTTGTCAATACACTGTGTAACATTTCCAGGAAATTTTGTTGGAATTTAATTGATTCATACCTAGATTAACATATCACCAAGCATAAAAATCTGACTTAATCTATTTGGGATGAAAAATGAAAAAGTTTATCAAAAACACGTTTGACAGCTATCTTGTACAACAGAAGAAAAGAGCTTAAAATTGTACCAACATTGTATAAGGCCAAATCCTTTAAATTGAATATTTTCTTCTAGTTTGTTTAAATCTATACTTAGATTAACATATTGCCTAGCATAAAAATCTTACTTCAACGATATGGGATGAGAAATAGAAAAGTTTTCACAAAGAAACAAACCACTTTGGCGACAGGTGTGAAAAATTATTGAATGAATTAACAGTATAAAATTGTACAAAGGCAAAATCCTTTAAAATGACTTATTTTCGTCTACTTTTTATTAATCATACCTAGAATTACATATCACCAAGCATAACAATCTGACTTAATCGATTTGGGATGAAAAATGAAAAAGTTTATCAATAAGAACAAAAACACGTTTGACAGCAATCTTGTACAACAGAAGAAAAGAGCTTAAAATTGTACCAACATTGTATAAGGCCAAATGCTTTAAATTGAATATTTTCCTGTAGTTTGTTTAAATCTATACTTAGATTAACATCTTGCCTAGCATAAAAATCTTACTTCAAAGATATGGGATGAGAAATAAAATAGAAAAGTGTTTCAACAAAATACAAACCACTTGATTGAATGAAATAACAGTATAAATAGTACAAATTGTACAAAGGCAAAATCCTTAAAAATACCTCATTTTCGTCTACTTTTTATAAATCATACATAGATTAACATCTCACTTAGCATAAAAATCTTACGTTATCAATATGTGATGCTTAATGAAGAAGTTTATAGAAAAATGCTTCGGGCCTTTCAATTTTTCAAAAATTATCGAAAATGAACGAATCCAGTGTTCTCTTTCAAATTCCGATAAATTAATAATTAATTAGAATAATAACTACCAAAACCTAAAGAATTATCAAGACAGAAAATAAATACTTATTTCTTATCACACAAAGAATATTCAATATGTCTTTTTTCGGAGACCGACTTTGCTCACTACGTAAAGTTCGTAACGTTGCGCTTTCAGGCATTCATTGCTCTGCAAACTGACAACCGAGCGCTAAAAACACTAATTAACACATTAAAATTGTTAATAACAATATCAAAATAATATAAACTTACCAGATCATGCTCAGAATACCCTACGACATCAAATATTAACGACTAATTACGAAGAATAATTGTTTGCTTTAAAAGAAAATGGCCGACAGCAGCTGGAACAGTGAAGATTCTACAGGTACACCGGCATCTCCAAAATCAATGTCACGTGATCCGCGTCCGCCGATAGATATTATCGCATATCGCTATAGCGGAGACGAGAGATTCCAATCTGTGTAATCTATAGGTCTTTGCAGTAATGTGTGAGTTAAATCAGTATGAAGATATATAGCCTATTCCTGTCAGTTGATTTATGTATTTAACAAATGCTTTTATTTGCGTATATATATTTTAAAATACTGCGACATTTATTGACCGGGTTTGTAATACGCGCATTATTTTTATATAAGCTTACCAATGGTTTAATGCATTGCTTGGTGTGCACCTGTTTGTATTGATCGCTGCTGATAATAGTCGCTGCTCTGTGCCCACAGCAGGATGTCAATAAACGGGAATAATACACTTGATTGTCGCCAATATTGAACCGAATTAAGTACCTTACTGTTGTAACTATGTACTGTAGAGCTATAGAAGATTGCAAAATGGGTTTTCCGAACTGGGATTTATGTGTAAGAAAACTTAACGATGACTTTGAGTTATATATATATATATATATTTATATTCCTAAAATATATGTAGTTCTTTGTCTTTTAAGACCATGTATGTTAAAAACAATTTTATCACACTCTGTATACTTTAATACAATAAATATTGGCTATTTATGATTTTTCGACAGTTTGCTTGTTGAGGGAGACTGTTACACGCTTTGCATTTTTTTCATCCTTGTTAAGTATGAATATTTAGATTTGTGCATCCTCGTTATGTATTCACAGTGTGATTGACTGTTATAATGTGTGATCGACTGAATCCGCGATTGTTTATGTAAGCGAATGACTGTAAGAATCAGTGAGGGACTGACTTAATCCGAGTGTTTTACTGACGGTGCAAGTTTACAATTTCGTGATTAAATAACAGTTAGAATAAGTGATTGATTAACTAAATGTGCGAATGAACACGTGGGCGATTGACTGACAGTGGGAGTTAACATGTGGGTGATTGACTTACGGGTAGACTGAGTGAGTTGATTGACTGACTGAATCACTATGCGAATAAACAGTGAGTGAGTGATTGGTGAACTGCACGCATGACCGCATGAGTGATTGACCTACTGTTTGAGTGAGCGCTTGTTTGAGTGACTTTGCGAATCAATATGTGAATGATTATCCGACTGTTATAATGTGTGATTAATTCACTGACTGCAAATGATCATATGAGTGATTGACAAACAGCGCGAGTTTACACGGGAGTAATCGAGTTACTGTTACGAGGAGTGATTGATTAACTAGCTGTGCGAAAAAATGAGCGATTGACTGACAGCGCGAGTTAACATGTGAGTGATTGACTAACTGTACTGTGTGAATGAACATAAGATTAGATGACTTCTGGTAAAATGTGTGATTGATTGACTAATGGTGCGAGTTTAAATGTGAATGATTATCGTGCGCTAACAATGATTGATAGATTGACTAACTGTGCGAATGAACATGAGAGTTAGTGACTTACTGTTAGAATGAGTAATTGACTGAATGTGCGAGTTTACATGAGAGTGATTGACTTATTGTAAGAATGATTGATTGATTGACTGACTGTGCGAATGAACATGAGAGTGATTGACTTACTGTTAGAATGAGTAATTGACTGACTGTGCGAGTTTCTATGAGAGCGATTGACTTACTGTTAGAATGAGTAATTGACTGAATGTGCGAGTTTACATGAGAGTGATTGACTTACTGTAAACATGAGTGATTGATTGACTTACTGTGCGAATGACCATGAGAGTGATTGACTCACTGTAAGAATAAGTAATTGACTGAATGTGCGAGTTCACACGAGAGTTATTGACTTTCTGTAAGAATGATTGATTTATTGACTGACTGTGCGAATTAAAATGTAAGTCAGTAGAAACTGTTATGTGTGACTGATTTACTGCCTGTATATGAACATGTGAGCGATCGACTGAGATTACGATTTTAATTGTTAGTCATTTACTTACCATAAGCATGAGTGATTGATTGACTGAATATGCGAAAGAGCATGTGAGTGAGGGACATAAGGTTATGTGCGATGGATTGACTTACTGTAAGAATGATTGATTGATTCCATTAAAAATGTCGGGACATTTGACCAAAAAGTGGGACACCTAAAACAATCAGTCATGTCACCTTTACTATAGTCTGTAATCAGCATATTACGTACAAAACCTCATTTTATCGCGCAAATATTGACGAAAAATGTGTTTAAGAATTTCATGAACACAGGCGTTCGCCTTTCCGGATGAATGCATAACGTGAAATGTGGGGCATGCCTCTATTTGACTTTAATTTGTGACAGAGGCATGTGTTATATTGTGTAATTGCTAAACGCAATGTGCGCGCATTGAGCACTGTTTTTATTCAACCAATCATCACCAATGATGCAATATGTACTAATTATTTTCTGAAAATCAGTCAAAAACGAAAGTAAATTTATGTGAAACATCAATGAGTATTGGTTAGCGCTCAATTTGTTTGATATACAAACTGGTGTTTTGACAGGTTTTTAAGCCCGTTGTGGCATTTTACACAGATTACCGCGTAATAGCATCTTTTGACTTTATTTGGGCCATGAAATACAAAAGCACAGTCTGATTTTAATTCACTATGATGCATCTATCGCTAGCAAATATCATAAAAACACCATGGTGGGAATGCCCGATAAAATCAATAATTTGCCGATAGATCCACGATAAGGTTTCAAAAACAACACTGGATCACTCGACAAGTAGATATGGTTTGTTGATAGGGGGCAATAAACAGAACAGCACAGAATAGTTTAGTTTTGACTTAAGCATGTGAAGCTCATCGTCGTTAACATACATATAAATAAATAACAGTATGCATTGAAGTACACAAAAAACACACATCATTTTAAAGAACAATATATCTAAATAAACACGAAATTAACATATTTCGTGAACGTATTTCGTTAGAATGGCACATGGATGGGTTTAATACACAGTGATCACACAGTGTTATTCGTATAGTATTACAAATATAGCAATAATTACATAATGCTGACCTTATTTTCTTTGTAAAACATGTATTACTATTTAACACTACATATATATGACATTTTCTCTTATTTTAAAGCATTTTAAACTTAACATGGCGAGCTTTCTTGATACAGTTTGTTTGAACTATTAAGAAATTTAATAAACTTGAACATATTTTTGCCGGATTTTATAATATTTCGGAATTAATGCGTTCCTAACATCATTATAATAAGGACATTTAAGAACAAAGTGAAATTCATCCTCGATGTCATTTAGGTTACATAATATACATGTGCGTTGATCTCTGTCAATGTTCTGGTGTCTGTCCGTTTCTACAGATAATTTGTGAGACGACAAACGTAATTTAGCAATAATGTTCTTTTTAATGTTTTTTTTATTTTCAACAATATCAAGATAAGATAATCTTTCAAATGTGTGTATCAGAGTTTATTTTCAGGTCCTACCGGCCTCTTCACGAAGTCTTTATGGTCCGACCTGCCCCTGTGACCTTTCAGGGAAAATATATAAATTTTGAGCCAAAGTAGGTCAAATTTACCCCGGCTTCCCGGGTATTCGCCAAAGATATAATGTAGATCCAAATATACCAGTGCACAGTGGCCAATGAGACCTTAATGTGAACTGGTAGTTGACAATTCAAAGACAAATTCTTGTCTGTACGCAGCTCCACCAAAGGAGTGCAAGCAGCTCTTCCTTTATGGCCCCTCTCGCTGTCACCGGCCGTCGTCTTCATCCCCGAGACAGTTTCCCCAGTGCGTTGAGCGTACTGAGTACCGCCGTCCCGGGGTCCCTATATAAGGCAACCGCTTCGATGTTCTAGTAGCTACTCTAAAGCGCAAAAGTAGCCCCAGGTCCGCCCGTTTTTCTTCCGCACTGGTGATCTTGCTGTCCCACTATCCCCGTCCCTCTACAGACGGGACCTCTGGCAGGTCCGGGAGCTCTCGACGATTAACAGCGGGTGACCAGTCCGCTTCATCTTGGAGAAGACAGCAATCCAAGCAGTGTGGAATACGTCCGGCTCGAGGGTCACGGACTCAGCTGGATTAGCAGAGCCACCCGCAGAAGTTCACCTCTATGAAGATACTTCTGCGGGCGACTCTCGCCTCGGTCGCGACGCGCACGCTCCAGCTGCTGACCGACTGGTATGAAGATGGAATGGATCTTTCAAATACTGCTTTTAGTTCCTTATATAGGATCATTGAGCTACACGACGTCACACTGACATCCCAGTTAGTGATATACTGGTCTCGTAATCTATTTTTGAATAACGGGATAGTGATCATTGTTTACAGATTCGGGGAATAGCCATATATCGGTGAATCGATTTGGTTGAGAATGTCCCGTATTTTCGATGACCAATTGTTTGCATTATTTTTACGTTCAATTTCTAATCTCTGTAAAACTACAACTTGTTTAAGAATATAATGTCCTGTTTCACAGTATGTAATTAAAAAAAAATATTTAACCATCCTGACATATCTATCGATATGCAATGGAAATCGACTAACTTCGCATATAGCGATAGTGAATTTGTTGACATTTTTACGTTCAATGGACTTTTACAAAATTTACGTTGAACGCGTTCAATATTTTCCGCTTTGATGGAGCCCCAAACTTCGCAGTTGTAGTTTAAAATTGATGATACATATGCGTCAAATAAATTAAACATGATATGTATGGGTACGTTAATATCTTTTGTTAGGTTGAACAAAGAATGGATTGCTTTTAAAGCTTTGCATTATAGTGTATTTGTTGCGGACACGAACGATCCACCACTTGACATCACAATTCCAAGGTAATTAAAATTGTTCACAATTTCTAGTTCTTGACCTTTTTAAGTCCATTTTAATGCTTTATTGATTGGACCCCCTTTTTGAAATACCGTGAACTTGGCCTTTGTTTTTTCGATGTTAACTGTTAAATTCCAGTGATCGCAGTAGGTTTCTAAATTGTATAATGACTTTTGAAGACCCTCTTGTGTTTTAGAAAATAAAACCGCGTCGTTAGCGAATAATAAGAGATAGATAGATATTTGATCTAATGTCATGCCGGCGTTTATTCCATTCTGCAGACTAAATAAAGAGTGGGAACAATATGGGCGAGGTCTCCCCCTGAAATAGACCAACGTTTACTATTGAATATGTCTGACAGTGAAGCCATGTGTTTAACCTGTAAGTTTACTTCAGTGTATAGGATTGAATAAGGGTCAGAGTTTTCCGTCGATGCCCAGATTTATCAGTTTACTCCATAATTGACCGGGATTGATGACGTCATATGCTTTCCGGTAGTCAATATAACAATAAAATAGTTTTCCTTGATTCTGCAACTGTCTTTCTATGAGGGCATTAATAATAAATATTGCAACTACTGTGCTTCAGTTTGGTTTAAAGTCGAATTGCGCATCCGTTAAAATGTCATTTGTTTCCGTCCATTGTTTAAGACGTTCGTTTCATATATACTTGTAAACAGTTTGGCAAAACAACTAATTAACGTACTTCCCCGATGGTTATTTGGGTCTGTAATGTCGCCACGTTTATGTATTGGTATTTTTTTTCTTTACAATTGTCTGAGCAAGTTGCGAAAAACTTTTGCGAAAAACTTTTAAATCTGCATTTGAGACGATGGTGTTACCTCTGCCACCACCAGATGTGGATGAGCGGGATATGCGCTTTGAACTTCGGAGGTATATTTCATTTTCAGACTTTCCCCAGTACGCGAATGTCTGTGGCACAAGCGGAGTTCTTTTACACGGGATTAGGAGTAACGGTAAGGTGCTTTTGTTGTCATAGAAATCACTCTGATTGGCGAACAGACGACGGCATCCTGTTCCCAACCGGTAACTTCATACACAAGGTTAGCTGTGCTTTTATGCTGGGAATGGACACAACCATTGGCTCTATGCACGCAAAGAGGAGTCAGTAGAAACCGAAATGGATTGTCATACTTTGGTGTTTTTTTGGGGATACATCATGTAAGTGGACAATTTGATTCGTTATTTGTTTACATGTACGCCGATTTAGCTCAAGCTCTTGTTAAATTCCTTGCGTATAAATTAGTTATTTCAGCCGTTTCGTAGTTATACTCGCAACAAGGGAAAGAAATGGCTATTGTTGACATTTCATTTGACCTCTGGATTAAAAGCGCGAGAACGCGATACGGAAAAGCGAAATCTCGATGCTTCGAGATAATGATGCTTAATCGTTGTCTCACAAATTTAATGGACAATGAGTAAATATAATAATCTATTGCTTTGAATTTCATTGGAAGTATAAAACCTATTTAATAATAATACATGTATAGGGTTTGTTGACAATTTTGCGACTACTAGTTTATCTAAGCTGTATGCACAATTTTATTAATGAAATTCGTGTAACACCAGCTCTGATTAAAAAAAAACCTAAAGCGCATGAGTTCCTGTCTTTTTATAGTAAGGCTGACTCCAGATTTCAAGCACCGCCGATTGCCCACGCGTATTATGTCGTTAAAATGTTAAATCACATTGCGACTTTATTCGGCGTAACTGTCTACGATAGAATTTGACTAAGATTTATAGCGATATCCAGCCTGCCAATTGCAAAGCGCCAAAAATCGTGTTTTAGGGAATACACATTAACAACGGTCTGATATATTATATTAATTGTTGGAATTTCATTTTTTTTCAATTACCAGTTAAATTTAAACTTAAAAAAATGTTTTCGCTATATGTTTTTCTATTACGCCATATCAACACCTGCATCCTGTGTAAAACCCTTGAACACATAGTATCATCTAGCATCACTAAGCACTTCACACAGAATCTAATCTTTTCTATGAACCGCAGCACGGGTTTCGAGAAAAGAGGTCATGCCAATCCCAACTCCTAATGCTCATTGATGATATTCTTCAGGCTGTTAACCTAAGAAGCCAAGTTGACCTCATATTGCTTGACTTTTCAAAGGCATCCGATATGGTTAATAATGAAAAAATACTTTATAAGTTGCACTATGATGGAATTAGAGGCAATACTCTTAAGTGGATAAAAAGTTTCCTGGACAATAGGTCACAATCTGTAGTTGTCAATTGCTACACCTCCAGTACTATCCTGTCTCCTCCGGTGTACCCCTGGGCTCGGTCCTCGAACCTCTCCTATTCCTCATCTATATAAATGACCTTCCTGAATATGTCCGCTCCTCTAAAGTAAGACTCTTTGCTGATGATACTGCCATCTATCTCTCCCTCACTGTTGCTTCTCACTCTACCCTACTCCAACAAGATCTAAAACAACTCGAACAATGGGAAACAAAGTGGGGCATGCAATTCAATCCATCAAAATGTCAAGTCATCAAAATCACAAAACGCAAGACAGTAATACCAACACAATATCTCTTACATAACACCATTCTAGAATCTGACCTTTCTGCTTAATACCTCGGGGTCCCTAAATCTCATGACCTTTCTTTCAAAAACCACATCGACAACATCACAAAAAAGCAAATCAAACACTATGTTTTCTCAGACGCAACCTAAAAGTACATTCACCAGAACTAAAATCCACCGCATACAATACACTGGTCAGACCCCAGCTGGAGTACAGCTCCTCCGTGTGGTCCCCGCATACCGCGACTCGCATTGAACAGCTTGAATCAGTGCAGCACAGGGCTTCCCGTTGGGCTAAACAGGACTTCCTGGCTGTCCAGTGTCACAGAATTGCTTATTTCCTTAAACTGGCGACGCCTTGACCTCCGCCGTATTGACCAGCGCCTGGTTATGTTCACAACATCTTGCATAACCAGGTAGCCATTCATATACCTGACTACCTCAAACCATTCATTAGACCATCAAGAACCTCCCATTCAAAAGCATTCCAGAACATTAGTTTTTCTTCTTTCCCAGAACAACCACTGGAATGCTCTACCTCCTGACATTGTCACCCTACCTGGACTATTAGCCGGGTTGAACATATCTCCCCATAAGCATACCTGATCTGTTTTTAACATGTTTGTAATAATAACACACTTTTTTCTTTCTTTTATATCTTTTTATTTCAGTCTTACTAACATTCTTGTCGGTTTACGCGCGACAGGTCTATGACCTTACTGTAAGATAGATATATAGATATTTCCCCGTTCGATGACGTCATGGCCAAAGTAAGCACTGGAATTTTCTTGTTTTTAACAAAAACATATTTATTTTTTTCGTTTTTGATAATCATCATTTTACGTTGTATTTCTATTTGATAAAAAATAAATAGTATGCCAATTTATTTTATTATATCAAGAAAAAAGTAAATGAACTGGTGGGAGGTGTCTATAGAGGCTATGTATGTCAGGCTGTGACTTCATTCTGTCGTCTGCCTTTTGCTTCTGGCGAAAATTGTTGTGTCATTCCTGAGTAATTTTTCCACGTTAAGTTTAGATTAAACCAATTTATTTAAGCGCGGTTGCATAGAACGTACTAACCAATTATTTAAAACGCTCTCGAGTCCGTTTCCTGGGCAAATAAACCAGTTTGGTGTCTTTGGGGAAGATCTAAAGAACGCTCCTACAGGTAAAAGAAATTAGATCAATTTTATTTGCCTTTTAAATATTTTTCTCATATCTTGCATATTTAGTTTGGTTTAAACCTATTTATTTAAGCTCGATTGCATAGAAAGTATTTACTACTTATTTGAAACGCGGTCCATACAATCACCGAAAAGCACACACTTTGAAACGCTCTCGAGTCCGTTTTTTGGGCCGATTAACCAGTACTTGGTGTGTTTGGGGAAGATCTAAAGAACGCTCCCACAGTGGGGATCGAAGCCGTGATTTCCCGGTCGCTTGGCGGACACAAATTATATCAATTTTATTTTGCTTTTTAAATATTTTTTCTCAATTCTTTAAGGTTTAGTTTATTTTATACCTATTTATTTAAGCTCAATTGCATAGAAAGTACTTACTACTTATTTTAAACGCTCTCGAGTCCGTTTCCTGGGCAAATAAACCCGTTTGGTGTCTTTGGGGAAGATCTAAAGAACGCTCCTACAGGTAAAAGAAATTAGATCAATTTTATTTGCCTTTTAAATATTTTTCTCATATCTTGCATATTTAGTTTGGTTTAAACCTATTTATTTAAGCTCGATTGCATAGAAAGTATTTACTACTTATTTGAAACGCGGTCCATACAATCACCGAAAAGCACACACTTTGAAACGCTCTCGAGTCCGTTTTTTGGGCCGATTAACCAGTACTTGGTGTGTTTGGGGAAGATCTAAAGAACGCTCCCACAGTGGGGATCGAAGCCGTGATGTCCCGGTCGCTTGGCGGACACAAATTATATCAATTTTATTTTGCTTTTTAAATATTTTTTCTCAATTCTTTAAGGTTTAGTTTATTTTATACCTATTTATTTAAGCTCAATTGCATAGAAAGTACTTACTACTTATTTTAAACGCTCTCGAGTCCGTTTCCTGGGCCGATAAACCAGTACTTGATGTCTTTGGGGAAGATCTAAAGAACGCTACCACACTGGGGATCGAAGCCGTGATTTCCCGGTCGCTAGGCGGACACAGATAAAAGAAATTAGATCACTTTTATTCGATAACAACAATCTTGCATTGCAATGGAAGCTTTAACTGTCTTTTTAAACTGATACAATCTGCGTTTCATTAAATAAACAAATCCGATCGTTGAAATTTTTCAATATTTTGACAATACACAAAAATACATTTCGTTTGACAGAAAATGTCACTTACTAAATTTGAGAGAAAAGACAATGTTCTCTATTTGGTACAAGATGTACCACCAGATGGCAACTGTTTCTTTCACTGTCTAAGTCATGCAGTGGCAAGAAATTTTGATAATTCTCAAATGTTTCGAAATCTGATCTGCCAAAGAATTGTCAATGCTCTGGACTATTGGCAGAATAAGGTACAAATGTATCATGGCCATACCATGTCATTAGATATATACAAAACTGCTATGCTGGATGGTAATTTGTGGGCACATGCGTCTGAAGTTTAGGCAGCCTTTTATTTACTAAAGTTTGACATCAAGGTATATCTTAAGGGCATAAATCAGAACGGCCAACAAACCTACACATTGGCTACATATCCAACAAATTCAAATAAAAAAAAAAGAAATCCCTTTGCTGCTGGAAAATGATCATTTCAAAGTATTGTACTGTCTCGTTTATCATCAAATTTCAACGCTATCCACTGAAAACTCAAACAAGACAAAAAATAACAGTAATTTGAGTAAAACTGAAAAAAATGTTTCCCATACCGCTACACACTCTACCAGGTCAGAGGCGTCTCATTTTTAGGACCATTCTTACTCAATGCCTGCCACAAACCCTCATGTTTATATAGAACATCCTTATGCATAATTAAATCATGCATCATCACCTCCATGTAGTGGAACATCCGATAGTATTGAAGAGAGTACAGCTTTTGGTGACCGTATATAAGTTACATATGTACAACATCCTTACGCAGAAATGAATCCAGCATCTTTCAGTGACCCGCCAATAAATAAAAGAAAAGATCTTGATGATTCATCAACTTCTATTACAACTGAAAATAAAAAAACTGAAAACCAGTCCAATTCGGTCGGTCTTATGATTCATTAAGTGATCCGCTCATAAATAAAAGAAAAGATCTTGATGATTCATCAACTTCTATTACCACTGGGAATAAAAAACAGAAAACCAGTCCAATTTGGTTTGATGATTTACTTTTCATTTGTAAAAAGTTAGGGATTTGGTGTGATGTAGATTCACTATCGGATATACATCCAAATGAAAAGAGAAGAATAGTTTACAAGATGAAGAAGAAAATAGACGTTTATACTGACATCAATGAAATTACAAATCCTCCGCCTTTTTCTAATGACAAGCAGTTCAACAAAGCTATGGATTCCATTCGCTCTTTTGAGCTTCGACAAATGTCGTGTAAAATACATGATTGTAAAATTTGTAAAGAGCGTCGAATTGAAATGCAAATGTCAAAACACGGTGATACATTCAAACGATGCCACTCTGACAAATATGAAGTAAAAATGTTTTCATCTGAAGATGTAATGGATCCTCAACCCCAGCCTCTTGAACTTCAAAACTTGACAGATATTGAACAGCAACTTATATGTAGAATTTCACCATGCATTCATGTTCACATGCTCAAGCATGGTGGTATTGCTTCTAGTGGCCACTGTGTAACATTTCCACAAGAGATCAATGAACCAGCCCAAATATGTCCAAGCCTGCCCAATGAAATCAGTACGCTTAAAGTTAGAAAGTTAAGTTTAAAACATTCCAGCAAAGAATTTAGGGTACGAAGGAAAAAATACAATCTGACCTTGAATGGCTAAAATTAAATAACCCCGCATATGCAGATATAAAAGTATGTCCAAAAAGGTTAAATTTATTACCTGAAGATGGTAAGCTTACAGATATACCAACTGGTGAGTACACCTCAGAGGTATCACATTTAAATGACCTTGGACCTGCCCCTGATCAAACACAGCCAGTAGAGACTGATGGCGAAACTGTGTCTGCCGTCCTTTTACCGGATGTACCGATTGATTTAAAACAAGAAGTTACTAATATTGTCAAAGATGTTGTGGGTGAAGGCCATTGGTGTGTTACAGTTAATAAAAGGGAAACTGTAACAATACCATGGCCCACACGCCAGAACACTCCTTTGTCAGAGTTCACAACAAAACATTTGTTTACACAAGCTTTTCCCTGTCTCTTTCCGTATGCAACTTGTGATTTCCACATTAACCGTCCCGTTACTTGTACCTAATAAGCAAACTGAATAGATATCGTTGCAGGAAATTAAAATGATCCGTAAAACTAAATTTAGATTCACATCGTACAGGTAGCACACCACGGTAGAAACACACTCTCTCGGAGCCGCGGACGCCTTCTTGATCTCCACCAAGCTCAATTCAGAAAACAACGAATCTGCAATCATAAAAACACATGCACTGCACATAAGTAGTCTGAAACTTACAGTGAAGATAAACAAAATAGCATTGGAGCCTGTACAGGTGATACTATTGACAAAAATGAAAGAATGGCAAGGCCGCAAACAGGGGCTTCAAAATCAACTTTTTACCATGTACGAAAGTGGCTGGGGACGAATGAAACGTTATGATAGCCTGCTTTTGGAATGATATTTTTTACACGCAAAACATAGCACAACCCATCGAACCATGAATAAATACCTCGTTACCAAGTGGTTTTCGCGCAATAATAATTCAATAAGGTGATTTTATTTAAACTACACGGTCGGCAAATTAGCACCATTTTACAAACAGAAGCTTTTGTGGGGTTTTCAAACATTACCTCTTGTGACCTTTTCAATTGACAATATACTGTTCTAAATCAAAATAAAATTTCAATTAAATTTAATTCTTTGTGACATTTTGCTAAGCAAGTTAATCATGCTATTATACAGCATTGCAGTTAACCAATATATTTTTCAAAAGGTCAAAATAGCTTAATTAGTAGAACAACCCAGGCCGGCATCATCGCTAATTGAGATGGCTCATCGGGTGGTTTCGGGTTCGAATACAGATCTGACCATCGTAGGTAAACTTGTGGTTGCAAGGCTGGCAACTGATAGTGTGACAATCTGTTCTGGGCGCCAGGGCGGGGTTTTGGGCTAACAGTTCAGTTCATCAGGTCACATGAAACCCTTTAATATGGACCGTTTGTTGTTTAATTACTGATTAACATAATTAAAAGTTCATTTCCTTATTTTTTATATCAGTTTTTACGAACTTCACGTTCTTCTGCTAGGAAGTGACTTAAATAATTTAAATAAAATATTATCTTTATTAATTGTTTTTGTTAGTTTCTTCTATTAAACATTAATCTAGCGCGCTTTGAGGCTTTGCCTTATTTCATATTATTGGTGATTTCTTTATAAATATATTAACGTTATTATACGACATCAAATCAATTCATAAGCGAATGTGGGTTTAAATGAGTGTATAATTCTTTCATGTACATTATAAATATATACTTAATAATATCCCATAGAGATGGGACTGCAGAAATATGTCTATAGACTCATTGATTGTTCCACTGCACGGAAATCTTTAGTAAAAGGCGAAATTTTTTTTTTTTCTTTTTCATAAAACTTTATTCATGACGTACCCTGGGGTGTAGATTGCCCCAGGTACCCGCTAAAAGAACTAAATGTGAAATAACAAATGAATGGTGACTTATTATAATATTTAACAAGATTAACAAAGTTATAAAAAACAAAATTATGTTTTTCACAATTTACAAACAGTCTTTTGCACGTCTGCACGTTTAATTAATATTCCAGTCTTTGTTCACGTCTGCACGATTATATGATTTTATTGTAAAATTTATATGATGTTATTGTAAAACAGAACACAATGATAGCTTTTAACAAATAAAAGTCACCATCTTAAATTTAAGCGGGTCTTTATTAGTATTATGTATTGAGTTTATATCCTTGATTATAAATCGAGTAATGTATCCACACTTCCTTAATAATTGTAAAGAATAACGAAAAGAAACATATAAGGTTGTACATTTAAATGAAAAAACTATAATGAAATAAAATGTGGTTCCCAGCGAACCACCTCAGGTCATGCACGGGCACTTCCTGTGATGGTCTGCCAGGATCATGATATATAGTCTACAGCTGCCCTGGATGATGGAGTTGAGGCACGTGACAGCCTTCGGTACAACTACTCACCCGCCTCAACCCCACCATCCAGATAAGCCTGAACAAGTGTGAAAAAGCATGTATAATATGAAATATATTTTTTGAAATGAAACTCAATACGCAAGAAAGGTTAGTACAGTGTTCCTATGGCCTACATGAATGTAAATGAGGCAATGGTATAGCGTATATACATAGTGATGAAACATGAGTGATAATGAAATTCAATGAATGAAATGAGATGAGCCCATGACCGGGTTACACAGTATATGATATATGATTGAAATGATTCATAGGAACATTGATGATAACAGTGATGATACATATATAAATACATCAATACAAAAACTCATCACACAAATGACACAAAACACTGTATCACTTTGTTGTTCTCTCTCTCTGATCTAGCATGACAACCCGAGTAACAGCAACTAACGGCCCCGCAGCTGCCATCCTGAAATCAGAGAGAAAACACAAAACAGCAGAGAGAAACTTAATATACATATTTCAATCATAACACTAAATGTTAGCATAAATTGCAGGATTCAAGTCTAATCTAAACTCAACTTTTTTATTTGCATTAACGTCACAATAATTACCCCATATTAATTCAAATTTCTCAGATGAAAATCTTTCAAAATCTAATAAAATGCGATATTTTAATCTATAAATAAGTTTGCAAATAAGATCAAATGGACTAAACAGTTTTTTGTCAAATTTTACATCATTTCTGGTTCTCCAAATTATTTGTCTTGACTCCGACAGCAGAATAAGAAAAACATATTTAATCTCCTTATCATATGAATTATCAACATTAAGATAATGAAATTGTTTGAGAGACAGTTTATGATTGTCTGCAGTTAATACATGCATTAAGAATAATACGACTTTATTTATAGATGTAGAAATATAACACTCAACAAATAAATGATCTATACTTTCTGGTTTCGAACAAAATGTGCATTTACTAGATCTTATCATATTTCTCGAAAAAAGATATTGGTTGGTTAAAAGAGCATTATGAACAATGGAAAAACATGTGTTCCTACACTCAGGATCTACTGCACTTGAAAAGACATTTTTAAAGCTATTATTAAAATCTACAGATTTACAATCCCTTACACATTTTGGTTCAATATTCATATTTTCAATAAAGTAATTATAAATCTCTTTAACAGTCCAGAGAGAATTCACATTTGATTTACAGTTTTCCACAAAATCTGTAAATACACTTAAACATTTAACATAAAAAGGGGGAATAATTTCACTATGAGGAATATTATTAGATGCAATTGAAGGATTATATTTCTTCAATTGCAAACCTGTCCAATAAACAGCAAATTCTACCCAAGGAGTATTGTAGTTATTAATTATTTTAAAAATATGACATAGATAGAATGAATGGATTTTTAATTCTAAATTTGGAACATTAAGTCCACCTTTTAACATGTGTGTATACAATGTTTTGCGGGATATAGGCTCTAATTTTCTGCCCCATATAAAGTTGAAGCAACGTTTTTGAAACATGTTTATATAATGACTAGGTACAATTTGAGCTTGTATAAAATATATAAGTTTTGAAAATACAAATGTGTTCAAAATCGAACTTTTACCCTTATACGATTTACCACGAGATTTCCATAAATTAAGAATTCTTTCAAAATTAGATAATAAATCATGAAATAAATCATCATCTGTTAAATCATAACCAAACCTGTAACCTAATAACTTGCAATTTTTTCCCCAAGAAATGCCGAAAGGATGATCAGACCTTGACTTCCATTTCCCCAAAAACATTCCACAGCTTTTCTTATAATTTACCCTTGACCCCGAAACCTTTTCAAAGTCTGACACATGTTTAAAAAATAAGGAAATTGACTTTTCATCTGATAGACAGGTGGTATTGTCATCAGCATAAAGGGACATTTTCACATGAAACTTTCCACCAGGAGTTTTGATACCATTTATATGTGGGTCATCTTGAATAACCTTAGCAAAGGGCTCTAAACATAAAACATAAAGTAGAGGTGATAAAGAACAGCCCTGACGGACTGATCTTGTCAATGCAAATGGCTCAGAAATATGTCCATTTACAATGACAGATGACCTTATGTCTTGATACAAGACCTTAATCCAATGTATAAAAGAGTCATTAAAGCCAAATGATTGAAGAGTGCTAAACAGAAAAGGCCATGACACACGGTCGAAGGCCTTCTCCTGGTCCAAGCAGATAAAACAAGCTGTTAAGTTTTTCTGCTCGACATAACTTATTATATTACGAAGTAAATGAATATTATCAAAAATAGTCCTCCCAGGTATTGAACATGTTTGAGTTATTCCAATAATAGAGGGCAAAACCTTTCCTAATCGTGAGGCCAAAACCTTTGACAAAATCTTCCTATCAATATTCAAAAGTGAAATTGGTCTATAATTTTTAACAGATGTTTTATTACTGTTATCTTTGCAAAGTAATGTTATATAAGATAATTTTTGTGATTCTGACATATGGCCAGATTCAAAACAAGTATTAAATAAATACAATAAAATATCACCAAACAGATGAAAGAATTTAACATATATCAAAGAAGTAAGTCCATCACTTCCTGGAGACTTAGTATGATCCATTTCCTTTAATGTAGAGAAAATCTCATCCAGAGTAAGAGGTTGGCTTAACAAAGCATTATCATCATTGGAAATTTTAGGTAGGTTATTCAAAAACTTAGAGTTTAAAGAAGTGTCAACAGGTTCATCAGTATACAAATTTTCATAAAATGAATGAAAAGTTTTTAAAATATCATGTGATGATTTCTTGTCCATACCATCATCTATTATATGAGTTATAGTTTTATTAATACCATTTTGAAATTTCTTTATCATGAAAATAATTTGAAGCATTTTCATTGCTATTCAGCATATTAATTTTGCTTCTTATGTAGGAACCATCATATATTTTATTTTGTAAATTTTCAAGTTGATTTTTGATATTAATTTTTTCTCTCTGATTATACTCCTTTAATTGACGTTTCGGCATAATGCCTTTATCAAAACATTGGAAATTATATGTTAACTACATTTTTACGTCTTTTGACTGCACAATTTAAATAACAAAGAAAAATGTTTTTAAACGTCAAATGACGTTGTACATTCAATTTATTAAATATATAAAGCACACATTTAACATAGGATTAAGATACAATATGTAAGTGTTTAACGTCATTTCATTTTTGGCGAATTTTTACATTTTTTTGGCGCCATTTTATATAACGCCATTTATGACGTCATCATGTACAACGTCATTTGACGTTTAAAAACATTTTTCTTTGTTATTTAAATTGTGCAGTCAAAAGACGTAAAAATGTAGTTAACATATAATTTCCAATGTTTTGATAAAGGCATTATGCCGAAACGTCAATTAAAGGAGTATAATCAGAGAGTTATAATTTTTTAATATCCCTTCGGATAATTCAACTGAGCTTATTAATTTTTTCTTCAATATCTTGTGAATTATGGTAAGTTTTAATTAATAGTTTTATTTCTTTGTATGCATTAGATTTCTTTGATTTAGAGTAATCAATACAAAATTCTTTTATTTTATTTTTAATTCCATCCCACCAATCTAAAGTAATATCTTCCGTTCTACTTATTATTTTAAAATAAAACTCAAAGGCTGAAATAAATTCATCATCATTTAAAATTGAATTATTTAATTTCCAATAGGAATTTCCAATAGAAATGGTTTCATTAGAGTTGTTTAAATTAATAATTACATTTACAAAATCATGGTCTGAATAAATGCAAGGTTTAATGGAAAGCTCAATACAATTACCAATTAATAAATTCGACACATAAATCCTATCTAGTCTACAACTTATTAATTCTTTTTTAATAGATATTCTACTCCATGTTGTAGTGGTTTGTTTAGGATACAAATGTCTAAAGACATCTTTTAATTTATATTTATCAATTATATGTTTGAAAACAGCACAGCCAATAGGAAGTCTATCAGTATCTCCCCCTGATTTATCTAACTTAGGATTCAGAACAAAATTGAAATCTCCAATAACAACTAGATGATAAGAACTAACCAAATATTTCTTAATGGAGGAAAAATAATTATTTCTATCTCCAGGGGCATTTGGAGCATAAATATTACATACCCTGAAATTTGTGTTTACAAACTCAACATCTGCATATATAAAACGACCATCATAATCCGTTTGAAAACTATGGCAAATAATATTTTTATCAGTAATAATAGTACATACACCACATGACTTATTTCCATTTGAAAAACTCCAAATATATTTATAATCTTTGGAGATAAAATTTTCTACATCTTTGGCTTTGGAGTAAATGTCTATATGTGTTTCCTGTATACATAAAATGGCAGGCTTATTTTGCAAAATGTAATCTTTAATATACTGCTGTTTTTTTCTGGATCTAAATCCATTTATGTTAATGCTATGTATTATTAAAGACATTCTTGTAAGTTTTGAAATAATCTTAAAATAATTACTTGCACAATGAACGACACCAACGTTTTAAAAACGTTAGTTATTTTTAGAACACCATCCATTACACCGAAACATACAGGACAGACATTACATGAGCTAGAAATAATCGAGGAAAGTGCATGTACAATTAAAGATGGCTGCGCCCACAAAATAAACGTTATCGGGCATTTAATTCTATTGGAGCAGTGAAAATAAAGCAGACGAAATATATATACAGAGACTAGGCTAACGATTTTGTAAACTCGCTGTTGTAATGAGTGTACTATGTACCTAAGTAATGTTGGAAATAGATAAATGCGCTCACATTTACCACGAGGATATTGGAAAAGGATTAAAGGTGTACTGTTGATGAATAGAGTGTTTAGAAAAGGTGTTTTATCAAAGATATAAATTGAGTACATATAACAATGAATAGCGTATACACACACTAGCATATGAACGTAATTTATACGCTCACACATAATAAGAAATGCATTTGTTATATGAGATTTTAAAGTTATAGTTTTTGTTATTGTACATATATACATACTAGTATTTACATAGATTTTATTTATGCATATGCTATATACTAAATAAATAATGTGAAAACATGACATTTTAAATATGCCAATATATCGGTCACACAGATTTTCTATGTGATCGGTATATATGCCAACATTATATTGTAATACATAAAATATAATGATAAATATATATACAAGTGAACTATTTACACAAGGTATTGATATACATTGATTTTTAACAGTAAAGGGTAATTTAAAAAAAGGATTTTTAAAGATGTTAGTTGATTTTTGATAAAGGTAATCTATTAATTGAAATGGAATTGTGTTTATGTTTGTTCTTACACATTTAATCAACAGGGGTCATGTTCAGATCTTGCGAATCTAAATCAATTACTAATGTATGTTCTTCGAGATCATCAACTTCTAACACCGTAAATCTGTTTTGGGGTAAGGGAGACAATTCTTCACTACTGTTAGTATTTTCTTTATCACATACTCTTTTTGATCCTGTGATCAAACCCTTTCGACCCCTCTTTTCTCCCCTCACCTCTAAATCCTGTGCGTCCATGTTTTCCTCCTCTTTCTCTGTTTGTGTCACCTCTTCTGCTGTTATCTGTTTCTTTTGACCGCTTGATTTCTTTTTCTTGCTAACAACGACCTGGAAATCGTCCTTCTGTGTTGATGATTGTTCAACCGTCACTTCCGGCCTTTCTGCAACTGTCTCCTTGACATTTGATGATGGTGCCTTTTGTGCCACATCAGGTGCCTTTTGTGCCACATCCTTTACAACTTTTGTCCCTGAAACACTCTCCTGGTTGTGCTTAAATATTGCATTAATATTTTGTGGGCATGTATTGCGTACATGTCCCACCTCTTGACAATAGAGACACAAAGGTTGCCTTCCTCGCATGGTAATAAGGGCTCTTGAGCCACATTCGAATGCTAGTATGTGTGGTATAGCCTCTGTCATATTTGACTCACACTCAAGTGTGACTATCCTCACTCCAGATCTTGTGACAAAGTCACCAACCTTCAAAGTGTCATGTTCTACAGAAACCACTTGCCCAAACCCTTTAAACATATCTGCAATTGCCAAATCGCTAATAAATGCTGGTAGCCAGTGCACTCTGCACGTGACCAGTTGTTTTCCATATTTGAAAAAACGGTACTGAACCCCGCTATGAGTAACAGATGATTGCATTGATACTCTAGATAAAAAAGAGCGGCACTTATCTGAGTTTGCGAAGGTGACGTCATACTCTGCCGATCCCGGAGGTCCCGAGGCTAACCACTCCACGTCAGTAACTTCCACTCCATTTTTCGTCAGAATATTTACTACGCCCATCATACTGCATCCTCTTTTTCCTTTAACTTTTACTGTTCGTTCCCTAGCACTGTCTACTAAAGCACTTCCGGTCAATGCCGGCAAATGCATTACTGTCATCATTTTTAATTACTTTAATCGATCACTAAGGCGAAAGATTTATGCGTGACTGTAGTGAAACCAGAGTTAACATGAGCATAAGAGTTAAAGATTTTATATAACCTTCTTATTTCAGTACACAGTTTACATTACGGCTACTTAAAGCAGAAGTATGTTTCCATCATTTTATTCTTCAGGAAAATATACTGCACATCAAATAGGTATAACATTAATTAACTAACATTTCAAAAATACATTATTTACTTTTTTTTAATTATAGGTAATATGTGCACTTGAAAATTAGATAAAAAGACAAAATTAATCAATTTATTAGTATCTATTTTTAGAAGAGATGGGCAGCAACTCTGGCTTCTTCCTGACAAGGGAAATCACTGTAACACTTGACAGATACGAGCATGAGGTTTAATTTTAAAGCAAGATAAAGATTGTTAAATATTCTTTTCTTCCTTGTTTGGCTTTAAAGTGTTTTAATGTTCAGTAGCTTCTAACTCATTTACCGCATAGCAGTAAATAAACATTAAATGTTCTAGATGAAAGCCAAGAGATGCAGGTGTGAGTGTTCCTGTTCCACTGCGCTTCTTTGAGAAAATGGGACTTCATGCGTTCGTGCAATGTGTTGTACCAGATAAGCCTGTGCAGTTTTACAGACAATTAAGCCTGCTTTTATGGTATTTCTTTAAGTCATTTGATAATAAGTTATAATTGCATGTGCTATTTGTGATATTTACACTGAAGGTAGTATAGTTATGTTTTATGTATTGGTTATAAAAACAAATATGGTACTTCTTTATCCATTTTTCATTTTTACAATTGCTTACAATTAATATGATACATTCACTTGTGTTTGTGTGATACAAAACTTTTTTTAAAGACAAATTGGGCAACCCTGTAATTTTTCATTACAAAAGTTGTTCATTATTAAACTGGTTTCTTAAAAATAAAAACATACAATTAAATTTAGCTCTAATAATAATCAGGACTAAACAATTATCTGCTTCATATTTCCACACAGTTATATAGAAATTCTCTATGGACAACGTCATATTTACTACATTAAAAAAATGCAAAATATGCACAATCCATAAAAGATATATTATTTACGCTAAAACAAAAATTACATATCCTCAAATTATATGCAACGTGAAAATGCTTACCAACTTCACTACTTAACTTCTGATAAAACAACATGTCTAGGGAAAGACCTCACATGAAATAGCAGGTTTCTATAACCTGCTCCTGTGTGCTTCTGATGCTGCCGCTCCTCTTGAATGCTTAAAACTAAATCTAGGCAACACTTTTCAAATGTAAAATAGTTTCACAAATATTCAAAAGCAACTTAAAAGACTATTCTGAAAAGCCTTTATAACTATGGTTTGGAGTAAGAAATGCCATTTATTTATGCAATTAGTGACAACTGTTGCCAGACTGAATTGGATTGGTTTCCATTCAGCCCCTTTTTAGCACCACCCTTTGCATTTTCTGTTATGGGGTCTGTAAGTCTGGTTAATAATCTCGTTGGTAAATTGTTATATAATCAACTTCAATGTCTTGATTTCTTAAACCATATAATGTCTATAGAAAATTACCAATATATTATACAATGTGAATACATGGATGGTAAATATTTCATGCACAAAACTATATGAAGAATATATACATGCATACTTTAAACACATTGTAGTATAATCTGATAATGATAAAAGGAGGTTAATTTTTTGAGTATAATATATCTAAAAATCGAATGTCCGTCAATTTCAAAGATTATAATTTTACTTAGGTTTTAGCTTACACATAATCCCAAACTTATACATTTCAATATCAGTAAAAACAACTGGTAAATAGTATAGGTCGCACGTCTGGTACAAAAATACTGCACTATCTTTACATTACAACATCAATATATACGTTATAGTCATAAACATCAATATAGTATACAGGGCTGGACTATAACTTTCAGATCCACTTGTCCCATCAGACGAGTGCCTTAAAATGTCCTGACCTCAAAATGCTGCATTCCCAAAGTGGTGAGGAAAAATGCTCTTACATAATATACTATTAGTTACATGATGTAAAGGTAAGGAGAAGTATCTTTTTGGTCAGGACATGTGAACTCTTAGGGCACTTGGTTATGTGGCTTAAAAGGTTTATATATAGCCCTGATATAATATTTCAAGCAGTACAGAAATATTGAATTGTTAAACTATCAAAGTGACGCTTTACATCATCAATTTCTTAAAATTATTCGTATTGTTATACAATTAACAGCCGAATGACTTTTGGTGCTCTTTTTTTCCCCTATTTATATGTGAACAAAACTGTTTTAAACATATATTTAAAAGTTTTATATTATAAAACCATTAAGTGAACTGGTTATTCGCCTAAGTAATTGTGATTTTATATCTTTTCCTAAATGTTTGACAGGCTTTAATACCTCATATCAGAACTCCATATCATATGGTATCCAGGCGTTAGTGACGAACTATAATTTTAACTACTTCTGCAAAAAGGACTGCCACTTCCTCATCGGCCTGCTTAGCCACAGCAGGAGTTTCCACCAAAAGTGACAATTCAAGAGCGCATCCACTTAGTCTCCAAATACAAGCTCTTCCAACAGGCTGAACACAACTTCTGCAAGTTCTGGATTATACATAAGTAATTTACAGTTAACATTTTCTTTTCCGGTCATGGCTAGGTCAGATACCGCTTATTTGGACATATCTCCTCCATATAGGTTACAATACACTAAATGATCGCTTTATGTAGGGCTGTACTCTCTAAAAAAATATCATAGTTGACAGGAAGGCATGTTTTACACTTTTTACCATTATTCGGGTATTATCTTGCGGAGATAATGGTAGGGTATGAATAGGTGTTCACTACTGAATCCCTGTAATATGATACACGTGAAGACTATAGTAAACCATTGCACTAGAAAAGGTAACATTCCACTAAGAAACGGCCGAAAAAAAAAGAGTTGCAAAAACAGTCGATTTTGATTTGTGTCAAGTTCTTTCTTGCATTGTACATGACATATCTTTTTTATTGCATAAATCGATTCCGCTTAGAATGGCCTTTAAGAAAAGGTATGGTTATGGGGGTCTCTATGTGCAAAATGTTGCATTTATTTTCGCTCAAAGTTGTCGCTTTTACATTGAATTATATAGGGAAACTATTTAGTGTATTATGACCTAAATGCAAACGTTTCATTTGGATTACTTCTTTCATGTTGGTAGTGAAGCGTTAAAAACACCCCACATTGTTCGGTCAACTTTTTGCCTGAACACCGGTTGCGCAATAATTTGCATAGCAGGTGCGTGGTTATTGCTACTGTTATATACCCCCACACATTTGGGACAAAATAATGTTTACTGATCAATTGATTTTTGTAAAATAAAACTGTGATGGAGTTTTTGTATTATTATTTGTTATAATATTGGCAAATTTTTTGTTAAACATAATATAATACATCATTTCAATTTATAAATGATTGTGGATATAATATATTACATTTTTTTTTAATGCACAATATATACATACAAATTTTAATATCCCATTTCTGAAACTGCAGAAATTATGCTATTTAAAGCAACCTGCAAGGCAGGTAAATATTAATATCATAAATACTACCAACGAAACTTGTAGTTCAAGGTCTTTTATATTGCCTTCTTATTTCAGTACAAAGTTTACTTTACGGTTGTTTTAAACAAAATTATGTTTCTATAATTTTATTCTTCATGAAAATATACTGCACATAAAATGAAATAAAATAAATTCAATAACATTTAAAAATTAAATACTTACTTCTTTTTTAATGATTTGTAATACGTATGCTTGACAATTATCTGAAAAGACAACATTAATTAATTTGTCTTTATCTATTTTTAGAAGAAATGGGCAGCAACTCTGGCTTCTTCCTCTATCCTGACAAGGGAAATCACTGTAGCACTTAACAGATACGAGAATGCGGTTTCATTTAAAAGCAAGATAAAGACTTTTATATATATATTTGTGTTCCTTGTTTGTCGTTAAAGTGTTTTAATAGTCGATAATTTACCGCATAGCCGTAAATAAACTGTAAATGTTCTAGATGGAAGCTAACAGATGCATGTGTAAGTGAGTGAACGTGCATGTAAAACTGAGCTTCTCTCTGAAAAAATGGGGCTTAAACCGCTGAATGCATGCGTGCAATGTGTTGTACCAGATAAGCCTGTGCAGTTTTACAGACAACAAATCCTGCTTTTATGGTATAAAGAAGCCTCTTCTAAGAGAAAATCCTGTTTATGCGGAAACTGTTGTCCCTTATTATCAGGCTTATTTGGGACGACAATTTACGCTCATGCAATAAGCCCAGATTTCCCTTAGCGCCGATCACCTCATACCTTGCTGTGCTGCAGCTCCTATCAATGCATACTTTCCAGAATTTGCTTCATTCTGGGAAACCTATAGGATTCATGCATTTGCATAAAGTGTCCCCCAAGGTTAGCATGTGGAGTCGGAAAAAGCTGATTAGGGACAACACTTGTTTTTTTTTATATGGAATTTTGCCATTAAAGGAACCCTCTTCTACACGAGTATCCAGTTAAGCCGGAAAAGTTCGTCCCTGATTAGCCTGTGCAAATTTCAACCGCTCTTTCGAGTATTACAGGCAGATATGGACACTGTCGAGTCCATTTCCTGGGAAGAACCAGTACTTGGTGTCTATTGAGGAGATAATGTGAACGCTAACGGAGAAGGGAGCTAACCCAAATACTCCCGATCGCTAGGGGGACACCTCATCCACTACACCACTGCGAACTATGTTAGTCACAGAAGATATTCCAAAAATTCACACAATCCGTGTGATAATGGTAACAAATTAGGGGAGGAAAATACCATACCCCCATGTGTTTGCAATTTTCAACAGGTCCATTTTTATTTAAGAATAACTCTCAATTATAATAACATGACAACACGAGTACAAAGACAAAAACATTCTAAACATTGCAAACCAAGGTTATCAAATACAGTAATAGTATAGTTTGATGGTATGGGATGCGGATATCAAATACAGTAATAGTATAGTTTGATGGTATGGGATGCGGATTGATTTAACACATAATGATATTGTTTTTTTTTTTGTTTTTTTGTTAAAAAATATAAAAGCATTTCAGCCCAACAGCATGTTTGATATTAAGCTAAGGCAGTTGGACATGACCTTAAACATAGTTACACACAGGTTTGTGAACATTAACAACTGTAAATACTCCCGATAGTTACAAAATTCTTTTTTCATAGTGCTAATCAAAGGAAGATTCTTAAAATGATTTTATTTGTATAAGAGCTAGGAGCTAGGGTGCAGACTCAATAGGTTTTCCCGGGGTTTACGTATGGGCTGGACAGAATGTCACACTGTTAAGAACTTTATTTTGCAAATTTCTCAATTTATTGAACTACATTTGCAAAAACCTTTAGTGCATAAATGACATTTTTTTCTGGCAGTTCACGCCGATATCTTAAGGTATTAGAATAAATCCGTGAATACGTCTGAAATCGTTGACAAAATGTCACGTTGCGTGAAGAAAAACCGTGTGGAAGCAGTTGACCAAATAGAGATACCTGTATTTATATGCATAAAGAATAAATTTATACTAAAATGATTACAGGTAAATTCACAAAATTAATTTAAGTTCACAGCATATTTGATTTGCTTAGTTTATATTCATCAGGCTAGTAAACAAAATTCAATCTCGTGATTTTGCTAAACAACTAGCACATTTACTGTTGCTTCAAATGCAAGAGAAATACTTGCTAATCTATAGACAAAGAAAAATTTTGTTGAAATTTTGAACTATACGTTTTCCTGCTAAAGGTGAGTAGACACTAAAAATAAAAGTGGGGAGACAGAACTTATGTACAGTTCCATTAAAAAAACCTATGCCTCTTCAAAGAAGAGGGGGTATATTGTTTTGCACATGTCGGTCCGTCGGTCTGTCGGTCGGTCGGTCCGTTCACCAAATAGTTTCCGGATGATAACTCAAGAACGCTTAGGTCTAGGATCATGAAACTTCATAGGTACATTGATCATGACGGGCAGATGGCCCCTTGATTTTCAGGTCACTTGGTCAAAGGTCAAGGTGATTGGGTTGGGGGGGGGGGCATATGTCTCCGATCGCGGAACACTTGTTTGAGACAGCATCTTCACACAAATATCATTTTTGGTATTTATTGAAAATCATGCACAATGAAGTTCTGAGCCAGACATATACAACTCCATGCATTATACCCCTGTACAGAATATGCACACACTTGTGCCGCAAGTGTAACTGTGTCCTTGACCTTTAAGTGCATCACAAAGTTGTTGCAAGCAGCACATCAGTGGCAATGTGACCTTGACCTTTAAGTGAATGACAAAGTTAATGCAAGCAGCACATCAGTGGCACTGTGACCTTGACCTTTAAGTGAATGACAAAGTAAATGCAAGCAGCACATCAGCGGCACTGTGACCTTGACCTTTAAGTGAATGACAAAGTTAATGCAATTAGCACATCAGCGGCACTGTGACCTTGAACTTTAAGTGAATCACATAATTGATGAATTCGGCTTAAGTTACCGTGACCTTTTACCTTCAAGTGACCCACATACCAGGCAGAAAGTCAGTGTGACCAACTGACCATGACATTTAGGTTAGACATATCGTTCATGCATGCAGCACATCAGCTTGATCTAAGAATCATTTGTACCTAATACCTTTTAAAAATCCCATCATGCACAATAAAGTTATGAATCAAACAAGGAATGAAAAAGTTATGATCCAAACCCAAAATGTCGCAAAAACATACGGACTTACAGTCTTACACATTCGCAACTCATATTCGGAGTATATGCACTTCCATAATTATAAGGGTGGGAGGGGGGGGGGGGGCATCAAAAGAAATTTTCCCTGGAAGCCATAATATCTAACTAATAGGCAATTTGTCAGAGGACCATACAATGTAGGGCTGATGTTATCTAATAGGTTATAAAGAAGAAGACATATAAAATAAATATTGGGACGGACAGCCTGTACCGTAATAACTATAGCTTGTCAATAACCCCGATTGTGTTACCTCAAGTTTAAACCATACAATAATAAGAAGTAGCGTAACTCTTTTATTGTTTAACCTAGCACAATAACAAGAGATGTGTTTGTCAGAAACACAATGCCCCTACTGCGCCGCTTTGAATGAAAAATTATTATTTTTGATTATATCTCTTTAAGAAATATTACTTCCCTTGTGCAAATGATCTGTACCTGCCAAATGATATGAAATAGAAATAATCTTCCTTTAAAGCTTTTTACTTCCCTTGGATTTTGTTTTTTGACCTTTGACCTTAAAGGATGACCTTGACCTTGATGTTTCACCACTCAAAATGTGCAGCTTCATGAGATAAACATGCATGCCAAATATCAAGTTGCTATCTTCAATATTGCAAAAGTTATGGCCAATGTTAAAGTTTTCGGACGGACGCACAGACTGACAAACGGACTTATAGTTCAACTGGTATATGCCACCCTACCGGGGGGGGGGGCATAAAAACAAACAATAAAAACTTCATATCCTATGAAGCCATGTATGCATGATCACATGTGGCACTTAAAAAAATAGAAGACCAAGTATATGAATCTACTTAAAAACAAGCTGGTATAATAACAATGAGGTAAATAAAACTCATGTTATATACGCCATACCGCATGAGGGAAGATAAACTGAAGACTGCGTCCAAACAGCCTCCCACAGGCTGCCCGAAAGAGCAGGCTAGGAATGAACAGACCACTGGGAATGGAGAGTCCGTAAGTCCACACTGCAAGGACGAAGAACACCACCGTGAACAGGCCCAACATCTCCAATCTATATGTACTTGGAAACAGAAATATGTATATTTTCAATATACAGTAACTGTAAAAATTTCCCTGAAAAAAAAGGAACTATAAGCATGTGCATAAAGTCAGTGTGTACAGGCTAATCAGGGATGACAGTTCTAAACTGGATTTTGGTTTAGAAAAGACCCTTTGACAAAAAATTCCATTTAATCTGAACGTGTCATCTCTATTAAGCTTGTATGAACTGCACAGACTAATCTGGAATGACTCTTAACACACTACTCTATGACTCTTTACACACTACTCTATGGCTCTGAACACATTACTATATGACTCTTTACACACTTCTCTATGACTCTTTGCACACTACTCTATAACTCTTTACACACTACTCTATGGCTCTTTACACACTACTCTATGACTCTTTACATACTACTCTATGACTATTTACACACAAGTCTATGACTCTTTACACACTACTCTATGACTGTTTACACACTACTCTATGACTCTTTGCACACTACTCTATTACTCTTTACACACTACTCGGTGACTCTTTACACACTACTCTATGACTCTTTACACACTACTCTATGGCTGTTTACACACTACTCTATGACTCCTTACACACTACTCTATGGCTTTTTACACAATACTCTATGACTCTTTACATACAACTCTATGACTTTTACACACTACTCTATGACTCTTTACACACTACTCTATGACTCTGTACACACTACTATATGACTCTTTACACACTTCTATATGACTCTTTACACACTACTCTATGACTCTTTACATACTACTCTAACACTATTTACATACTACTTTATGACTCTTTACACACTACTCTATGACTTTTTACACACTACTCTATGACTTTTTACATACTACTCTATTACTCTTTACACATTTTTCGATGAATCTTTAAACACTAATCTATGAATCTGTACACACTACTATATGTCTCTTTACATGCTACTCTATTCCTCTTTTCACACTACTCTGAGACTCTTTAAACACTACTCTATGACTCTTTACACAATACTTGTAATCTATGACTCTTTACACACTACTCTATGACTTTTTACACACTACTCTATGACTCCTTACACACTTGTCTATTGCTTTTTACATAATACTCTATGACTCTTTACATACTACTCTATGACTCTTTACACACTACTCTATGACTCTTTACATACTACACTATGACTCTGTACAGACTACTCTATGACTCTTTACACACTTCTATATGACTCTTTACACATTACTCTATGACTCTTTACAAACTGCTCTATGACTCTTTACATACAACTCTATGATTCTTTACGCACTACTCTAGGACTCTTTACACACTACTCTGTGACTCTTTACATACTACTCTATTGCTCTTTACACTTTTGTCGATGACTCTTTAAACACTACTCTATGACTCTTTATACACTACTCTATGACTCTTTACACACTACTCTATGACTCTTTACACACTACTCTATGACTCTTTACACACTACTCTGTGACTCTTTACATACTACTCTATTGCTCTTTACACTTTTATCGATGACTCTTTAAACACTACTCTATGACTCTTTATACACTACTCTATGACTCTTTACACACTACTCTATGACTCTTTACACACTACTCTATGACTCTTTACACACTACTCTGTGACTCTTTTACACACTTCTCTATGACTCTTTAAACACTACTCTATGACTCTTTACATACAATTATATGACTCTTTACACACTACTCTGTGACTCTTTACACACATCTCGATGACTCTTTAAACACTACTCTATGACTCTTTACACACTACTCTATGACTCTGTACAAACTACTCTATTACTCTTTACACACTACTCTATGACTCTTTACATACTACTCTATTACTATTTACACACTTCTCGATGACTCTTTACACACAACTCTATGACTCTGTACACACTACTCTATGACTCTTAACATACTACTCTATTACTCTTTACACACTACTCTGTGACTCTTTACACATTACTCTATGACTCTTTACACAATACTATTACTCTATGACTCTTTACACACTACTCTATGACTTTTTACACTCTACATTATGACTCTTTACATACAACTCTATGACTTTTACACACTACTCTATGACTCTTAACACACTACTCTATGACTCTATACACACTACTCTATGACTCTTTACACACTTCTATATGACTCTTTACACACTACTCTATGACTCTTTACACACTACTCTATGACTCTTTACACACTACTCTATGACTCTTTACACACTACTCTGTGACTCTTTACACACTTCTCCATGCCTCTTTAAACACTACTCTATGACTCTTTACATACAACTCTATGACTCTTTACACACTACTCTGTGACTCTTTACACACATCTCGATGACTCTTTACACACTACTCTACGACTCTTTACATACAACTCTATGACTCTTTACACACTACTCTATGACTCTTTACACACTACTCTATGACTCTGTACACACTACTCTATGACTCTTTACACACTACTCTATGACTCTTTACATACTACTCTATTACTCTTTACACACTTCTCGATGACTCTTTAAACACTACTCTATGCCTCTTTACATACAACTCTATGCATGTTTACACACTACTCTACGACTCTTTACACACTACTCTATGACTCTGTACACACTACTCTATGACTCTTTACACACTTCTATATGACTCTTTACACACTACTCTATGACTCTTTACATACTACTCTATGACTCTTTACACACTACTCTATGACTCTTTACACACTGCTCTATGACTCTTTACACACTACTTTGCGACTCTTTACATACTACTCTATTACTCTTTACACACTTCTCGATTACTCTTTACACACTACTCTATGACTCTGTACACACTACCCTATGACTCTTTACATACTTTTCTATGCAGGTTACACACTACTCTATGCACGTTTTCCAAGAGCACGGCCCATATGTTAATAATGAGCTTGCTGGATATGAACAGACCACTACAGCACTAGGAAAAGAGGTTCCATAGGTCAAGCATGAAATACATGAGTCTTGTAGGATCAGTGTCAGCAGGATGAAGGTAGAAGAGGAGAAAACAGTTTTTTTGTATTCAACGGCTCGGAAATCATGGCTCATTTATATTTTTTTAAATTATTAATTAAAAAAAACTAAGTATTCAAAAGTCTCACCCTTGATATCAATAACCCATAAAGCCAAGAGCACCAGCAACCAATTAATGTGGTACAGTATAAGCACTAAATGTGATGAAATTATCATTATTATGTGAAAACTGGACTTAATTCACGCGTGCAAAGTGTTGTCCCGGATTAGCCTGTGCAATCCACACAGGCTAATCAGGAACAACACATTCCGCCTACACTGGATTTTCGTTTTCGATTTTCGCTTTACATAAGCAATCCTCGTAGTGACAGAAAATATAACAATAACAACAGAACTCTCCAAATTTATTCAATCGTTTAGCGTTGCAACACTGTATAATTGTTCAGGTTTCTAAATCGCAAAAAGAACTACAACGAAAATTTGCAAATCTGAAACATTTGTTTTTAATTCTATCAATTTACCAAAACGTGAAAAAGTCCCTTTAACGCAGCGGCCTAACACCATTTCCCTACACACCTTGCACCAGTAGTCAAGGTGGACTCTCACCTCTATTCCAGAACCCATAGACTGGTTGTCGGGGTCAAAGTCCTGCACGACGGGGAAGCCATTGTGAGGTTCTGCCTTCAGCAGGCCCACTATACGACCCACCTTCTCTCGCGTACGCAGCACTGTGACTGGATGACTCATCACCTCTCTGCGGGCAGAGAAAGAGAGAGCAGTAGTAGTCGGATAGTGGGATATAAAGTAAATGACATGCTCTCTTCGAAAAGTGGACATGATGCATAAGTGTATATAATGTCATCCCTGAGAAGAACGTGCAATTCACACTCGCTAACAGGGATTACATCTTGGATTTTCGTTTCAAATAGACTTCCTTTAAATGAAAAATTCCTTAAAAGCATAAAGTGTTGTCCCTTTATAGCCTGTACAGACTTCACAGCAGGCAGGGCTTATCAGACAAATTTTACAAAAAAAGGCTTCTGATTTACCTTGCAGATATGTTGGAAGACATGAGTGGTGCTTCCCAGCCCAGTATAGGCACCCCCTGCAGGTGAATGTGGGCGTCATAGATACCCTGAGGAGAAAGTGTCAAGAACACAAAATAGGTTTTCAGTTGCTATTCCATTGAATGGTTGACCAGGACAAGTCTTTGGCAGCTTTACAAGTACCCTACGGTTTAAAGAAATTGCAAATTATATATTGTATGTTACCTTTATTATCATAGCCTTTATCAATTTTTATTATTTCTTATGGCTATTCCATGTACATTTGTGATCAAATTATTGAATTTAAAGTTGTATTCTCTCTATTTTAAAACAGTGTGTTTGAAAGACACTTAAGTTTGTCTGTTGGGAAAACCAGTATTTTTCCGCAGAAAAGAAGATATTGAGAACGCTTCCGGAGTACGAATTGCACAGGATGACTTACCTTACCTCGTTAAAGAGGGCTCCAGTCCACTTGGCAATCATGAGCACAATCATCACAGGGAGGCCAAACGTGATGTTGCCTGTGGCCTCAATGATAATCACTGTGAGACTGATGGTCATCCTCACACAGCCTCCTGCAGGAGAGATCAGATAGTTGAACAGCACTCTGGGAAAACAGGGCTTAATGAATATTAAGTTAATTAACCCTTTACTACTTAGATACTTATTTTGACTCGTTTGTAGTCCTTGAGAAATTTGAAATAAATGAAATACCTTTCTTACTAGATTCAAGATTTAAGGGCTTCATATCCAATTCTTAGATACTGATGAGCAGAAAACATAAAAAACCTGAACAGACTGCGAGTAACTCATAGGCTGTTCTGGTTTTGACCTGTATACCAATAGCCATTTTCACTTTTCTTCTGAGTGGGAAAGGGTTAACATACACTTGGACTGATACAGACACATGAACTGATGTCAATGGCTAAGATCTAAAGAACTATCGGTACATACCCCCACACATGTGGGACAAAATAATGTTTACTGATCAATTAATATTTGTAAAATAAAACTGCGATGGAGTTTTTGTATCGTGATTTGTTATTGGCGATTTTTTTTCTTATATATAATTATATATTTGAGACATCATTTTAATTTATAAACGATTTTGGGTATATTTAAATATAAACATTCTTTCATGCACATTGTTATATCCCTGTGACAGGACGACAGAAATTTATACTGATTTTATAACAAACCAGGTTAAACATAGTATAATGCAACGTAACATGCTCATAAAGTAGTTCAAGTTCTTTTATACTGCCATCTTATTTCAGTACGAAGTTTACTTGACGGTTGTTTAAAACAAAAGTATGTTTCCATAATTTTATTCTTCACGAAAATATACTGCGCATAAAAAAGAAATAAAACAAATTCGATAATATTTTATTAATAAAATACTTACTATTTTAATGATTGGTAATATGTTTGCTTGAAAATAATCTAAAAGACAAAATTAATTAATTTATCTTTTTCTATTTTTAGAAGAAATGGGCAGCAACTCTGGCATCTTCCTCTAGCATGTCAATGGAAATCACTGTCACACTTGATTGATACGAGAATGCGGTTTCATTTAAAAGCAAGATAAAGACTTTATATATATATATATATATATATATATATATATATATATATATATATATATATTTCTGTTCCTTGTTTGTCTTTAAAGTGTTTTAATAGTCAGATAACTCCTTACTCATTTACCGCATAGCCGTAAATAAACTGTAAATGTTCTAGATGGAAGCTAACAGATGCATGTGTAAGTGAGTGTTCGTGCATGTAAAACTGAGCTTCTCTCTGTGAAAAAATGGGGCTTAAACCGCTGAATGCATGCGTGCAATGTGTTGTACCAGATAAGCCTTTGCAGTTTTACAGACAACAAATCCTGCTTTTATGGTATTAAGAAGCCTCTTCTAAGAGAAAATCCTGTTTATGCGGAAACTGTTGTCCCTGATTATCAGGCTTATTTGGGACGACAATTTACGCTCATGCAATAAGCCCAGATTTCCCTGAGCGCAGATCACCTCATACCTTGCTGTGCTGCAGCTCCTATCAATGCATACTTTCCAGAATATGCTTCATTCTGGGAAACCTAGGATTCATGCATTTCCATAAAGTGTCCCCCAAGGTTAGCCTGTGGAGTCGGAATAAGCTGATTAGGGACAACACTTGTTTTTTTTTTGGAATTTTGCCATTAAAGGAACCCTCTTCTACACGAGTATCCAGTTAAGCCGGAAAAGATCATCCCTGATTAGCCGGTGCGAATGTCAACCTCTCTTTCAAGTATTACTGGCAGATATGGACACTGTCGAGTCCGTTTCCTGGGAAGAACCAGTACTTGGTGTCTATGGAGGAGATAATGATAACGCTAACCGAGTAGGGAGCTAACCCAAAAACTCCCGATCGCTAGGGGGACACCTCATCCACTACACCACTGCGAACTCTTATCTGCGACGACACTTTTAAAAGGCACATGCATTAAGCCCAGTTTTTTTCAGAACAAGGCTCATACTATGTTAGTCACAGAAGATATTCCAAAAATTCACACAATCCGTGTGATAATGGTAACAAATTATGGGAGGAAAATACCAAACCCCCATGTGTTTACAAAAACTTCAATTTTCAACAGGTCAATTTTTATTTAAGAATAACTCTGAATTATTATGACATAACAACACGAGTACATAGACAAAAACATTCTTAACATTGCATACCAAGGCTATCAAATACAGTTATAGTATAGTTTGATGGTATGGGATGCGGATCGATTTAACACATAATGATATTGTTTTTGTTTTTTTTTTTGTTAAAAAATATTAAAGCATTTCAGCTTTATCAAGCATTGGCATCCGTTATGCGGAGCTCTTGTTGTTTATAGTTAATAGCGGTTATATGTAACAAGGATGATGGTCGAATTGACATAAGTGTATACGATTCCACTGTCATCGACGCAATAGCTTCGATGTAAAAAGATGACGTTCTGGGGAGGCAGACTGGGTTAAATGGCAATGTCAATAGCCACATATGGTACGCAGACATTACAAAAGTTGCTCAAAACTGTTCTATTCCTTTGTGTCGTGAGTTTTAGTACATGTTACTATAAACATCAACATTTGATCCTAACATTTTGAAGTGGTAATATTTGTTTCTAAAATTTTATAATATCACACTTATACTCTTTTGTCGTCTGCAAATAATACTGACAAAACAGTTTATTGTGCAAATAGGTGATGATACTGTGGAAGGTGAATTATAAAATCATAAAAACAATAAATGTATTTATATAAGTAGATTTTTTTTCTTGAAATCCTTGTATTTTTTGTTATAATTTACAGATGATGAAATACTTGAGACACCAATTTTCAAGACAATGGAATCTGGTGAGCCTATTCATCAGAACAAACAAAAATTAAATGGGTCCTAAGTTCTATATCAAAGTAGCGTTTGTTTAATAAACAATTTGTTTTTAGCTCACCTGAGCACAATGTGCTCATGGTGAGCTTTTGTGATCGCTTATAGTCCGTCGTGCGTCGTCCGTTGTGAGTCGTGCGGCGTCAACATTTGCCTTGATTATTGTCCAATCTTCATGAAATTCGGTCAGAAGATTGGTCTCAACGATATCTTGGATGAGTTCGAAAATGGTTACGTTTGCTTGAAAAACATAGCTGCCAAAAAGGGGCGGGGCATTTTTCCTTATATTGCTATATGTGGCTATAGTAAAACCTTGTTAACACTCTAGAGATCACATTTTTAGTCCGATCTTCACGAAACTTGGTAAGAGGAATGATATCGTGGATGAGTTGAAAATGGTTACGTTTGCTTGAAAAAAACATGGCTGCCATGGGGCGAGGCAATTTTCGTTATATGACTTTATGTGGCTATAGTAAAACCTTATTTACACTCTAGAGGCAACATTTATTTCTGATCTTCATGAAACTTGGTCAGAATATTATTCCCATTATATATTGGATGACTGTGAAAATGATGCCAGTTGGTTGAAAAACATTGCCGCCAGGAGGCGGGGCATTTTTCTTATATGGCTATAGCATCACCTTGTTAACACTCTAGATGCTTCATTTTTTGTCCAATCTTCATAAAATTTGGTCAGAAGATTGGTCTCCATGATATCTTGGATGAGTTTGAAAACAGTTATGTTTGCTTGAAAAACATGGCTGCCAAGGGGCGGGCATTTTTCCTTATATGGCTTTATATGGCTTTTGTAAAACCTTGTTTTCACTCTTGAAGCCACATTTATTTTTCGATTGTCATGAAACTTGGTCAGAAGATTTATCCCAGCATATCTTGGACGAGTTCGAAAATGATGCCATTTGGTTGAAAAACATGGCCGCCAGGGGGCAAGGCATTTTTTTCTGATATGGCTATAGTAAACCCTTGTTAACACTATAGAGGCCACATTTATTGTCCGATCTTCATGAAACTTGGTCAAAAGATTTGTCCTAATGATATCTTGGATGAGTTCGAAAATAGTCGGGTTGGTTAAAAAACATGGCCACCAACGGAGTGGGACATTTTTCCTTATAAAGCTATAGTAAAACCTTGTAAACACTCTATAGGCCACATTTATTTTCCGATCTTCATGAAACTTGGTCAGAAGATTTGTCCCAATGATATATTGGACAAGTTCGAAAATGATTACGGTTGCTTGAAAAACATGGCCACCAGGGGCGGGGCATTTTTTCTAATATGGCTATGTATGGCTTTAGAAAAACTCTTGAGGCCACATTTATTGTCCGATCTTCATGACACTTGGTAAGAAGATTCATCCTTATCATATCTTGGACTAGTTTGGAAATGTTTCGGGTTGGTTGCAAAACATGTACACCTGGGGCGGGACTAAATTCCTTATACAGCTATAGTTAAACCTTGTTAACACCCAATATGCCACATTAATTGTCCGACCATCATGAAACTTGTTCAGAAGATTTGTCCCAATAATATCTTAGATGAGTTGAAAAATAGTTACGGTCGTTTGAAAAACATGGGCACCTGTGGGCAGTGCATTTTCCCTTATATGGCGATATGGTTATAGTAAAAACTTGTTAACACTCTAGAGGCCACATTTATTGTCTAATCTTTATGAAACTTGGTCATAAGAATTATCCCAATAATATTTTTGTCGAGTTGAAAAAGTGTTCCAGTTGGTTAAAAACATGGCCACCAGGGGGCGGGGCATTGTCCTTATATGGCTTTTGTAAAAACTTGTTAACACCTTAAAGTCACATTTTTTGTCCAATCTTCAGGGAACTTGTTCACAATATTGGATTTAATGATATTTGGGTGTGTACGAAAATGTACCCAGTCTGTTGAAAAACGTTGCCGCCAGGGTTTTCACTATTCATGAAAGTTGGTTAGAACCTATGTTCTAATGACATCTTGGGCTTCACAGAACAGGTCAATTCATTTGAATCTCAGGTGAGCGACTTTGGGCCTTTTATGCCCTCTTGTTTCTTAGCATTACAGATTTGCAAGGTTTAAGTGTAAGTTGTTTACATGTATTAGTGTTTTCTTATGGCAATTTCGGGGCCGATATTCGGCCCCATTCCCCTCAAGAAAGAGTATATATTTTCCCCATTTTTTTAGAAAAAATCCCCTCCAGAAGTTGTAAAAAATTTTTTATAGAAAGAACTGACTAATGATAAGTATATCTCAAATTTATTTCATAAACAACTAACAAAGTATATAACTATAATTATCTCTGAGTTAAGAGCTTATCCTACACACTGAAATAGCTCTTGTATTGAGATCCAACCCAACATATTGAGAATATAGCGAATGTGCTTGAATGTAGCAAAACAGATCGTACATTTAATAGTTACTTTGGTGTTAGCAAAACTGACCAAAAACAAAGCCTGGCCAATCAACAAATCAAAGTACTGACAGTACTGGTGTGACGATGCTTTTGAGAGGATGGATATAAAAGCATCAAGTTAAGTTTATCTACATCACCACAATCACCACAATTGTGTATGTTGTTACGAAAAAAAAAAATTGGTACAAAAATGTTGCGAAAAAAAGTTGGGTATGAAAACAAATTTGGGTACGAAAAAATATAAAGGAACAAAAAAATTGAGACCGAAAAAAATTTGGGTACGAAAAAAAAATTGGGGATGAAAAAAAAATTGGGTACGAAAACAAATTGGGTAAGAAAAAAAATGGGTACGAAAAATTTTAGGTACGGAAAAAAAATTGGGGGACGGGAAAGTAGTACCTGTGGGGAACTTGACCCACACTCGCACATTTTCGGCCCTTTCCGTCAAACATCAGATAAGTTCCTCGAAGGCAATAGTATGAATACATATTTCGGAAGCGGTAATGCGGTCCTACCTATGCGCGTCAAAATGTAAGCGAAATATGTACACAAGTCTGTCAGGAATGATTGCAATAACGAAGAAAATCGTGTATTGATATAAGTTTTTTGAAGAAATGTGCAGAAAATATATTAAACAAGAGCTGTGTTTGTGAACACAATGCCCCCTGCTGCGCAGCTTTGAAGCCATATATTTTACCTTTGACCTTGAAGGATGACCTTGACCTTTCACCACTCAAAATGTGCAGCTCCATGACATACACATGCATGCCGAATATGGAGTTGCTATCTTCAATACTGCAAAATTTGACCTTTGACCTTGACCTTGAAGGATGACCTCGACCTTTCACCAATCAATATGTGCAGCTCTATGAGATACGCATGCACGCCAATATTGAAAAACTTATGGCCAATGTTAAAGTTTTCGGACAGACAGACGCTTTATATCTGACATTTGACCTTGAAGGATGACCTTCACCTTTTACAACTGAAATGTGCAGCTCCATGAGATGCACATGTATGCCAAATATCAAGTTGCAATGTTCAATATTAAAAAAGTTATGGCCATTTAAGTTTTCGGACGGACGGACGGACAGACTGACACACTGACTGACTGACTGACTGACTGACAGTTCAACTGATATAGGCCACCCTACCGGGGGAATAAAAAGCAATGGCGATATTTTTCACAGCCACATAATTGTTAATAGTTTGATATCACACAATGAAAGTGAAAGTAGAACTGTCAAAAATGACAACATGTCAACGTGTTGTTTTTGCTGGCACGAGAGGGCGATTACACTCAATGTGTTCACATTTTGACCATAGGCTTTGTCAATGACCTTTATAGCATGGGTAGCTTTGATATTATTTATTGCTATCATGTAACTGCATAATTGTGTATATGTTTACAATACACAAAGCATAAATAATTATATAAATATACTGCTTGAGCTTATGAGAACTATAGCCAGGTCAATAAAGGACTTAAAATACAATTTTGTGTCCTGATTTCATGAAGAAATGACCATGCATGTCCTAGATTTCAAATTCAAGGCCCTGGTGTAACACATTGGTAGCATTTCCGTTAAACTGTTACCAGGCTTATGAAATTAGTTTTTATTAAACTATATAAGGAAATATAAATCAGGCACTGATTTTTCTTGTTTTAATACAGTCATAGATCAGTTGTGGCTTCTGGGTAATGACCAATTTTTGCTTACTTGTCACACCCTTAAAACTTTCCACACGTCTATAATAGCAAATCTGGATTTAGGTGATCTTCAATGGTACATTTAAACTTTAGCTCTGTTACAAGAGTGCTGGTAAAGTCCAGTCACATATTTAAATCTAGGCCATGTCAAAATCAAAGTGTCAAAGACAAATGAAAGATGCGTTCATTAATTATTGTCCAGTTGTTTACTACTGCAGTAAGTTTTTATATAATATGACTGATGAACATCATGTGAGAGAAAATTCACATTATCATTGTATATCAGGTTTAGCAGCCTTTTAGATAACAAAGTATGCTAGTTTTCGATGTCGCTTCTGGGGATCAAACCCGTAGGGCTTTTAGGAAGATTCTGAAATTTTCGATCCTTCGAGAGCAACCAAACCAAAAATTTAGTTAAATATTGCCGACTCGGTTTTTTTAGTCGGTTATTGAGGGATAATGGAGCTTGATTGGTCATTGTCGGCTCTGGTACTACTTACATGTACCCCGGGTACTCTTAAGTATACTTATATGTACCCTGGGTACTCTAAGTATACTTACATGTACCCCAGGTACGGTAAATAAACGTAATTGTACTCGGTCCATATTAGACTGTACCCGAGTTGTATTCGCGCCCAAAATCCGATGTCGTAAAACGCGCAACCGATTATCTTAAACACACTTCTCTTCAAAAAACACTGCATCAACATGCTTTTTGAGTATGTGTTCCGATAATATAGAGGCCATTCTACAGAAAATTGACATAAATGTGTATATATAATTATTACAAAAAAATAGTCGACAACGACTGATTTAGGGTTAAATTTCCCGGGTACATTTTAGTATATTTACCGTACCCGGGATACATGTAAGTATACTTAAGAGTACCCGGGGTACATGTACGTGATACCCGAGCCGACAATGAACAATCGAGCGATACTGGAAGGTGCAACATCTCTCACACCCCCTAGCATCGCCTTTAGCAGTATTCAATTCTCAGCAGGAAAGTGCTGGAGTCATTGATCCCGATGGACAAGAAAAACAATTGATTAATGTTCGAAATAAATAATTTGATTAATGACTATTCTATTATTTGAGCCAGGTCACAGGAAAAGCGCAGTCAAATCAGTATCCAATTAAATTATTTGTTATTGTCAGAAAAACGCTTTTAAGCAAACAGCTTTCAAGCGACTGCAGGCTGATCTAGATCCAAACTGGCCACAATCGCCTTAATGTCTCTTTTACTGTGACACAGTTCATTTAACTTTAAAATGATAAAAAGTACTAACACTAAGAAAGAGTACAAACCAGTAAAGAGTTTGAAATCAATTTTGAATTTCAGGACAGCTTGGTGATCTGCAAATCCCAGATGAAATGTTGATATCGGGTATCATAGTCATTCAATAAGTCGCAAAATGCTCGAATACAATTTATAAAGCACAATGTGACTTATATTGATAACTAAAAATACCAGTATGCCAGTTTTGCCGTGTCAAGCTGTTACGATCCAGAAAGTCCTTCATTCACATCGAGTATATATCCTTCGAACTATTGTTGTCATAAGCGGAGATTTAGTGAATAAATAATTCATATATCCTAAATGACAGCTTCTAAATAGCGAAACAAGCCAATGTATGCAGTAAGAAAGTTTTGAATCGAGACTCTCATGGGGGCGGCCATTGTTGAATGTTGAAAAACGAACGACAACTCTGCTAGGAGAATGTTATCAATGACGAGCAATCTCCTACGCAGTGGCGAATGCAAAAGGGAAGTAACTGAAAAATCGAGTTATCTCAATCGGACTGGCTCGGTCTTTTACATAGGTCGCCATTGTGATTTTTTTTATGGTTATCATACCTTGGACGATGCTGTTCCAGCATCGTCAAAAATAAGGTCACACACACACACACGCACGCACGCACGCACGCACGCACGCACGCACGCACACACACACACACACACACACACACACACACACACACACACACACACACACACACACACACACAAACGGACGGTCGGGTTAGTTTTTACGCCGTAGGTTTGAGCTTGAATCTAGAATATCATCCTACATTTATACCAATCGTACTCACATAAACTTCCTCAAGACCCTTGACATGTATGTTAGTTCAAGTTTTAGTGCACACAAGAACAACTCGATCTCTGGTTATGGAGGGCTGTTCACATAAGGTTTTCACCAATTAATAAAAGATTTGTGTAGAATTAGACCGGAAATGTGTATTTACATCGTTCCCTAAAAACTGCTCGAGTTGTTCCAACCCATTCTCTTTGGCTAAGATATTGAATATGACAGCAAAACAAATGCGAATTCATTTCTTGGTGTGTGTTAGAAGTAAGAGACACATTATAACATTCATTTCAATCATCATAATTCATTTAATGTTCACGCACAATTTTAGGAAAGTCTTTACTCTCATGTAATAACGTTGTATTGCCATCTCACAATTAAAATTTATGTCAAAGCAACATATAGGCACATTTTACATAAACGATGGAGATAATAAGGTGAGGCTAATGGGTATTTGGCGTTACCGAGCAGTATATTACTAGAATGTCGACGTTTTTCTTTACATGAAAAACAAGAGCAAAATATTCCTAGAATACCTGAGCTACGGTACCGTCCGGTTTCACACACGGGCACAGTTGATGCAGGAAGCACGAGTACTTGTCACGAGCTCGCCTGCTGACACGTAGTGACTTGGGTAGAGAGGTGGCACGTGGCATCCACTCGTTGTCCGTGTTGCTGCACCACAGAAGTTTCTGCATTTTTAAGCGCATGCCTCTAACTCTTGACTGGGCGGGTACACCGCTTTATTTAACCACACTGTATTGATCCACACAGCGATTTAAAGCAAATGTTACAATCCTCATGAAGCTTTACAGAGAGTGTGTGTAATCGAAGTCCCAAAAATCAACATTTTCAAAAAAATCAAATCGCATTAATAATTACGTCTGAAAATGTGTTTTGGTTAATTGTCGAATTATGATAACTGGTGAAACATCTTTAAAATGTCAAAATGTAAATTATTGATTGTTTCTTTCTTAACAAGCATTTTCGATGAATAAGTGTGTTGGTTAAAAACGTTCATATTTTCATTTAGGAATTGTTATACCCTTTCTCTGTTGATCCAAGAGCTGAAGTGATTTTTCGTGCATGTGTTCACAGCCGGCGTAAAGCCACTTCCGGTCGGAAAGTATTGCGAATTTCCAGGAACTGTTGGTGGTAGTGCATTTTGTCAGATTCCGTTTTCCTATTGATGGAGAAGTTGTAGGGAAACCAGAGCTACCTGCTACGGGTGAAGCCTCCTCTTACTGCGTCACTGGGTTCTGTCGACGGAGAATCGGTTGGCACTTCTCCGGAAGCTGAATTGGGTGAAACAGAGGATAACCATCTGGGACTGTGTGTGGATGAGCAGTTTGTACACCGCAAGATCATGTCGGGGGATTCGCTGTCGGAGAATTAGAGCTGCCGGTTCTTGTCTGGGGATGTGCAGTGGGAGTCTGACATATCTGTTCATGGCATTCTTATCGCATGCGGCAGTCCTAGTCTGTTAACGAGAGCCGGTTAAATGTGTTGTATTCAATGGCTAATTATGATATTTCGAAATTTTCCTTCTATAACATAATTGAAAAAGCAGTCAAGATTTAAAAAAATGTTGCAAAAAAGAGGGGGGGGGGGCCACAAAGATCGAACTTGTTTCCAAACTCTGACCTATTGTATATTTAAACATAAGACTAACTTCTCTCTCGTCTGTTTTGGTCTCGTGCATGTCTCTGTTTTTTCTTCTACAACGCATTGTTGTCGCGCACATGGTAGGTGGCGCCGCAGTTAAACTTAAATACGGGAGGGGTCAGGCTTGCGGTGCCTTAGCAATGTTTACTCCAAATTGTCCCACATTTTGATTCTAAGGATATAAATCGATATCGGAAAATCCAGGTTAGTCGCATGCCTGGGGCTAAAATCACACTACGGTTAGGTTCAAATTGTTGTCCACGTTCTTCACTACATAGTTTAGTCGGTCTCGATCGAAAAGGGGTTAACTACGTAGTATCTCTTTCATTGTTTCGTGTATTTATTTATTTAAATTAACATAACATAAACACAACAAGTTATTGTTATTCTCTCCCAATTATGAACGCACTTAATTAACAAATTATATTTAACAAACAATAGATCTATTACCCATAGAAAATGTAATATGAATATGTTAAAAACTCAGGCATTTTTTTGTCATTGGCAACATTTGAAATCTATTTGACAAAAGAGTAAAGTGCGCAATCAGGGATTTCTCATCTTGATATATACATTCACCCAAAACAAGAAATTCAAAGATGTACCAAATATGAGCACGCATCAGAGTACCGAAAAACACGAAGTCGCTCTTCATGGCATCAAGCTGCTGGTCGATGTTTCTGAACTTAATCTTCTTGATGGATCGGGTGCCTCCCTTAGAGTACTGTAACTGTCTTATGTAGCTCAAGGATTTTATTTCTTGTAGTGTCCGGATAGTGGTATATATTCAATTGTATTTCTGTGTCAATTTATATTAAATATCCCAACTGGATACGAAACTGAGTAAAAGAAGTTATATCAAGCCAGCCGTTTTATGCGAATATTCTATATTCGATTTAATGGATTTGCGAATATTCGAATACCTATATAGGAATTCGATGCCATCTCTAGTATATATGTGTTCGGGTGCGGGTGATGAACTACTTTCGTCAGCATACTATGCCATCCCTCTAGATTGTTTGTTATTCTGGGACCGTGCGTGATAAAAGGGTTCCACACTTCCTTCTCGCCTTCGACCCACTGTTCGGCGAAATAGTTGGTAAAGCTCTCTACTGCTACCAATCACGGGTTCATAGAGCAGTGATTTCTTCCTTGTAAAGTGTGTGAACGGGTGTAGTTTCTTCTCTGCATCGTTTCCGTATCTTCTGCATTGCCCTGTCGGGGGCTACTTCAATTTGATTTTCAATATGCGTATGGTGTCCGTTGTTTCTGACGAGGATTCTTTCTCTCTTGCTTGCCTGTGAGGGACAGTCAATATATGCGTTTGCTTTTAATTTGTAATTCAAACGACATATATAAAAATAAATATTATTGAAAATCTCCATTACATTTTAACAGTTCGATGCAATGCATCAATCATATATTGACATATTGGTATATTGACATATTTATGTTTGCAAATCTCTATTTAATCTTAATATTTCGATTCAATTCACCAATCGTTCTTTTTTATTTCCCATCTGGGTATCAAGTTTGTATTCTTTCATTCAAACGGCATGCTAACAACACTTCGCATGCAATAAAATCGATGAGTAAATACTTGCTACAAATCTGTAACCGTCGAGCACAATGCTCATCCCACCATTTTCATTGGCCTGGGGCGTATCCCCAAGCCCATAGTAATGATAAAAATTTATGAGCCTATCCGAATAAGCTGGCTGCCAAAATCCGAATTCCCAAAAGTCCGATTTACCAATTAATTCATGCGCAATAAAATTAGTTTTTCGCAGATCTCAATAACCCGCTTTGTAAATATGGAATATCACTATATAAGATAAGAATGTTATAAAAAGTGTAAAGAAATATTATCGAAGCAAAATTGCTCAGCATTGGCTACGACATTGTTTTTATTGTTTACATATTCATGCGAGAATAAGTTCCTCACTTGACGGTCTAGACCGAAAAGATACGAGTGTTTACGGAGACGGTAAGAAGAATTTTTTTTCTGAGACATTTCTTGAAGACATTATATGTGGTATTTATAAACATATTTAAGAATATTGTTATTTTATTTTGCGTAAACAAGACATTCTAGAAAAAAAATGAAAAAAAAAATTCACGATCATTCTCGGAAATAGACGAAGTCACCGGATATGGTATTTCACTGCGCAGATCGAGTGCGCAAATCGAGCGCCAAAAATTCGACGTGAGACAAATTACACAATCTGTACACCGTTCTTTATCAGAGTTAGTGGATTTTCTTTTGTATACACATTACAAAGGAAGTATGAGTGTTTTCCTGATCTGTTAAATATGTAATACGCTATTTTAGGCTTTTGAAAGTGATTTATTTGACGCAAACCATAACAGTTGTTTGCGGCCATGTTGTTGTTGTTGTATATCTTCACCGCATATGTAGACCAACCTCTACCAGATCTTTAGAGTTGGACAAAAGGTTATCGTTCCCACCACCCGCATCGTGTAGTCCTCCACCGTCTTTGTACACTGTAGTATATACACAAATATTGTCTTTTCTTACAGTCTCTGAGCTTCTGCACGCAACCGCTAGGGTCCATCCGTATAAATTCGCACAAAGGGCGAAACTCGGACAATACTTTTTCCCAAGCACACTAAATCTAGCCCCAGGCCTTCAGCGCCTACAGCGCTTTGATTAGTAACCAAATCAACATGAAGTTGCGCATTTGCAATCTTTCCTGATCAAGAAGTTTGAAATAAGTTGACGTTAGATTGGCTGGTTACGGAACTCGAGTGTGGATTTTATAACATAAACTGTTAATTTATTTATAACGCATGGATGTAGATTTGTGAATGTTTGTGATTTTCGACGTTATTTAATTAAACTAAAAGTTTTGTTTCTTTTGAATTTTTTAAAATAATATTGTATTTATGTAACAAACAAATAATATACATTTATCGCTATATACCTTATATAGTTTTTCATGATTATTAAATGTTTTAAAGCTCATGCAGATATTAACGCTTATTAAACCAAAATGAAAATTGAATGACATATGGGGTATCTCAAAATTGTTATATACGCTAGTTAAATTCTTCTTATTGAGTTGAGATCACATCCTCTTAATATGTTCGCATATACGGCAAGGTGCGCCCGACTTTCCCCGGTCAGACAGTCCCCACACAGAATTGTGAATAACCTTCTCGAGTTATGGGGTGTTAGGGGCCGAAACATGTGCTCGAGTAAAAGGGGGTCATTTCTTATGAATTATTAAAGATTTTGTTCGGAATAAATGATTTCTCAAGGATAGAAAGTTTTCGATTTATCGAATTATTGATGCTCTAGTAAAAGATGCCGTACTGTATATTAATCTTATATCACATGCTCAACGGTTAACCGTTTTGCCCGAAATAACACATTATAGACTAAATAAATGTATATAAATAAATCGGCGTTCATTACTTTATTATATTTTCCAATATTGCGTGATCTTTTGAAAAGTATGTATTAAATAATTACTTGGCACGTATGTATCAGTTTTTTAATACATATTTAATAAAGTATTGAGTTTCTTAATAGTAAAAAGTTGTCTTCGCGGACACATTACGCGGGCGAAGGAAAATAAGTGGTAGTTGTTAAATCGTTATGAATGAAATGTACATGAAGTACCTCTATTCAAATGATAACTAGCACTAACGGGAATAAGGTGTAGATTTTTAAACTTAAAAACATTAGCATTCTGTTGCGGATTTTAACGGAATATAAATAAAGACCAGGTTAAATCTATTGTTTACAAAATTCTGTATTTATTATATAAATATTTACAACCGTTATTTCCGGAGAACCACGTGCAGTTTGTTTGTAATGGTAACATAAATAATCATATTAACTTTTACCACATGCACGTCTATAAAAATATTATAAATACGAATTTTGAGCCATCAAATTGTATCCCTTTCACACACCTTGGAAAGTCTTCGCGCAAAAAAAAGAAAACGTCTACATAATTCATGGAGTGAAAACATGCGGCTTTGTTTTGAAATGTTGAAATATTTATATAAAAAATACTCCATTATCGTTGATAAGCCGGACAATACACTACGATATTGAATGTGAAACAGTCACTGTTACTATTAATCGTAAACAAAGTTATAGTTTTCAACCGATCATTATTCACACTTGCCAATACCTTTTGTTATCTTTCTTTTTATAAATCAGTCCAGACATTCAGCGGACGGTGGGACACTATGAGAAACTTAAAGTTATTATCTAGATAAAAATTATGTGCCTGATAATAAAGGTAACTAAATTGTAACTCATATGTTGCTCTATTTCAAAATTAAATGTCGGAGTTATAGGATGGATAGAAATACCATTTATTGTAACTAATTCATTAATTTGTTTAAAAAAAATAGATCTTATTTGCTTGGTATGAAATATCGAAAAAAAATCTATTACAAAATAAAATATCATACGTACCACACTATTGACACTGATAGTTCCATCCAACGGGGAAGTTATCCATAGACGAACATATGAAACTGTGTGCATGATTTTAATGAATTAAGTGATGACGCCCCTTTACATTTTTCCTTATTATGAAATATTGTCTCATCTGAATACAAGTCTTACACTGATGTCAAGTACAAATGGGACGATGCATTACGAGGTCAATTTCGCTCAGGTATTATTTCCATGTTACCTGTATTCAATACTATTGTACAACATGTAGATTACTCAAGTAGAACGTCAATTAATGATGTTTTGAATAGATTTACCGATACCATTCGCAGTGTTGCGGACCCATTATTTTGTAAAACACGTGTTTATAATACTAAACCTAGTTTCAATGTAAATAATTGTATAAAGAATGCTGACTTGTTTGATAGCGAGTGCGTTACAGGACGAAATATGTACCACGAAGCTTTACGAATTTTTAACTCAAGCAAAACTGATATGAACAGAGAACGCTTATGTACAAGTAAGTACAAGTAAGAGATTATATATTTTCGCTCTCCAAAATTCCTTGTTCATTTGTGGGTCATAAGAACACTACAACAAATGAGTGGATTGAAAAGGGCTGGCGCAGAAACGCCAACCGGCATTTATTTATTGTTATATAATAAAGCAATAATGGAAATAAACCATCAAAAATGGGCAAAATTGTCCCATAAAGTTGGACGAACAACAAAGTCCAAGTAATAAATGTACATTGAAATAACAAAACAGTAAAATGACAGTAAAAAATACACTGAAAATCATAACGACGGAGGAGGAAGGGGTGGGATGGTGGTTAAAAATGCGATTTGATCACAATTGAAACTGCTTTGTTCTGAAATCCTGGAAGTTATGGAACTTCCGGTTTAAATTAGAAGGTTACAAAGCAGTAAGTTTATATGTAATCAAAGGTTGCAACCGTGTAAACTACGAGTGAGAACGCTTTAAATATAAATCAATGTATACTCCTGCGTCTTATAAATTAGGATTTTATATTTTCGCTCTCCAAAATTCCTTGTTCATTTGTGGGACATAAGAACACTACAACAAATGAGTGGATTGAAAAGGGCTGGCGCAGAAACGCCAACCGGCATTTATTAATAGTTATATATTAAAGCAATAATGGAAATAAACCATCAAAAATGGGCAAAATTGTCCCATAAAGTTGGACGAACAACAAAGTCTCAATGTAAATAATTGTATAAAGAATGCTGACTTGTTTGATAGCGAGTGCGTTACAGGACGAAATATGTACCACGAAGCTTTACGAATTTTTAACTCAAGCAAAACTGATATGAACAGAGAACGCTTATGTTCAAGTAAGTACAAGTAAGAGATTTTACAAGGACTTAATCCGCAAGAAGAAGCATGTTGTTATAGGCAAAAAAATGTTGGAGATTGAAAATTTAAGAAAACACAAACCAAGGGACTTTTGGCGAAAAAATAGCGTCATTAGAAATAAAATATCTCTAGAAGAATTTACAACGTTTTTTGAAAACCTTAGTAGTAATATGTCTGATGTTCATAATGCTAAAGCAGAGGATTTCTGTTTAAACCATGATTTTAACTTAGGAAATTCTGCATTTACTGAACTTGACGTACCTATATCTGTTGAAGAAGTTAAAGGGATCTTTTCACGCTTTGGTAAATTGACAAAATTGAAAAAAGTTGTTTCAGATTCGCAAATTTTCGTTTTAGTTATGATATTTGTGAGGAAACAGTAATACTGAACATTTACCATGCTCTAATATAGCCATTATATGCATCTTTTGACGATTTTAAAACCTAAAAATTATAAAGCGTTGCAACGCGAAACGATTGAATAATTTGGAGAGTTCTGTTTTTGTCGTTAAATTTTGTGAAACTACGAAGATTGCTTATATAAGGTATAAAATACGTCAAGTCTGTGTACTCGGCGAAATAGCTCAGTAGGCTAAGGCGTTTTTACTTCAGGACTCTGGCAGGACTCCAGGGGTCACTGGTTCGAAACCTGGACCGGGCAATGTTCTTTTCCTTTTTTAAATTTTATTCTTGATTTTTTACTGGAGCTGTTACGATCCAATGTTTACATTTATCGATATTAAGCATTTAATGAATAAGTTAAAAAATGCCAAAATCTGTGAAAAGGCCCCTTTAAGTATGCAATAAAACATTTAAAACGAAATAAATCACCGGGTAGCGATAGTATTTTAAATGAATATTTCCTTGAATGCTGTGATATTTTGTCCGTCCATTTATGTGAAGTGTTTAACGGTATTTTTGTATCGGGCTTTTTTCCCGATAAATGGACTGAAGGGGTTGTAATCCCTTTGCATAAAAAAGGTGCAGTTAATGATGTAAACAACTTTAGAGGGATTATCTTAGTAAGCTGCTTTTCCAAATAATTTACCACTATTTTAAATTAACGCATTGAAACATTTTGCAAAGAAAACACTATTATTTCGGATGCGCAGTTCGGATTCAGGAAAGGTTATTCAACTGTTGATGCTATTTTTATACTGATGTCTATTGTTCAAAATTATTTAAATGAAAATAAACGTTTGTATGTTATATACGTCGATATGTTAAAATGTTTTGATAGTATATACCGCATTATGGTTGAAAATGTTTAAGTCTGGTCTACAAGGCAAATTACTTAGAATAGTGAAAAATATGTATGCAAATGTTAAGTCACGTGGCAAATCATGTTCATCCTATTCAGATTATTTTAGTTATGCTGTTGGGCTGACGCAAGGGGAGGTAATGTCACCGATTTTGTTTTCTTTATTTGTTGAAGACCTTGAACTTTACCTACAAGATAACATTAACTCTGGTTCGAATATAGATGATATTGTGTTGATTTTACTATTATTTGCTGATGACATGGCTATTTTAGGCAAGTCACCTGCTGAAGTTCAAACAATTTTAGATAACTTATACTTATTTTGCAATTCTTGGGGGTTAAATGTGAACACTGCAAAAACAAAAATAATGGTATTTCGGAAGAGAGGTGAATTAAAAGAAAACGAAAAATGGGTTTATAATGGTAATGTTATTGAAGTTATTGATAACTTTAATTATTTAGGCACAGTTTTGAATTATACTGGAAGTTTTAAACTAAACCAGGAGCATTTGGTTGGTTAAGCCCTTAAGGCCATGAATGCATTATTATCGTAATGCAATGAATTTGACATAAAACCCAAACAATTTTGCCAGTTGTTTGACTCTTTTGTGGGTTCTATATTAAATTATGCATCAGAAGTATGCGGCTTCACGAAGTCCGAAGATTTAGAACGTATACATTTGAAATTTTGCAAACGCTTGCTACAAGTGAAAATAAATACATGTAATGTTGCTGTTTATGGAGAATTTGGTAGATATCCATTGTATGTAAACGGGTTTGTTACGATTATTAAATATTGGTTTAAAGTTCTGAACAATAATAATATCATAATGAACACTGTTTACAAACAAGCATTGAGCGACTGTAATAAAGGTTTTACAAACTGGGTCTCAAATGTCAAGAACATGTTAAATAATTTTGGATTTGGTTATGTTTTTGAAAATCCAAACGTTGTACATGTTAATAGTTTTATTAGCGAGTTCAAATGTAGACTTGTTGACAATTTTAAAACAAGAATGGTACGGTAAAATTAATAATAGTACTGTATTAGATCATTATAAAGTTTTTAAAAACTGTCTGGAATATGAAACATATTTAGATTTACTACCTAGACGACTTCGACTATTGTTTGTAAGATTAAGAGTCTCTGCACATCCTTTTAGAATCCAAACTGGGAGATACGCCCAAAATAACATACCACGAAATGAACGTTATTGTTTATGTTGTAATGACTTGGATTTAGAAGATGAATACAATTTTATATGTATATGCCAATGTTACATTGATCTTAGGAAAATATATATAAGCCGTAAATTTTAAATAAACCCATCTGTATATAAATTCCACCAGTTATTAGATTCATGTGACAAATCAGTTATTTAAAATGTATGTTAATATTTGAAGGAAGCTCTTGCTATAAGAAATACAATTCTAAATAATGGTGTTTAAACAAATTCATCGATGGAATTTACGTAATCTTGCAATTGATTGTGTTTGTTTATTTTTGTCTTCGCAAATGACCATTTATGTTATGTTAAGTTAAAAAAAAAATCATTACCGCTTTGATGGAATATACGTATCCTTGCAATTGATTGTGGTTATTTATAAAGACCGTTTGATGGAATGTACGTATTTTTGCAATTATAGTGTTTATTTTAGGGATGGCAACGAATACCGATATTGGTATTCGGATATTCGGTCATCCTTCCGAACGAATATTCGGATATTCGGTCAACATCTGTTAGAAAAAAATCAACTATGTTTACCGTACCATTACTCCATGAATTCTACTTTCGTTTTTACCGGAAGTTTCCCGGAAGTGACTAAATATTGACACAGCATTGCCGTCGCTAATTGTTAAAATTGAATGACGAAAACTGTTTTTAAACTTTTAATATTGTAAATCAACAATAGAACGAGAAACATAATATTTACATGACGACAAAATAATTACATGACAAAACAGTTAGATCTATAAATAATTTGAACTGAACTTAAACGTATTATTTACATAGCGAACACATGCAAACAAAACACCGTTGCCACATTTAAAAGTCACTCGGATCGGCGTCACTGGGCACATGAACATTGTTCTTATTTAAAAACACGATTGCGTCGACCAGATCACTGGCGAGTCTATTTCTTAGTTTATTGATGAGCAATCCAGTGGTTGAGAATATGCGCTCAGATGGCATAGAAGTTGCAGGTACATATAGAACACTCCTAGCAACATACGCGACTTTCGGAAATTCGCTCTCGTGACGTTTCCAGCAGTCAAGAGGTTTAGCGTTTGGCTCCATTTTTACAAGCAAATATCTCTGAAGTTCGTCAGAATTCTCTTGCTCGGTTAGAGGTTGAGTAAATTATTTTCTAAAAGCTTTTTTGATTGGACAACGTGATTATAACCATTCGATCTTTTTTGTTTTTCACACCAAGTCGGCACTTCCTTTACTTATTTAATCTTTTATCATGTTAAATGTAATTCGAGTTATTAGATCAAGACGGGTCGGTGTTTTAATTGCCATACGGTCTTATTTGTTTTTTTACACCAAGTCGGCTTTTCCTTTACTCATTTAATCTTTGATAATTTTAAATGTAATTCGAGTCATTAGATCAAGTGCAGGTCGGTGTTTTGATTGCCGATGCGATTAGAACCTTGAAACTAATTTTGACACAAAGTGACTGTCTTTGTTAGGCAATTAGCGGGATTTATGACCGGTATACTGTCATCACCATAGCGACGAATTATCCGGACTAAACATTATGACACGAGGAACGACTTTTTGTACAATGTTTGAAGCAAATTTCACGAATACAAAGTCTTTGAAATTACTCGATTTTTTTTATTTTTTTCTTCCGAATATTCGATTCAGAAAATAGTATCCGAATATTCGGTCCGGGACCGAATATTCGGATATTCGTTGACATCCCTAGTTTATTTACATTTGTATTCGTAAGCCTATTTATGTTATGTTATGTTTAAAAAAATAATTTTATTATCGCTTTGATGGAATTTACGTATGATGTAATTGTAATTGATTGTGTTTATTTCTATTTGTATTCTTAAATGACCATTTATGTTATGTTATGTAATGTAATATTGTTAACCTATTTACGTGACAGAAATCAATGTATATATTTGTGTATGAAGACGATGTACTTATGTAAAAGTCTGAATAAACTGTCTGTCTGTCTGTCTGTTTGTCTGTGTAATATTGCACACTTTATCCAAGTCGCCTGTGCTGAATAACAGAATGTTGTTGGTCTGTTACTCGACAGCAATAAGAGTTCCCGATCCACATAATGCATAGATCTAATCCTCAGCACCGGACGTGCCTTCAATCTCGTCGGTGTCTGAGATAAGCTTGTTTTTGTTGTACCAAGTGGATCACTCAGTCTATTGTAGGACTTTCTGCTACTGTTGGAGGAAGATCAGTTTGCGAACAGGGACTTCCCGACTGTGGCTGAGGTTTTGGTGAGCCACCACTTCCGGCTTGTGAGCTAGCTCTCCACTGCCGCCGTTAGGAGGAATAAGTGTTGGCAAACATCCACTTCCGATGCGATGTTTCAACGGGCGGTTGGGAGCTACCACTAAAGGTTGACAGACAGGCTATCGATGATCTACTACCGTCGTTAGAAGGAATAAGTGTTGGAGAACATCCGCCTCCAATATTGGGACTGGCGATTGGGGAGCCTCCACTTCTGGTTTGCGGACTGGCTGTTGGTGTCGCGTCTCTTTCGAATAGTGGAGATACAGTTGGCGTCCCTGCATACTTTGTAGAAAGGTAAAGTGTCGGTGAAACTGAGCAAAGAAAATTAGGCGTTGTAATACAAACCATTACAAATGCGTATGTTAAATCATATTAGTACATATAACATCTCCATAGCCTTTTTACACCAAACTTTTTTACATCTATTAATATTAAAATTCAAAGTGCATACTTATGTAAGTAAATATGAATTAAACTACACTAGATCGTACTATGTGTCCAACATGACATATTTAAGATAACCGAGTTCTTTACGATTGAAATACATGGTTTGCTAGTATTTTGTTGAGACACAGTTTCTTTAAAGCACACATGTATATGTCATGGCTATAATACATTGGTCCTTTTCGATAGAACATTAAAGTTAAATTATTTAATAAATAGCAAAAGAGACGATTTCCAGACAGGCTGACCTCACGTTGACCTTGGTATACTGCGAGATGGAATGTGTTTCGTTTAAATAAAGTGCACGATGTTTGTGCTGAAATGCTGGATTATGCAAAACCATTTTTTGACTAAAATGTTTATTATATAGTGTAAACAACGTTTCACAATAGCCATATAAGGAAAACTGCCCCGTGCCCTGGCGCCATGTTTTAACACAACCGGTACAATTTTCGGACTAAGATATCATATGAACCAATTTTCTGACCACGTTTCGTGAAGATTGGTCTAATCATTTGACAACTAGCGCGATAACAAGGCTTCACAATAGCGATATTAAGTAAACTGCCCCATCCCACTTCCACCTTCTGGCCGTTAATTGAAACGCCTTTTCTGGTGTTGGTCGCCTGTTAGCCATGAGCTTTGACACATCCGTGCTTCACTTGCCCCTGTATAGAGTCTGTTGGTGAGGAATTGGAGTTCACTGCTGGCACCATCCATGACGTCAATCTAATCAGCGAACGGCAAGATGGATCTTTCATCGATGGGGTGTGGTGGTCTTGCAGGGTCTACTGCATTATCTTCTCAAAGAAAAGGTTAACCAAAGCGTATGAAGGCATGACAAATATTTATAATACCATTTGTTTTTATTATAATAATAATAATGTTACCTATCTATCTTCGGATACTGTTGAACTCCCCTTTCGGGTATTATTAACAGATCGCGCTGTCAGATTTTTTTTATACAATATTGTACAATCCATCTGATTGCTCTTCGCTGAACCATTTCGATTTTATTGTTGTTTTGTTTAGTGTATGGCGACCAGACTGGGGACGAGTATTCTACTTGAGGCCTGACAAGAGTTTTAACGGCAGTTTCTTTTACTTTTTTGTTTTTAGTTTGGATGTTACGTTTAAGGAAACCAAGTGTTCTATTTACTGTTGTACATATTCTATTAATGTGAGTGTTGAAAGAAAGGTCTTCGGATAAGTCTACTCCTGAGTATTTTGCACATGGTACGGTTTCAAGGATATGGCCATGTAATTATAATTATGTTTGATTTTATGTTTGTTTCGAGTTACATTAAGAACTTGGCATTTACTGGTGTTAAACTGCATTTCACATTTGGTTTCCCATTGTTCCAAGGTATTCAGATCATGCTGTAATTGGTTGCAATCATTTAGGTTGTTGATCGTGAGGTACACAGCAGTATCATCAGCGAAGAGACGGACTTGGGATCTTACATGATCTGGTAGGCTGTTTATGTAGAGTAGAAATAAGAGGGGGCCTAGGAAAGAGCCTTGGGGCACACCAGATGTCACTGGAACTTCATTAGATTTCTCGCCCTCCAGAACGACCACTTGAGTTCGACCTATTATGAAAGAACGGATCCAGTCAAGAGTACAGCCTCTGATACCATGTTCGTGAAGTTTATAGAAAAGTTTAGAATGGTTGACTTTATCAAAGGCATTGCTTAAGTCCAGAAGAATAAGATCTGACTGCTGGCCTGCAAAAAGGGTTCTCGCAAGATCATCTACCAGTTGGATGAGTTGCGTTTCGCAGGAACGGCGCTACCTAAAGCCATGTTGGAGATCATATAATATGTTTCATCTGGTAAAATGAGCAGATATGTTAGATGCTATGATATGTTCAGTAAGTTTACAACTAATACAAGACAGAGTAATAGGACGGTAGTTAGATGGGTCACTCTGGAGTCCGTTTTTATAGAGGGGGCCACATTTCCCTTTGTCTAGTCAGATGGTAAGGTACCAGAATCTATAGACTTTTTGAGAAGTATTTGAAGAATAGGAGCTATTTGGCTGCAAAGTTCTTTCAGCACAACTGGTTTAATGTTGTCGGGACCAGCAGCTTTATCAGTTTTTAGGTTTGATAATAGTTTGAGAATACCGTTAAAGCTGATGGAAATATCGGGAATTGATGGGTACTTGCTTCTAAGATAAAAGGGGAGATCAGAATCACGAAGTTTGTCTCAGATTTTATGGAGACAAGACTGTCCAAGAGATAGAGTGGAATGAAAACAGGTTGAAATTGTTGGTTAAGAATGTTTGCTTTTTCAATGTTACTATATTTAAGTGTGCCACTGGATTTGTCATGAAGAGGTGCGATACCTTGATTGTCCTGTCGAGCATTCTTAATTAGTGAAAATAGTTTTTTATTTTTTTGTTTGAAAGAACTTTGATCCGGGTTGGTGTCATCAATGCCTAAGATGCTCTCCAAGTATTTTGTAGATGATGTTTTGATTTATTGCCATATTAAATGATTTAAGGCTAGGTGTTTATTGGCCAAATGATGTATTCAAGCGTGTTTCGACATTCTGAAAAGTTTGTCTCTTTTTCTAATGAGTCTTTTAATTTTAATGGTTATCCGGGGAAAAGATCTTTTTCTCTTATAATTTTTATAGGAATGAATTTAGAGATACATTGTTATATGAGATTATTAAAACTGACCCAAATGTCCTCAACGCTCTTAGTTTCATATCCATTTAGTAATTACCCTCCTTGCCAATCTGCTTTTTGTATATGTGTATTTTTCATGGTTTTTGTTTATTTGATTTAGCTTTTACATTAGAATTTATGTCTATAATGTCTTGGTCTGAGATTCCAGGAAGAGTACGAATAATATTTGTGAGTGTATAATAAGATGTTAAGAATAAGTCAAGTGTGTTATCTAGTCTAGTGCTGTCTGTGACCATTTGGACCAGGTTAAAATCATCAAGAAGGTTTATAAAATCTTCATATATTTGTGGGTACACACAGCAAGGTTTGATATTTGGGGTATGATCTTCATCCCAAGAAAAATGTGGGTAATTAAAATCCCCTAGCACCCAGATGTTACCTTTTAATGATCTAGTCTTTCTAAGGACGGTCTAAACTGTTCTGCTCCCTTGGACGATAAAAATCAGCAATATAAACTGGTTTTCTTTTGGACATTTCTAATTTAACCCATAGTAATTCACAATCTGTTGAAAGTTCAGGCTTTTCTGTAGCAGTTAACGTTTGGTTGACTATAATAAAGACACCCCACCTTTGAACCTGATTCTATCCCTTCTAAAAGTTGTGTAGCCAAAGGACTGGGAAAGATTTCGGCAGTTGAGTGTTCCTGAGTCAACCATGACTCTGTACCCACGATAACGTCAGGTTTGTGTTCATCAATTAGAGCGTATATGTTATGTTTTTTTATTGACAATTGATTGACAATTAATGTTCAAAATTTTGAATGACCGACTTTGCTTGATATTGCAGTATGTTTAATTCTTTTTTGGTGAGGAACCTCCAGAGGGACTTGTATGACTAGTGATCTTTTCTCCATTCGTATCGAGGACAGCGAAACTGTTTTTAGATACAAGTGAATCTATGTTTTAAGTAAATGGGGAATTTGAATAATTTTGTTGGTCACAATTAGTACAAGACCAGGGAGAAAGACAAGACAAGACAAGACTCCACCAGGTTATTGTTAGCAGAAGGACTCATATTTTGACAATTTATGTGGAACCAACATGAGCAACCATCACATTGTATTGCACGGTCAGTGTCCAAAACCTCCTGGCCATAGTAGCCGCAGGGGTATTGGGATCATGGATTTGTCTCTACATCATGAGACAACGACAACAGTATATACTGTAATTTGCACAGATACGCTAATGTGGATACTCTGCAATTTCGGATGGGCACTCTAAGTTCCATTGTTTTCATGAGACAATCAGAAGATATTATACGGCTAGGTTCATACCTGTTTGGCTGATTTTGGGGTCTGGGTATCTGTTATTTTTGTAATTAACATAAGTGTGTTGGTTTTCTTTGTTTTCAATGCCTCTAAGCCAATGTAGAGTATAAAGATATAGTTAAAGGAAGTCCGTTTAAAGTCTAAGTCTGAGCCATGGCTAAATTCAGAAATCTTAGAGGATATTAAGTCACGTGATTCTTACCTACATAAATTTAAAATGGCAACAGGGATGACTATAAGCAATTTTTAAAATACAGAAACCTAGTACAAAGAAACATAAAGTCTGAATATTTCTCAACTAAAATAGAAGAGAATAAATGTGAACCAAAGACACTCTGGCAGAGTTTGAAATCTCTTGGGTACAACAATACTAAAATAGATAGTCAAAATATTGTTTTATCTGTAGATAATGAAATTCATCATGATATTGTTAAAGTGTGTACCTATGCAAATGAATGTTTTACCAATATTGCCTCAGTTCTGGTACAAAAGCTTCCAGGAAAACATAAATTTGACCTAAACTCTGATCATTTTTCCCAATTTTATAAGGATAATAAAGAAATGCATTTGAAGCATGTTTCTGAGAAATTTGTGCTCCGTGAGCTGATCAGTCTTCATGTTAGTAAAAGTACTGGTTTAGACGGCATGCCCGCGAGGTTTTTGAGGGATGGTGCAGAAGTTTTAAAGATCCCCATTACTTTTATAATAAATTAATGTATTTTTGAAGGTATTGTCCCTGATGATTTTAAACAAGCTGGGGTTAAACCTTTACACAAAAAAGGCAGCACCATGGATGTAGGTAATTATCGGCCAGTGAGCATTTTAAGTATTGTTTCAAAAATTCTAGAGAGGGCTGTTTATACTCAACTTGAATCTTACATGGTTACACATAATATTATCTACGAACACCAATCAGGTTTTAGATAATAATACTCTACTGATAGTTGTTTAATTAATCTCCTTGATACTAGTAAAATGAATACTTCTAAAGGCCTATACACAGGGATGATTATGCTAGACCACCAGAAGGCATTCGACACTGTCAATCATGACATTCTATTCGTGAAGCTAGAGTTAATGGGTGTTCGGTCAATTCCATGGTTTAAGTCATACCTGATGGACAGAAGCCAAGTAGTAAACATAGGTAAAACAACTTCTTCCCCTCTACCAGTCACCTTTGGGGTGCCCCAGGGTATTATACTTGGCCCCCTGCTTTTTTATGTTACGTTAATGACATGATCACTAGCATTAATAATGACTGTAAACTTATATTGTACGCTGATGACAGCACCATATTGTTTAGCCATAAGGACCCTGATTTTATATCTTCCAAACTTGATAAAGTTTTAGAAAATTGCTCGGACTGGCTGGTAGATAATAAGTTATCATTGAACTTGGGGAAAACTGAATATATACTTTTCGGCCCAAAACGAAACTTAAGTAAGCAAGAGTCTACACAAGTCACGTGTAATGGTCATAAGATAAATAGTACTAAACAAGTTAAGTACTAAGGCCTTCCAGTAGATTCTAAACCAAACCGGTTTTAACGATGTATGGCTATTCCCCGAATCTGTGAACTCTAATCAATTAATACCGCTACTTAAAACCAGATTACGAGACCAGTATATCACTAACTGGAATACAAGTGTCACATCATCTAGTTCAATGATTTTATATAAAGAATTGAAACCAATATTCGAAAGATCTGCGTATCTTGATATTGTTGAAAATAAAAAACATAGGAATATTATTGCTAAATTACGTTTGTCGTCTCACAAATTATTAATTGAAACGGGTAGACACCAGAACATTGTCAGAGATCAACGCAAATGTGTTTTATGCAACCTCAATGATATCGAGGATGAATATCACTTTGTTATTAAATGTCCTTATTATGTCGATATTAGGAATACATTAATTCCAAAGTATTACAGATCACGACCTAGTATGTTCAAGTTTATCGAACTACTTAATTGTTCAAACAAAATAGTGTGAAGAAAACTTGCCATTTTTTGTTTAAAATGCTTTAAGTTACGAGAAGATGTGCTATATGTGTAGTATAAATGATATATCTTCCACAAAGACATTAAGCTTAGAATAATGTTATATTTGTAACAATAATTAAATTTCGTGTTAACATTACATGATCACTTTGTATTAACCCCATCCATGTGACATTCTCACTAAAACATGTTGTATGTCATTACTTTTTAAATTGATCTTTCCTCAAAAGGATGTATGTTTTGTATATAATTGTCACGCATGCTGTTATTGCATATGTATGTTTATGGCGATGAGCTGTATGCTTAAGCTAAAATAAAATATTCTGTTCTGTTCTGTTATCATCTGCTCTTTTACAGTGTCACTTCGATTATATATGTTCATCCTGGTACGAAGGTCTAAATAAAGGTCTGAAATCTTAACTCCAAATTGTCCAGAACAAGATAATCAGATTTATAAAAGGTTACTCTCCAAGACATTCTATTTCTTGGCAGGACTTTGTTCATCTGAATATGGGAAATGTTAGCTATAGAGTAAAACAGCTAAGGCGTAATCACATGCATAAAGTCTATTACAATTAAAACATGTCCTTCATATCTTAGAGAAAACTTTATTAATGGCTCAAGAACATCTAAGCCATTTAATTTTATCTTACCTAGTGTCTATAATACTTATTGTAAACAGACATTCCTATATACTGGACCAAGAGACTGGAACTCTCTCTCTGACAATATTAAAAGTGTAAAAAACATTACCAGGTTCAAACAATTAGTGAAAAAGCACCTTCTAGAACAACAATTATCAGAAAGTAAATGTGACTTTTTATTTTACTAATACCCATGTTGCAACTATCATCCGTGATAAACCATGTTAAGTTGTGATATTGTGCACAATAAGATGAATGCATACTCTTAATAATCCCGTATTGTACCAAAATCTTAATTGTTAATTATTGATGTTTGTTTGTTCCTATGGTTATGTATCACTTTCACTTTCTCTTTTTCAGTGTGTGTTTTATGGACCCCATTGGAAATAAGCTTTCAGCTTAATGGGTTATCCATAGGTCCTCAGCATTCATGCTCATATAAACGTACTACTGTTAAAAAAATCATATATTGTTAAAAGTATGCATACTGTAACAGCGTTTTATTTGTTGCATTTAAATTGTGATTCAAAAAAAAGAAGAAAATCAACCTAGTCTTAATTCCTTGATATCTGTGATATATTCTATGTTAATCTGTGATAATTTATAGGTCTTATGTGTCATATATGTGTATGTGCTATTGACCTTAAATGTGAATAAATAAATAAAAATAAATATTCAAAGATCTTTCAAATTTTGTTTGTTTAAAAAAAGATTTTATTGGATTTTATCTCAAGTATAAATGAATGATATTTATATGCGTATTAATGCCACCATTTTTGTACCTTTGCCACCCATCTATAGGACCCTATAGGAAATTAGTTGCACAACTTTCATGGGACATCCTGTGGTATATATATAATGTCTTGATTTCAACATCTTGTAACTTTTTGTTATTTCATGTCTCTATCAAATATACTTACTAGTTACTTGTGACTGAATTTAACTGACTAACTTTGTCTGTGATATCCAAAATGTGATCTACCAATGCATTGTGATCCAAAACCTGTGATAATTGTTTTCCAATTGTTAAATGTTATAAATTGAATGTATTGTATAATCTGTACTTGTATGCCGAATAAATCAATCAATCAGGAACCAGCATAGCTGGTTTGTATGTTTGAGCAAGGAACGACAACTCTGCGTGTAGATTTGTAAATGACGATATTAAATGTTGATGGTATGTAACCTAAAATCGATATGGTGAAAATGGTACACTTCCGTATGAAATCAGTAAACAAAAAATTATCAGTATTTCTTATACTTCTCTCTTTTATAGAAAAGTATCGATTCCGATAATAAACCGGACATGTACTATATTTATAAGATCTAAAACGGATTGTATTCAAGTGCAAATAGGTATTATAATTTAAACTTTCTTGGATTTTAAACTGTACTAGAATTCGGAGATACGGATCTGGATAAATACGTCGAAGAAACAACTTTAGGCGTTTTCTCGACGGAATTTTCTGAATGGTTTTATTATGTCATATACCTGTAAATAATAACCGCAAGGGGAGTTAGACAGTATAGATATAACTAGATTGATATATAGATATTCAGAAAGTTTCAGGTTTGAATCAGACATGGCTATGACTGTCATGATGTATCCAAGTAAGAATCTAGGTTGTTTCGCTCTCATACCTGTTCACCTTTCAGTCGTTTCACCCTGATACCCTTTCGCCCTAGGTCGTTTCGCCCTAATGCCTGTTTGCCCCAGGTTGTTTCGTCCTTATACCTGTTTGCCCGTCAGTCGTTTTGCCCTTATACCTGTTCGCCCTAAATCCTGTTTGCCCTAGGTCGTTTCGCCCTTACTCCTGGATTGTTTTTCCCTAGTTTTTATATATACAGCAATTCAAAAGAATTTATTATCTTTAGATTGTCACAAGCTGAATTCATACTTCCTTTTGAACTTTAACAACAATGTTTGGGAATAAGACTAAGAGAATAATAAGAAGCACTAGTCCATATAAACGGACTCACAGAGCCTTTGATGATTTTTGCTATGGCGGCTCTGGCAGTCCATATGCACCCCTTCATTAACATGGGTGCAGTTCAGCGCAGCGAATCCGTGAGCTTCACTAAACAGACGTCGTTCGAGACAAATTGAGGAAAATAATGAATAAACTTCTTTAACATGTTAAATTTACCTGAATGGCAACCTACGGATGTTATCCTTTGCATGCACCCTATAAAAAACGACGATGTTTCAACACACTTTTCTCGCTGACATGTGTATGTTTAAATTTGAAACAGTGTATTCTGTATCAAATACCACATCGTTATGGACTTTAAAGCTGGAGCACATAACCCGACGTGCAAAATATTGGTGTACTGCGACCTAACCAATATTGCGTCAATTTTCCAATATGGCGGACACAGTGTACAAAACAAAACCTAAGTCAATAAAATCAATTATTTCTTGCTTTAATGGTACCATTTGGATGAGTTTGTGGTTTAGACAGGTAAATTTTAATAAGTTCTTGCAGTTTCAGTGTTCCTTAACCCTTGCATTTTTGATAACATTTTGCACCCATGGACAAGAGAGAGCGCATTGCAACTATAAGAAGCACATGACTGGCAATCTTCTGTATTGTTTCCTTTAATGTTTACCATATAATTTGCACACAACAATGTGTCTAATATTCTATATAGTTTAGGGTAAACAAGTCACCGATACATACAAAACAAAGAAAACCAATATTAAAAGTATACTGCTTAGAGCGTAGACAAGAAAAAAATGCAAAAAAAACACGTCAAATATTCTTTTTTTAATTATCTGAATATACGGTTGTCAAAAGTACAGTCTCTTTCACACTTGTGGTCGGTATATTTCACGTGTAATATAGCTGTGTGTAAGATGTGTGAAAGGTGTTATATACAACGTACTTTGATTAATTATTCCATTAAAGATAATTGGTATGTTAATTAATCGGCTTTAATTGTAATTCAAACTAAAATAAGGGCAAAACAACCCACTTGTAAGGGCAAAACGACAATGGCACAAAACAACTCAGAGTGACCTAGGGCGAACAAGCTTTAGGGCGAAATGACCCAATAACCCCCAGTAATTTAATACAAGATTTTCTTGTATTTTTTTAAATATAATTACAGTGTATCAAGCGGTTAAGAAAATGAGTAAAATAATATCTGAATTATTGCAAATAATGCAGCAAAAGTGATTTACCCAATTCAATTTATTTAATGCCTGTTAAATCCATGCAGAAATTGTTTATTTACAGCGTGTTTAACCACGCAAAGCAGAAAGTTCCCGACACACCCACAATAACATTCACTACTAGTGTGGATTACCTGGTATACATGTAGAGACATCACATCTGGAGATGGAGAGTACTCTATTGCAATATTTATAAGGCCAACTAAACTTTAAAAATTTATTCACTGAACTATTAAAAGTTTTGATATAATAAACATCCTATCAGAACAGGGGTATTTCCACTGAACACATGTATGTTGTCTGACGCCCTTTGCATGCACTGCTCTTATGCTAGAATTTACTATGATTTCATGCAACTTTTTCTGAAAATCAAGAAAAAGTGAGGTTTTTTTTAATGTTATGTTACCACTACAGGCACTACAGTAGAGCAGTTGTCACCTTCACTTTGCAATTTATGTGGAAATTTAATAAAGAAGACCACTTAAATGTATGAAATATCATCATGGATATATTATTTTATTTGAAGTAAGATTTCAATGGTTTTGCTCAGTTTGGTCGAGTTTTGTTTTTATTTTCCAGCATAATACTACTCAATGTAAACAAAACGCTCTCTTGGTACATTTTCATGCTGGCTTGCTCACTTGTTTTCATAAAAATGAACAGTTAACTATTTCTTGGTCTCAAGTATAAATATAAGAATTCAGGCTTGTTTAATAAAACTGTTTCAACATTTGTTTTCAACTCCTCTTCAATTTCTGGATGAAATATCGCCAAAACTTTCACACATAATTACCTAAATATGTACATTAATGGAAATTTTGCTGCAACCAGTTTTAGCTAAATTATGACCCTTTGTTTTTTTGTCCACCTTAGAATATATAGTGGAATTGTCAAAACACGTGTTTTGGGGGCATGTTATGCATTTCTAGTTTGTAGGCACTTTTCTGACGGAATGGCTGCTGAGCAGATTGTAGTTAGCTGGTGCCTCTATGAGTATGGTTATGTTCCTCAACAATAGGTTCAAGCGTTGTGCATATCTTATAAAAAACTGGTGTTTTCATAACTATTAATTCCGCATCTGGCAGCTTTGTTTACCATTTCAATGTCAACAATAAGAGTTAGGTAATGGTATGGATTTACAATTTTTCGAACAATATGCAACATTGGATGGACAAGTAAAAAATAGATGTTGATTTTAGCCCTCTCACTACTCTTCTTCTGTTGGCCTAATGATCTAAGTATATGGATACAGAGGCATATCTGTCCAATGTTTGCACAATCAAGATTCTTGATTGTGCAAACATTGGACAGATATGCCTCTGTATCCATATACTCTGATGACGAGTTATAATGACTGCTGCTAAGACCAGGAAACTTGCATGACAATAGTTCCTGACCTGCTAGCGCTGATAAATTAATATTGTACAATGCAGCCTTATGCTTGAATGCTTTTTGAACTTAACTTTCGTGTAAAGACAGTATTATATTATTATTTGAATTCTTAAATCAATTTTGCCCTATTTGTTTGTAATTCTTTTTAAGTATTAATAATAGTGATAAAAAAAGTATCAATCATCGTATTGGAATATTGTCAAAGACTCTTATGTTATTAGACCTACAGTAAACTCATTATTCATAGGATTTTGACACACAGACCAGGGCCTGATGATGATGATGATGATGATGATGATGATGATGATGATGATGATGGTGATGATTAAGATGATTAAGATGATGATGATGATTTTTGACAGTATTGTCTCTATTTAACATTTATATACTGTTAAATGTTTTTCCAGTGCAGCCGATTTGACTGAAGTAATACAAGATTCATTTTGTATTTGCTTTTATTAGCTCACCTGAGCACAATGTGCTCATGGTGAGCTTTTGTGATTGCCTTTGTCTGTCGTGCATTGTGCGCCATCAACATTTGGCTTGATAACACACTAGAGGCCACATTTATTGTATGTTCTTCATAAAATTATGGTAAAAAAATTTGTGCCCATCGGAAAATGGTTCCGCTTGTTTGAAAAACATGGCCATCAGGGGCGTGGCATTTTTCCTTATATGGCTTTTGTAAAACCTTGTTAACACTCTTGACGCCACATTTATTTTCCAATCTCCATGAAACTTTGTCAGAAGATATGTTCTAATGATAGCTTGGACAAGTTTGATATGGTTCGGGTTGCTTAAAAAACATTGCCGCTAGTCTGGGTGCTGGGCATTTTCCTTATATGCCTATATATGGCTATAGTAAAACCTTGAAAACACTTTAGAGGCCACATTTACTTTCTGATCTTCATTAAATATGGTCAGAAGACTTGTCCCAATCAAATCTTGGACGAGCTCGAAAATGGTTTTGGTTGGTTGAAAAACATGGCGGCCAGGGGCCGGGGCATTTTTCCTTAAATGGCTAAAGTAAAAAAGGTTGTTACTTAACACTCTTAAAAGTTTCTGTTAATTTTTAAAGTACAGTCTTCATGAAACTTGGTCAGAACATTTGTTCTAATGATGTCTTGGATTATTTTAAAAATGTTTCTGGTCTGTTGAAAAACATGGCCACCAGTGGGTGGGGCTTTTTTTCTTATATAGCGCCAGTAAAACCTTGTTAACACTCTAGAGGCCACATTTATTTTCTGATCTTCAGGAAACTTGGTCAGAAGATTTGTCTCAATGTTGGACAACTTTGATAATGGTTCAGGTTGGTTGAAAAAACATGCCTGCCAGAGGGCGGGGCATTTTTCCCTATATGGCTGGTAAAAACTTGTTAACGCTCTAAAAGTCACATTTATTTAAAATCTTCATGCAACTTGGTCAGAACACTTGTTTTAATGATATCTTGGATGAGTTCCAAAATGGTTCAGGTCTGTTGAAAAATATGGCAGCCAGGGGGCCATTTATAGTTCTCTCTTCATGAAACTTGGTCAGAACATTTGTTCTTATGATATCTACAGCATCACAGAACAGCGATTTGGGCCTTTCAAGCCCTCTTGTTTAATAATATTTTCTAATATGTTGTCAAGTTTGCTCATGCTTAAGTATTTTTGGGAGCGTAATTCATCTGGCAGCCCTCGTTTGATTATTGATATTGACTTATGAGAAGAATTTTATAGTAAATGATTCTGTCTTTGCAGGTGACGATGTCTCGATGACGGAGGTAAAGACGTTAACCATACAGCGCGAGGTTCAGCTGCGCTTCCTATCTCCCGAGGACATACCAGAAGTCAAGAGGTTATGTGCGGACTGGTTCCCTATAGAGTAAGTTCTATGTGCCAACTGGTTCCCTGTATAGTAAGTTCTATGTGCTAACTGGCTCCCTCTAGAGTAAGTTACTTGTATATGTGCCTATTGGTTTCCTATAGAGTAAGTTTATGTATTGTATGTTTTGTGCTCTATGTTTGGACTTAAATAAAACAATAGCATTAACAATATACACAGTATTGGATAAATACAAATATGCTTTAGTAAATGAATTTGTTTCAGGTACCCAGATATTTGGTATCAAGAGATCACCTCAAATCCGAAGTTTTATTCCCTTGCAGCAACGTTCCAGGCTAAAATCATTGGCCTAATTGTTTGTGAGATCAAAGCTAAATCAAAATTGAACAAAGAGGTATTCTTTTTGTGTGTTGTAGGTAATTTAAATCTATTTTTGTGCATACAAAGTCATAGGCTAACAGGGGTATACAAACTTAAATTTGGCTTATAGAGACATGGTACATTTGTACATGTAGTGTGCATTTCCTTGGAAGATCCTGTACAGTGCCTGGTGTTTTGGTTTTGAAAGACCTTGTTCAAGCCCTGGTTGCATGCCAGTGTTAATATACTTTATACCAAAACCAAGTTCTGAGTGAAAACAAGGCTCTATTTTTCATATTTTAACCTTTGAAGATCTCCTGCATTTTTTAGAAAACACAGTGCATATTCTCACTCTTGTTGGGGGAGGGGATGGGCCTGGAGCCCTTTCATGGATGGAAACTTTTAAGAGAAAATACTTAAAAAAAGAGAGAACATTTAGGAATAACTTAAAAAAAGAGAGAACATTTAGGAATATTACAAATTTAATGAATATGAATTAAATTGAAATAGATAACCATATTGAAAATAAACACATGCAATTTTACAACATTGTTGAACTAAATAGCCTAAAGTTAAATAATTACTTGGAGACGAGGCATGGGTGATTTTGTAATTTTTGGGGGAAAAAAAGGTTAAGGAATAGGTCAATAATCCATTATTTAATTTTCTGTCAACACTACAGCAACATCCTCAGTCCAAAGAAGTATTAAAATATTCAAATTACCTGGTAAAATCCCTAGTGAAAGTTTCAAAATATTATATCTATGGATACATGCAGTTCATCTCACTCTTAAGCTCTTTGAGTTGAACCTTTGGCAAATCAAATGTCGAAAATACTTGTATGTTCCAGGTTTCAAAAATAATGAAAATCCTTGCTATAAGATTGGGGTATGGCGGGCAGGGGGTTGCACAGTAGGGTCAATAACTTGTTTAAATAGACCAATCTTTGTGAAACTTTGGACTTGCATGGAGACCAAACTTTGGATTGTGTTTGGGTCATTACAGGTCAAGGTCACTGTTATTAAAAATAGAAGAAACAGTTTCCGCTTAACAGCTTTGAATTTAAATGGAGATATTGAATCAACCTATTTTGTGTAGGAAGCTTGCATTAAGTCATAGCTTGTGAACACCAGTCTCTGCGAAAGGTACGATGTACTACTCCTTTTCCGACCACAAGGTCTTTTAATCTTGTAACTGTTCCTTGCTCAGAACTGGGCAGTAAAATACAAATATGGTACTTTACCAGAATTTGTACCGCCCATGAGGGAGAGTATTCTAGTAATCGTTACTGGCCCTGATATATTTTTAAAGGCATGGTCCGTGGTCTGACTGACTTTTGCGGAGACAGGATTGTATATGGAGTCAGTTGGGTAAAGGTCACTTTAACTTAAAATGAAAAAACAGAAACCGGTCAAATAGAAAAATTGGTATAAGCTGAATAACTTCTGTTAGTTTAGAGGTATTGTAATTGTGTGTGTTAGTAGCTTACATGTACAAGATCAAAGCGCTGAAGGCACTGTAGGTGTTCGCTGTTGTAAAATGTCATCCTTGATTAGCTTGTGCGCATTGCACAGGCTAATCAGTATGCACAGGCTAATCTTATTTGACATGCATTATTATAAGCCCCGTTTTCCCTGAAAGCAGCCAATATGTACAGATTTCAATGATAAACACTAGACTGGCCAATCTCGTATTACAAGCTGTTAAACACTATAAGTCATATAAACCCTCTGCAGTGTACCAGTGGTGAACTATAAACAGGCAAATGTGATGGTTATCTTTTTTGCAGACGCTCTATATAGCATTTGTTGTCTGCTGCAACAGGTAGTGGTTGTCTTTCCATACCGTACCTAAGGCTTCTAAGCACATGCTGATTTGCAAAATATGGTCTGTAACATTAGTGGGAGCAAAAACCTAGCTTGAAATGGCATTGGAGGCCAGTGGGAACAAGGTCACTGTTACTAAAAATAAGAAAATGCTTTACGGTGAATAATTTTAGTTTGGATGAATGAATTGCGCACAAATTTTGTATGTAGGTACCTTTAATGTACATGCAGACTTACCTTGTGATTGCACAACTAATTTAATTACTAAAATATGGAATACCTGATTTCATGGCATATTCCTTGTTGGTAATTTTTAGCTCGGTGTTTTAGGTATTGTCATAGCCAGCTCGTTGTGTCGTCCGCCGTTTTGTTAAGGTTTTGAACATTGGCTCTAAAATCAAAGTGCTTCAACCTACAACTTTGAAACTTCATATGTAGATGCACCTTGATGAGTTCTACATGTCACACCCATTTAGGGGTCACTAGGTCAAAGGTCAAGGTCACTGTGACCTTAAAAAAAATCAATCTGACAAGCTTTAATTTATTCAAAACTGCACCCGTAGCCGAGCGTGGCTCCCGTTATGCTGTGCTCTTGTATAGTATTTGTGATCGCTGAGAAGTAATTGATTATCGACAAAATCACTTAAACCCGTAATATTATGAACTGAATTAGACAGACAGCATTTTATAAACAGGGATAAAAACTTATCTTTTTAAAACCATGGTTATCCACCCTAATGCTTGTCAAACCATGTATGAGCCAGGTCATATGAAAATGGATCTAATGCCATATGTGGCCAGCGTAGCTCCAAGCCAGCCTGTTCAAGTCGGCAGTCTGGTCAGGAGCAGGTAAAACCCTTATAAGATTGCGCAAATGAAATGGCTTGTCTGGTTCTTCGCTGGCCACACATTTCATAAAACTTGTTTTTCCCATGACATGGCTTATATGTGTTCCTGCTGATTTCCATGTCTGTTTTCATGTTATGACTTCAGGACTCGGACATCCTAGCTCCCTCGTTTCCTTGCTCAGCTCAGGTAGCATACATACTCAGTCTCGGAGTCGTTGTAGAGTTCCGTAAACATGGCATTGGTGAGTCAAAGAACCAGAGTAATGAGAAACTAGCCACTTCTATATGAGTAAAAGAACCAGAGTAATAAGAAACAAGCCATAAAGAACCAGAAGTAATGAGAAACTAGCAACTTCTTATGAGCCAAAGAACCAGAGTAATGAGAACTAGCCACTTGTATAGTGAGTCAAAGAAGCAGAGTAATGAGAAACTAGCCACTTCTATATGAGTAAACGATCCAGAGTAATGACAAACTAGCCACTTCTATATAAGTCAAAGAACCAGAGTAATGAGAAACTAGCCACTTCTATATAAGTCAAAGAACCAGAGTAATGAGAAACTAGCCACTTCTATATAAGTCAAAGAACCAGAGTAATGAGAAACTAGCCACTTCTATATAAGTCAAAGAACCAGAGTAATGACAAACTAGCCACTTCTATATAAGTCAAAGAACCAGAGTAATGACAAACTAGCCACTTCTATATAAGTCAAAGAACCAGAGTAATGACAAACTAGCCACTTCTATATAAGTCAAAGAACCAGAGTAATGACAAACTAGCTACTTCTATATAAGTCAAAGAACCAGAGTAATGAGAAACTAGCCAGAGTAATGAGAAACTAGCCACTTCTATATAAGTCAAAGAACCAGAGTAATGAGAAACTAACCAGAGTAATGAGAAACTACATGTAGCCCCTTCTATATGAACCAGAGTAATGAGAAACTAGCCCCTTCTAAATGAACCAGAGTAATGAGAAACTAGCCCCTTCTATATGAACCAGAGTAATGAGAAACTAGCCCCTTCTATATGAGCCAGAGTAATGAGAAACTAGCCACTTCTATATGAACCAGAGTAATGAGAAACTAGCCCCTTCTATATGAACCAGAGTAATTAGAAACTAGCCCCTTCTATATGAACCAGAGTAATGAGAAACTAGCCCCTTCTATATGAACCAGAGTAATGAGAAACTAGCCCCTTCTATATGAACCAGAGTAATGAGAAACTAGCCCCTTCTTTATGAACCAGAGTAATGAGAAACTAGCCCCTTCTATATGAACCAGAGTAATGAGAAATTAGCCCCTTCTATATGAACCAGAGTAATGAGAAACTAGCCTCTTCTATATGAACCAGAGTAATGAGAAACTAGCCACTTCTATATGAACCAGAGTAATGAGAAACTAGCCCCTTCTATATGAACCAGAGTAATGAGAAACTAGCCCCTTCTATATGAGTCAAAGAAGCAGAGTAATGAGAAACTAGCCACTTCTATATGAGTCAAAGAACCAGAGTAATGAGAAACTAGCCACTTCTATATGAACCAGAGTAATGAGAAACTAGCCACTTCTATATGAACCAGAGTAATGAGAAACTAGCCACTTCTATATGAGCCTCGTTCTGAAAAACTGACCATTCAAAGTCATACCTTTGTATGAGTCTTTTTGGGGGGAAACTGGGCTTAATGCATGTGCCTAAAGACTTATCATTCAGGGACAACACTTTCTGCTTTTATTGAATGTTTTGTTTGAAGGAAGTCTCTTCTTAATGAAAATTAAGTTTATGCGGAAAGTGTCTACCTTGATTAACCCTCGCTGACTGCACAGGCTTATCAGGGACAACACTTTACGCACATGCATCAAGCTCAATTTTTCCCAAAACGACTCATACAAAGACATGATTTTGAATGGTTGTTGTTTCTCAGTAGTTAACAATTTTGTAGCTTTAAGAAATTATAATATTTGCTATTTGTCATTTTGAAATTATTTTAAAGATCCATGTCAGTTAACTTGCATTGTACTTATTATAAAATGGTATGTACCATGTTCAAATTTAATTGCTGTCAGGGCAAAACCACTTAAATTTTAGTCAATTTAATTTCCCTCTTAAAATTCAGTTTGTTTGAATGTTGTATTTGAGCTTTGCACAGGATTATCAGTGACGACACTTTCAGCATGAAGTAGATTTTTGGTAAGAAGGCTATCTTTAAAAAAAAATACAGTTAAAGCTGAAAGTGTTGTCCCAGATTAGCCTATGTGAACTGCACATGCTAATCTGGGACAACACTTTTAGCACATGCATTAAGCCCCTTTTTACCAGAGTGAGGCTCAATTGAATTGCAGGCTCTCTCCTACTGGATAGCCTACTCTGCTACTTGACCTCGAAGGAGCGCTGCAACTGCAAGGTTGCATACCTCCATGTGCTGTCCACCAATCAGACTGCGATACGCTTCTACGAACGGCGTAACTTCAGCGCACATAGCTACCTGCCATACTACTACTCCATACAGGGAAAACCACGTGACGGATACTCATATGTACTTTATATAAATGGGGGAAAACCACCATGGTCATTGTTATATCCTTTTAGAAACTTTCTGGCATTATTAATAAAGTTTTTTACCAGTTTTGAAGTTGAAAATACAGAGTTTGGACCTGCAGTGTCAGACAAGTGGGTTTAGATTGATAACTTGAGTTTGAAATAACCAATCTTAAAGGGGCCTTTTCACAGATTTTGGCATGTTTTGAAGTTTGTCATTAAATGCTTTATATTGATAAATGTAAACATTGGAACTAAAAAGCTCCAGTAAAAAATCAAGAATAAAATTTATAAAAAAGATAGAAGTTAGCCCTCGGCAGGACTCAAATCACTGACCTCTAGAGTCCTGGAGTAAAAAGCCTGCTCTTAAGAACTCTCGGCCATCCTTCCTTACACAAAGTAAAGCGTATTTTATACTTCATATAAGCGATCCTCTTAGTTTCACAAAATATTACGAAAACAACAGAACTTTCCAAATTATTCAATCGTTTCGCATTGCAACGCTTTATAATTTTCAGGTTTTTAAATCGTCAAAAGATGCATATACATTGTAAAGGCTATTTTAGAGCATGGTAAATGTTCAGTATTACGGTTACCTCACAAATATCATAACTAAAATGAAAATTTGCAGTCTGAAACAACTTTCTTCATTTTTGTCAATATACCCAAACGTGAAAAAGCCCCTTTAATGAGATATAGCAAGTATTTTAAGAGTCATAGCTTGGGATTGTGTTAGAGGCATGTCAGATCAAGGTCACTCTTTATCAAATAAAAATTGAAAAAACCCAAACAGTTTCCTCTCAATAACTTGAGTTTGGATGGACTTTTGCATTGAAATTGTGTGTAGGAAGCTTAAATGTTTAGCTTAGTTGGGGTTTCAAGTGCTTTTTCTAAACATAGAAAAACAGCCATAGTTTCTGGTAAGTATCTTTACTTTTCATTTAACAATCTTGATGAAACTTAGGATATTGCAAGTCTGCATGGAGACCTAGATTTGGGTCGTTTTGGGGCTGGTCGCACAAAGTTTGGGATGACTGTTACTAAAAATGGAAAATTACTTACTCACAATGACTTGAGTTTGGATAGAAGTATTGTACTGGAAATTTGTGTGTAATTAGATAAGACTCGGACCTAGCTTGGGATTGCATTTGGAGCTAGTCAGGTCAATGGCTTCCACTCAATTACTTGAGTATTGATTAGAGTTATTGTACTGTAATTGTTTTGTAGGTTGCTTCTATGCAGACCTAGCAAGAGTGCTAATTTTTAAAGTTTAAGGTTATGTAAAAAAAATGAAAAAAGATGTCTTCTCAATACTGAGTTTGGATGGAGATATTTTTTTGAAATTGTGTGTATTAGTAGCTAGCATGCATGCTTAGCTTGGTATTGCGATTCAGACCAGTTGGGTCAAGGTCACTGTAAAAAAAAAAACCTGTTCTCTCAAAAACTTGCATTTAGAACTAAGCCTTTAAAGGGGCCTTTTCACAGATTTTGGCATGTTTTGAAGTTTTTCATTAAATGCTTTATTTCGATCAATGTAAACATTCGATCTAAAAAGCTCCAGTAAAAATCAAGAATAAAATTAAAAAAAAAAAGAAAAAAAAGGTAACTCTCAGCAGGACTCGAACCAACCACTGACCCCTGGAGTCCTGGAGTAAAAAGTCTGCGCATTAGACAACTCGACCATCTTTCCTTTTACAATTATAAATGTATTTTATACTTCATACAAGCGATCCTCGTAGTTTCACAAAATATAACGACAATAACAAAACTCTCCAAATTATTCAATCGTTTCGCGTTGCAACGCTTTATAATTTTCAGGATTTTAAATCGTCAAAGATGCATATAAAGGCTATTTTAGAGCATGGTAAATGTTCAGTATTACGGTTTCCTCACAAATATCACAACTAAAACGAAAATTTGCGAATATGAAACAACTTTTTTTCAATTTTGTCAATTCACCAAAACGTGAAAAGGTCCCTTTAATGGTTAGCAACAACCATATCTCTCGCTCTTTTAATTTTGTTCAAGGCTGAGTTGTTGATTATTGTGTTTTTTTTATCTGAGCTTTTACACCTCAAAGTAATATCTTTTGTGCTTATTATTATTATTTATACTATAATTGTTTTATTAAATTGTCAATTTAAATGTCAGTGCTTTTACACCTCAAAGTAATATCTTTTGTGCTTATTATTATTATTTATACTATAATTGTTTTATTTAATTGTCAATTTAAATGTCAGTGCTTTTACACCTCAAAGTAATATCTTTTGTGCTTATTATTATTATTTATACTATACATGTGTTATTATTCATTGTGGGAAAAACCGGGTGCTACGATAGTATACTCTCATAAAATTTTGCAATTAAAGCTTTGTCTTGGCGCTTTGTTGGTACAGTCTCTCGGAGTTGTGTTATAGAAACATCATATGGCATATTTGAGCTTCACTTTGGGAAAATTGGGCTTATTGTATGTTGGTAAAAGTGTCTTTATCCCCAAGCTCCGAATTGGTGCAGGGGGATTATGTGGTTATCTTCGCCGTCTGTCTGTCATCCTGGCCACTATCTCCTCCTATACTATTAGCACTATAACCTTGAAACTTAAGCACATGGTTGCTATGAGCATACGTGTGACAGTGCACTATTTGGAATTTTGATCTGACCCCTGGATCAAAAGCTGCGGCTTGGGGATACGCGTCGGCAGTGGCCACACCATTTCTAGTTTCAGATAAGCAAGTGCAGACTGAACAGGCTAATCAGGGACAACAATCTTTGCTTTTCTGGAATTTTATGTTTAAAGTTAGTCTTTTAAACCAAAAATTATGTCTAGGCACAAAGTGTCGTCACTGATGAGCCTGTGCTGTATGCACAGAACTGTGTTTCCATGAGCGCCGTTCATTTATAATACAATTTTACATGGGACATCCATAATAAGCACCAAAAGCTATTACAAGTAAATTGTTTGTATTCATTCTCATTATTTACTTCAAATGCACTTATGTTTGGAACTATTGATCATACTCATCTTTTGTTTGTAAAACTGCTGCTGAGACACAGCTATCCATGTTGAGTAAACTGCTATGTTCCTTGACTGGTTCCCACTGACTACGTGAGTCACTGTGGTTCCCTGCTTGGCAAGCTGCATCCATGCGCCCTTCCACAGCAGATCATGCGCTCTGTGCGGAGATGCTTCTGTCGGATACTCAGCGCTGGAGCTCCAGAGACTCCTAGTAGCTACGTGTCGTAGCCCTGTCCGGTATCATGGAGCAAACAAACTGGATGGGTTTTCACCAAACTATTCTAAGAAAGTGGAGGAAATAATGTTCTTATAGCTAAAATGTTCAAAATATGATTTATTTTGTGTGCCCATGTTTGCATTTATATTTACCAACTCTAATTATATCAATCATGACTCTACATATAGAAATATGTGTTTCTTACATAAAATTCAAGTTAAACCCATATTTCTGCAAACTGAAGTGGTTTTGTAACAAGAATGATTTACAAAGATGGTTAATATTACATGATTCGTGACTTAGAATTGATTCGTGACTTAGAATAATCTTTTACAAGAATTAGCTTGAATTAATTATTTTGTTGCCGGTATTTCTGCAAGCTCTTAAATATTTTGCAAGCAAAACAATGCAATTGAGATAAGAACTATTCTTCTTAGAACAAAACTGTGTTCTTCATTTTATAAGTAAGACTGGGTTGGTGAATGGGTCCCTAGTCGTACATGGAACATACAGGGTGGAGTGGGGTGATAGTTGTCTGCAAATAGTCAGCACGGGTTGTTTTATTGTTTAATTTCTTGTTTTGAGTTATTGTCCTCTTAATGATTTCATTTCATCCTTACTGATATAAGCTGCATTCTGTGAAAAGGGGGTTTAATTCAAGAGCTTAAAGTGTCATCCAAGATTAGCCTGTGCAGTCTGCACAGGCTAGTCAGGGGCAACACTTTCTGCTTTTATTGCATTTTTCGTTTAAAGGATGACCCATCTTGACGAACATCTAGTTAAGTCGGAAAGTGTTGTTTCTGATAAGCCTGTGCAGCCTGGGCAGGCTTATCTGGGACAACATGTAGGCTTATCTGGGACAACACGTTAAGCACATGCATTTAACCCCCTTTTCACATAGCGAGGCTCATTTGTATAATATTTGTGCAGAATGTGTGCTGTTTACAGCTGAGATCCCCGGTTTGCCCCAATATATGTCCTGGTCATGATTTCTCTTATCTATCTGTTCGACATGTATTTGTCATTGTAATAGGCCAGGTTTTTGTAGCTGAAAAAACTTAACCTAAAACCAATGTTTCCAAAATATTCAATTAAATCTGTTCTACTGACAAAACAACTACTTTATTCTTTTTCTATATATAATAATTATATGTAGTGGATCTAGGTTCCAACAGCTTAACATATACAATAAGTGAAATAAATACACTATAAATTATGTGTATACCGCATATTCAAGTGCACATAATTTAAAAAAGAAAAATAACACTTACTTATAGAAGAATTTAGATTTTATTGAATGGTTTATATTAATTCCTCGTCTTGTAAGAACTAGAAATAGTATGTTCTTGTATATCTTTTTAAAACATTAATTTCTTATATTAAGGGGTTAAGTTTAAAGTATATCAAAATGCAATGTGCAAGTAACATGTGTGAAATGTGACTTGATGGATTTGAGGTATTCATTGTCTGCATTCCATTTAGTATTTGCTCATACATATTCAACTCAGAACAAAACATTAACCTGAAATATAAGAAAATTATATTTAAGTTCAAAGGTTATGCATCATTTTTGTCCTATGTATGTGTAGAAGCTAGTGCTGTGATTCCTCTACGGGGACTTGTACTCTTAAATCATTAATGAAGCAGTCATTTGGAAATACAGATTTAAGTTACCTTGCGGTATCAGCTATGTGATGCCATCATGGGTCTTTGTATATCCATACAGTGTAGCTCCATATATGCATTCACATCTGTCCACTCCCTTTGCATATGTCCAGTCTGATGAAGAGTCATAATGTCAGCTTATTTGACACAAAAACATTGCGTGATTTTAAAGCAAAAATGTACAGACTGATCTGGAGCTACTCTTGCAGTATATGGAATAATATCAGGTTCTTATGATGTTTGAAACTAAGCTATGGCATTATACAGTACATGTCTAATTATTAATCAGAAATGTGTACAGTGTATTTTATCAAGGTATTGTAAATCTTGTTCCATTAAATTACATAATTCTGTAGCAATAGGCATAATAATCAATGTGAGACATGAAATAAAGCAAAACATAATAATTATTTGTGCAATGAAATTTCATTCCCATATTGTCAGGTTTAAACTTGATGATGATTTAGATATAAAAGAATATTATTTTATATTTAAGCATGTAAAATGCTAACAATCTAGAATTCTTGCAATGTACTTACATGTACTAACCAGAAAAAGATAATTGCCGTTTTTAATATGTACAAACATACATACTGACAATTTAAATAATAATGTTGTTTGAAGTTTCCTGTATTTATTTATACCGGTAGTTAATGGTAATTGTAACAAAATGACTTGACTGAATGTATGATATATCAAATTGTGTAAAGTTCAAACACTGCAAAATTATATTTGTCTTTCATCTATTGCATGAAATCCTGTAATTGTGAGGTGTAACACAGATTTGCCAATTGGATATGAGCCTTGCTCTGTGAAAAGGGGTTTCAATGAATGTGCAGACTGCACAGGCTAATCTGAGATGACAGTTTGCACACATGCATTAAACCCCTTTTTCACAGAGCATGGCTCAAACATATACCCATATGCAGAGCTCTAAATAAGGTTGAAAATGTACATGTATACTAAAGGATACTTTTTGTGATATAGTACACCTTGACCATGACCTTTTAATGGTATTAGAGATTTATAAAGGGTGGTCTTTAAGCTTAAGTTAACCCGTTACCACTTAGAAACATATCTTGACGCATTTGAAGTCCAAAAAAAAGTTATATTTAATTAAAGACCCTTCTTACTAAATTAAATTTTAAAGACTTTATTTCCAACCCTTTGATACTGATGAGCAGCAAACAGCATAAAACCTTAACAGCCTGCGAGTTACTCGCAGGCTGTTCTGGTTTTATGCTGTTTGCACATAGCCATTTTTACTTTGATCCTGAGAGGGAAAAGGTTAAGTGGGCTTTAAACTAAAATGTTTTTTAACAGATTATAAAGGGTGTGAAATATGTAATTGTAAATGTAACAATCATAAAAAAACTGGTAGTGTTTGATTAAATATGTTAAGATAATTGTTTTCAGATAGAAATTACCTTTTTGGAAGGGTCAATGTTGACCTGTAGCCCCTCTATACTGGGAAAACAGGGCTTAATGCATTGGTGTTAAGTGTTGTTTCAGATTAGCCTGTGCAGCTCACACATATTATCAGAAAATACACTTTCTCTTTTAACAGTGTTTTTCTTATAAAGGTGTCTTCTAATGACAAATTGTAGGCTAAAAGTGGGGTCCCTGATCATCCTATGCAGACTGCACATATGGGACAACACTACCTACTTGCAATAAGACTAGTTTCCCCACAATGAGTTTCAATTATTTAATGGTTACTTGACCCCCTTGCTACAAATTCTAAATTATATTTGTAAATTTACATGGTTATTTACTCAAATACCTGTGTTACATATGACTGTGTTTGTTTTGTATTTATTGACAAGGAATGGAGAAGCTTATGTGTCAGCAAAGCTGTAAAGAAAATACATGTAATTAAAGTTTTTATGGTTTAAATTTTTTTGTCAAAAATAAGAGCAAGCAATTTGTTAAAGACATATTTTGGTTGCAAACATATGTAAGCTTTTATAATAGCCTGGCCTTTATAAACATAACTTGTAAAGTTAAGCCATTTTTAAATATCTGAATGTTATTTTGTATGAAAAATATAGGTTTTAGTTGTTACATAATTACCCGTATGTGAACCCAGTCATGTAAGAAATCATCCAGCTTTTGAACGCTGAGTGTGATTTTTTGCTTACGAATATTTGACTGTTTATACCAGTCATTGTATGTGCTTTGTTTAATTCTTAGTATTATAACCCGGTTAGAGGTTGTTGCTGTTGATGTTACCATCTCTTTACAATGGCATGTATGTACTTACTAGCTCTTGCAGTCATTTTACGATTCGTTTGTTTTGGATGTCACACAGCGAAATGCAATTGAGCCTAATCATTGGAAGTGGAAATTTCCATAACTGTATCAATTCGTTACTGGTAGAAACAGTGCAGTACTTGGGCACAAATGAATTACTGGTAACATATTATTTATTAAATTATGTATAATTATAACTCGCTACCATTTTTTTATTTTGTGAAACAAATCCTTATAATCATTTTAATTAAAACAGGAATCAGACAGGGAACAAAGTTGAAAAAAACAACATTTACATTTCAGCCGCATCTCGAAAAAATGGTCAGCCTAGCTCCTGACCAGCCTGCGCATCTTTCCACTTATGGAAACCTTTTGCAAAGTGTAGCTTGACCAGACGGCTCTAATGCGCAGGCTGGTCCGGAGCTACACTGGCTTCATATTGCATATATGGTCCATTTACGCAAGCAGCTCTTTTAATTGAGTTTTTACTCGCCTAGTTTATGATTAAAAAAACTTGCAGTTTGTACATAAGCTGATAAACAAATGGACATTACTTTACCACACATATTCATGTTCAACCCTTTACCACTTAGATACTTATTTTTACGCATGTGTAGTCCCTTAAAAAGTTAAATTTAATTAAAGACTTACTAGATTCAAGTTTAAAAGGCTTCATATCCAACCCTTAGATACTGATGAGCAACAAACAGCATAAAACCTTAACAGACTGGGAGTTACTCCCATGCTATTCTGGTTTTATGCTGTTTGCACATAGCAATTTCCACTTGCCTCTGAGTGGGAAAGGGTTAATTAGCGACCATTTAGTTGATAAAGAAATTCAGGAACTTATTTTCATGTCAAAAACTCATAATTGTTCTTATTGCTAACACTGCAGTGGTGAAATTGTTGTAGCCAATGGGAAAAGCCTCTCCAATTGCATACAAAGGAATTATTTGGTTACATTTGTTGTTTGCATAACATATAATGAAGAACAATTTAAAATATTGACAATTGGATATACCAGTATGTTTTGTATATCTCAACTACTTTAATGTGTTCTAGATACAAATCTTGCTTCCTCACTGCCGTTCAGATTCCCTGATTTCAACAGAACTTTCACTACCCATTACTCATACAAACTAGTCTGTTTATTGCATTAGTAATGAAAACCCAACTGGATTTTATTATAGATTGTTTTCAAAATATTAAAAGTGTATATATATCGAGTCAATAATACTGTTTGAAAAAAAGTATTCTATGACCATCAGTTTCCAAGCTTACAGTCAAATTGTATATAGCAAGCATTTTGAATTCACGCTATATTATAATATAGGAAAAATATACATTTATTAAATACAATGGCATTACTTTATACTTAATAAATTGAGAAAATTATAGTGCTGTCTATAATATGGTCACAATTATTTATTAGAAATATATGAAAATACAAATCTGACAAAAAATAATGTACATGTGAAGAAAAAATCTTAATCTAAACAATTTAGATTTTTTTTCATTAAAGAAATCATGTTCAATAAATTTTTTAATCAGTTGTATATTTATTCTCAGAAAAAACACTTATAAAATGGATATATGTAGTTGGTGTTTTCAAGGCTTATCCAATTGTTTGATGCATTATTGTCATGTTAATATATTGTACTTGATTTTATAAATTTACCTTTAAACTGTGTATATATTTTGTCTGTGAGATTATTTATAATATTTACTGTATGCTATGTTAGTTTTGAAAAACCTTTTGCTTGTATTGAATGTGATGAGTGACAATATGTTTCTGCGAGTATTTGTTACGGAATGTGGACCCAAAAACTGATGCAGAACACCTGAATTATTTGCTTGAAATCTCTTGGTGTTTTATATCAATTGATATAGAAATGAGAAGCCCTCTGGAAAATAAACAGGCTAATGCATGTGCTTAATCATATCATCCCGGTGAAGTCTAATCAGGGATGACACTTTAGTTTAACGGAATTTATTGTTAAAAGGAAGTCATTTCTACATGGGCATCCGGTCTAGACGAAGAATGTTTGCCCTGATTAGCCTGTCCGGACTTAACAGGCTAATCTGGGACGACACTTAACGCACATACATAAAGTCCAGTGTTCCCAGAGCGGGACTGAAATACAATGTAGAGCTTTTTTGTTCAGTACACTAATATTCATGCTAAGTGATTAAACCTCAGAGAAATATTATCATCAGATATAACTTTTTTTTTCTTAACAATATTTCAGTAAGATAAACCCGAGTATTTACACTAATTCTGTTGATTTTGGAATGACTGTTTGTTACATGCCATAGAAAACCAAAATGAATATTTGTTTGGTTATGTCCTGCATTTTCTTTTCCATAGTTTCAAAGTTTGTATCTGCTCATAGTTCTCCAGTCTAGTAAAAAGATTCATCTTCTTTACCCACAGGTGATAACATGTTTGGGTTAAAATCAATACCACAAACAGGTGTTTTCTGTGTAATCAATCATGTGACACTGGGCAGATTAAAATGGGTCTTGCAATATGCAGCCAGTGTAGCTCCAAACCAGACTGCTCAGTCTGGTCTGTAGCTACCCTGTCCGCTAATGAGACCTCAATACATTGCTTACTTTATAGCAGACACCGTAGCTTCTGACCAGACTGCTCTAGGCATAAGGCCAGCCAGCCCACCCACATTCGTCAATCTAATGACCAGTTTTTTCCTTTGGAAAACCTGGTTAAAAATGGCCATGAGCTTGTCTGGGCCATAACTTTGTCATTTATTGTGAGATTTTAAAATCATTTGGCACATTTGTTTAACAAAACTGAACGGTTTGTCGCGTGAAAGAATTACGTTGATATCTCCAAGGTCAAGGTCACACTTTGAGTTCAAAGTTTAAAAAAAGCCATAAATGAGCTTGTCCTGGCCATAACTATGTTGTTCATTGTGAGATTTTAAAATCATTTGGCACATTTGATCACCATCACTGGACAGTGTGTTGTGCGAAAGAATTACGTTGATATCTCCAAGGTCACACTTTGAGTTCAAAGGTCAAAAATGGCCATAAATGAGCTTGTCTGGGCCATAACTATGTTGTTCATTGTGAGATTTTCAAATCATTTGGCACATTTGTTCGTCATCATTGGATGGTGTGTCGCGCGAAAGAATTACGTTGATATCTATGGCGTTTATTGTGAGATTTTAAAATGATTTGTTCATTGGACGGTGTCACACAGAAGAATTATGTCCATATCTCCAAGGTCACACTTTTAGTCCAAAGGTCAAAAATGGCCATAAATGATTATCGCATAATAATTCTTAAAAATCGTCATAAATTAGATTCTCTTGTTTTGTGAAGACAGCATACAAAATAGTCCCTGTCAATGCGGCACGTGGGGGTATACGTCACGTCTGTGCCAAAGCTCTAGTTAAGTGACAAGTATATGGTATATGTGGCATGCATAGCTACAGAAGGATCTGCACAGTCTGGTCAGGAGCTGCACTGTCCGCCATACAGTAATGAAGGATTCAGGACCTTAATAGCGGACATTGTAGCTCCAATCCAGATGCACTGATATGCTGGCCCCATATTGCATCAAGATGGAGGACAAAGACAAAACAGATTGCATAATTAGTGTAGTCAATGACGTAATTTCTCAAATTAATGCAAAATAATAATCCACTATGGTTAAGCTTTAGTTATCACAATATTTACAATGAAACAAACATTATCAAATTATAAGGAATTACAAGATCTTCTGCCCAAAGTCATAGGTATGCATAAGAAATGACAGAATGTAAGAATGTGCTACTTTATTTTCATTTTTCTATTTTTGTGTATTTTTTCACTATATAATTTATTGAAATATCTTGCACATCCTGTATTATTATGTTTGATTGATTAAATAAAATTAAAAATCTTGCATATATCTTATGTTGTGCATTTTTTACACCAAAATTTGCCAAATATCACAATAGTTTAACATTGGCTTGACCACATTTTTTAGATGCATTAATACTAGGGATGCAAGAGGTTACACAAATAATTAACCGGTTATCCTTTTTCCGTAACCGGTAAGTAACCAGTTAACCAAAACACCTTAGTTAAAGTACATGTATACGTAAACAATGTCATACCGCTTGTACTGGTACTCTCTATAGGAACGAAAGTAATTTGAAATCGCTTGCGTTGATAACATGCATGTTTCTTAATAAAATGTATTGTAACATTTCTTTTAATAATTTTGTAAATGATTGCTTTATATTGTTTGTTTTTTTCTGCGCAAAAGAATATGAGGAATAACTTAAAGAATTACACAATGTTAATTTTCATGTGTAATCAACCAAATTTTGGTTGGGCTGCTTACATAACGTTCGCGTTGTATCGCTCACAAATTGTGTGTTTCTTGGTTTATTTGGTTTTAATTTTATTATAAATGTTTATTTATTAAATCAGTTTAATTTTTTGCTTTCTTAAATAAAACTTTCCTCAGACGGCCGGTAGTGGTGGCATCGTGGATGAAGTAAATTACTAACAATGATTTTAATTTCTGAACAAATAAGACGTTAACAACAACGTCCACACAATTTTAACAATGAACAAAATTCTTGATAAAACTGTTTCTGATAAATTCTTTATTTTTGCGAGCAATCAGTGTTTGATATTGGTTAGTGATATTATGGGCATCTTAACAGTTTATAGGTGTCTATCGCAACCGTTGTATATTGTTGGTGTTTTCACTTCATATACACTTATATTTGTTAATTCAGCATCAACATACTGAAACAATATCCTGGAAAGAGAAAAAAATGCATTTGAATATCAACCATTCTTTCGTTTGACAACTGATCACGCATGTACAATGTGAACCTAAATTTAGTTTTAGTGCAGATTCGTTTATAAGACAAAAAGACTCCATTTTATTTTCAGATCATTTCGGCTTATAGGACTGGGTGGGTCCCGTAAAATATATAATATAAAATATATTTTTATAAACAACTGGTAGCAATATGAGTTGCAGATAATTGGTCAGTAACCACATTTTAACTTACTCTTTTGACATGTTAATTCTTTTCAGCTCAATTCAACTGTGAAAATGCCCATAATATCACTTTAACAAAATATCAAAATAAGCAATTAAATGTCTCAACTTAATTTTATTGCGAGTTCAATAAACGTGTCAATTGCGTCTTCGCTAATAGACTCCCTGCAGTTCGCTAGATAAATTTTTGCGAGATAAACAAAACTAAAAAACCAATGATCAAAACCTACACCCTGTTTGTAACCACAAAAAGGTACCGATTTATTGCTTTATTTTATTGTTTATTGACACGTTATTCATTACCGTGGATGGTGCGGCATGTTGTTCTTACTAGTCGCCAGCGCAAATTGGCCATATGTCACGCGCAAAATGTAAAATCTTCATATTGTATTTTGAAAGAGAGAAAAAAATATTCCAAGAAAAAATCATTCTAAAATTATATTTCTAAGGTTAACCTTTTCCCAAAAATGTAACCGGTTAACTGGTCGTTTCGGTACAGTAACCGGTTAACCTCTTGCATCCCTAATTAATACCTGGTAAACGTAAATGTACAGAAACATACAATCACAACCCATTTGGAAACACGAGGACCTTCTTTGCTTTTTAAAACACCACCACATCACAATGTATAAAGGTCCTTTACGCACGTGCATTAAGCCCAGTTTTCCCAAAGCAAGACTCGCATCTTTCACATCTAGTCCAAGAAGAGCTGCATTAGTATTAAAATAAGTTTCAAAGTCGTGACATTTTCAATAAATTTATATAAGCTTGTTTGTGCATAAAGCCACAGAGGTTATGAGAGACTGAGCGGAGTCTGTACTTGGTCTGTGATGAGAAAGGTTGCTCAAACACTCCCGGGAAGATCTTCTGAGCTCGCAAACACTGAATCTCATGAAAACATATGATAAAACACTGTCACTGATTTACTTGAAATGATATCAAATGACTTTTATCCAAACATGAACTCTTTAATGACACAGAAGTCATGTTTGTAGCCACTGGATATTTTTGTGAATAACACAAAGGACCCTGGGCCCTGTATCACCAACATTCTCAAGTGTTCACCTAAACTCTGAAGATGAGAATACGTATTTTGATGCATTTGTAGTACCATAGAAAGTTAAATTTAGTTAAAGACCTTTCTTACTCAATTCAATTTTTTAAGGGTTTATTCTAATACTTAGATACTGATTAGCAGCAAATGGCATAAAACCTGAACAGACTGTGAGTTACTGGCAGGCTGGCATAAAACCTGAACAGACTGTGAGTTACTGGCAGGCTGGCATAAAACCTGAACAGACTGTGAGTTACTGGCAGGCTGGCATAAAACCTGAACAGACTGTGAGTTACTGGCAGGCTGGCATAAAACCTGAACAGACTGTGAGTTACTGGCAGGCTGGCATAAAACCTGAATAGACTGTGAGTTACTGGCAGGCTGGTATAAAACCTGAACAGACTGTGAGTTACTGGCAGGCTGGTATAAAACCTGAATAGACTGGGAGTTACTGGCAGGCTGGTATAAAACCTGAACAGACTGTGAGTTACTGGCAGGCTGGTATAAAACCTGAACAGACTGTGAGTTACTGGCAGGCTGGTATAAAACCTGAACAGACTGTGAGTTACTGGCAGGCTGGTATAAAACCTGAACAGACTGTGAGTTACTGGCAGGCTGGCATAAAACCTGAACAGACTGTGAGTTACTGGCAGGCTGGTCTGGTTTTATGCTCTTGCATAAAGCCATTTTCACTTTGCTTCAAAGTGGGAAAGGGTTATGAACAGAACAGAACATGTGTTTTATTATGACTTGCACAAAGTACATCGTCAATATAACAAAACAAACAAAGCATAATTAAGAGCATTCATGTCACGGTAATCATATATTTTCAGTAACTACGGTATACCTGTATCTACGGTATACCTGGTCTTTATTATAAAACATTTGATTGTTGTATACATACATAATGTGTTATTCAAAATGTTTAAGTATGTGTCCTTGTTTTACGAGGATGAACTTACATTTTACAAGGAGTTTCGTTTATTTAATGCGTATTTAATAAAAAGAGAAATTTTAATTAATTTGGTTTTGTTTTCAATGCCCAACATTTCCAAAAATTTAAACATCGATGGGCATTGGTAATAATACTTTGGTACATATTTTTTGTGTATCTCCTCTTAAGATGGACATATAAGCATGTTATGTATGTTCGTGATACAAGGCCCTGTTAAAGGTAAGTTCCCCATGTTAAGTTCATGTCATGATCGACCAAACTCAAGCTAGCACAATGGAAGTTGTTTCTCTCAGCAAGATGTCACGATACATCCATGGGCTGTGCCTGGGTTTGTTTCCGATAGCCCAGTGAAACTATCATCTCTAACAATCTGAAAGGAAATCAACATCAAATGACATATGAAAGAAAATCAACATCAAATGACATATGAAAGGAAATCAACATCAAATGACATATGAAAGGAAATCAACATCAAATGACATATGAAAGGAAATCAACATCAAATGACATATGAAAGGAAATCAACATCAAATGACATATGAAAGGAAATCAACATCAAATGACATATGAAGGAAATCAACATCAAATGACATATGAAAGGAAATCAACATCAAATGACATATGAAAGGAAATCAACATCAAATGACATATGAAAGGAAATCAACATCAAATGACATATGAAAGGAAATCAACATCAAATGACATATGAAAGACAAAATATTTAGCAACATATGAGCCTCACTCTGTGAAAAGGGGCTTAATGCATGTGCGTCAAGTGTTGTCCCAGATAAGCCTGTGCAGTTCGCACAGGCTACTGGTAATCAGAGAACACTTTCCGACTTAACTGGATTTTTGCTGAGTAAAGACTTCTTTTAAACAGAAAATACCATTATATATTACAGTGTCATCCCCGATTAGCCTATATGGACTGCACAGGCTATATATGGACTGCACAGGCTAATCTGGGACAACACTTTACTCACATGCATTATAATGCATGTGAGTAAAGTGTTGTCCCAGATAATGCCTGTGCCCCCTTTTTCTCCAAGCACGGCTCATATGACTTGCCACAGAACTATATGGTTAGCATGGCATATGTTTTACTGATTCAAACTTACGACTGCTTGCCAAGTTTCAAAGAAAAATTGCAATGCCACAAAACCACAGTTTTAATGTTAAAGGTATTGTATTATTTCAAAAAGTTACCCAATAGCAAGGTAGGTCTGCATGTGAGCTACCTTTACAAACACCTTGAGTGCGATACACCCATCCATACCCAAATTTTTAAGCAGAGGACCATGATGTCAATGATAAGACAAGACCACCGTACCTGTTTGGTGGAAGACCAGCACTAACTTGTTGAAAGTCAAACTTCTCTGAAAACATTAACACAGAGCATGTTCAGAAGAGAAATTATTTCAACACAAAAATATATGTATCAATACATAAATATTTGTTCATGTTTAACAGTTATTTTTATCACAGAAAGATAAAAAAAAGTATTGTTATAATTTCGGAATAATGTCCTGAAACTATTTTGTTTATCGTCCTGTTTAATGTGTGATTAATATAAGGTATAAAACAAGTAATTTACATTTTTGGTAGCCAACAGGAGTTCCTGCATATTTTAATATTTTTCAAAAACAATTTGGTTGAATATTGATTTTATTAAACGAGTGGCGCTGCAAAGAGTGAAAAAACATTTTTCCAATTATCAAGAGTGAATTAAAATTGATATTCCACCAAATCCAACAAATTTTCTTTTTATTTTATGCTTACAAATTATTACTTTTGTATTTTTGCTAAAAAAATCCGTCTTAACATCATGAAAACTATAATTTTCACTATTAATTTTCACATGATAAAACCATTTCTAATAAAATCAAACATCCCTCGTATTATTTTTATTTCCAACTTCTGTAAGTCAATGTATATACATACCTGACAAAGCTTTGGTAGTTAATGCCATTTGAAGTGTTTGAGCCAGACGATCTACTGAAACATTGACAACATCAAGCATGTCTTCAGAACACTGTCCGCCCCGATAAAATGCAGCAAGAGTCTTTGAAACGATGTTCATATCTCCGAACGAGAACAAATGTTCCTTTAACTCCATGCTCTGATACGCCTGCAAACTTAGCAGGACTCCTAAATGTAATTTAGAGAATAGGCTCAGCAATTTAGAGTCATGTGTTACTGATTTCTTTTCTGTCCCATTCCCATCATTTGTTGCCATGGTGACTATAGGGCCGAGGATACACCAGCGAATGAGGCCTGCCAGGGGGCACGTAAAGCTGGACTGGATACGCACGAGTCTCACAGAGTCTGAACACAAACACGGGTCAGCAGAGATCCAGTCCACTATGCACTCCAACAGCTCCAGGGGTGAAGATTTACTGGCATCTGAAAACAAGAACAGTACTTAAAACACAAAATTGAGGAAGTCTCTCCTTAACAAAAATCAAGTCTAGGCGGAGTGTATCGACTCTGAAAATCTACCTGCGGACTTTAATCATAAACCTTGAGCAAATTCAAAGTGACATCATATTTATTGTTAAATACAGAAACAATTTTATGCTTATAAATACAAAAAGTAAACTTGTTTGTGATCTTAAATATTACAATTGTATTATTAATTACCCGTAATAATAAAATTTTGGGAATTTCTCCCACAACAATATCTTCCGCCCATGGTTATTGCAGATTCTATCACAGTCGCACACGCATGCACATTAGAATGAGAAGGGAGCTTAACATGGGTTACTAGTACTAACCCGATATACCAAAGTTATAAGTATGATGTCAGTTTGATTGTCCATGCACTGTTTATGAATGAAGTCGACATCATTTGATTTTCATTGTTGTGGTGACGTCATGTTTTTGCGGAAAAGTGGAGGACGTTCCGTTAATAAAATTTCTCATTTATAACCTTTAAATCGCGGATTTTTTATTAATAAAATTGTGTAAGAATCGAAATAATCATCAGAAATGAAATGACAACAAGTGTCAGATCTTTTTATCACATGCTTTTGAATGAGCACATTAAATAAATATTTACGCAAACATAATGATAAATCCCGAATTATGTTGACATTTCGTGACGTCATTTGACATTGCAACGTCATTTCAGCAAAATAACAAAAGGCGATTGGTCAATCGAACGAAAACTTAGCCAATGAAAACACTTAAGTATATTACACATGTGTAAGATAAAAATATTTGTAATGGTTATATTACATGGGAAACAGGGTATGGCATGTGATAAATTTTTACGCGTAATTAAATTAAAAAACCACAAAAAAGTAATATATTTATAGTTATCATCTTTAAGATAATTAATTATTGAAATATTTACTGTAACATATACTAATTAAACTAAATGCAAATCGCGTATTAGGCCTGATGTTTTATACGTCAAGGTATGTGCATCTGTCGCTTACATCATTTTAACAAGATGGCGGACTATACAGAATTAAATTGTGACTATCTGCAAAAATGGCAAAAAACGATCGAATTAACAATGGAGATCATACATTTAGAAGGGATTAATGAAATGCCTGTGATAATCAACGATGCATAAAAACATTTTATACATGTATAGCAAAAGCATATTTGTTTGTAATCTACTCAGTGGATGTATGTCACGGAAACGAGTGTTTGCAAATTGTTGGTGTTCAGATTATTCGCAAAGTTAAAACATCTGACACGATTATCGTTTGAAAATGGGATTAGACAAACATGTAAGTGGATCTGTGTATTATCAGATTCATATGCACATATTGCTTTATTATGTTTGTCGTGCTGTACAGTTTACTGAAACAGCATGGGACTTTAATGGACATTGCAAGGTAGATATAATAATATAAATCAAAGTAAGTTAAACACATCAAATACCATTAAATGTTCTTGTTTACATTTTTAAGATGTTTCCACAACTGCCTCTGATGCGATTTCATGTTTCTCCAAAAACAAGGTAAATGTATTCACGGAACGTTTTTGCCCTTTTTTTGCCTAAACTGCGCTTTAAATTCCCTTTTTGAAAGTAATGTGCCATGCTCATTTGCCCTCCTGGGAAAAATACTAGTATGGGAATATAGTGATAAGGGCTATAACAAAGTACCTGTGTATGGGTATATAGTAGTTAGGGCTGTCACAAAGTTGCAGGTAAAGAGAGTGGAGACGGCAGGCAGATTTCTGAAGCTGGAGCTCAAGCTGGGGTAGAGTTGACAGTAGTCCTCCACCAGGCGCTGGGCCATATCACACACATACTGGCTCTGGCTGCCCTGTTCCTGTATAAAAGGGATCATACCATGTGCATAAGGCTGATCAGGGACTACTCTTTCTGCTTTTATAATTATCCTAGAACACAGACTTGCTCCTGTACAACAATGATACTAGCATGACATAAAAAAGATAAAGGTTTTTCTGTGACGTTCGTCCAGTACAAAATTGTATGCATGGAAAATGTGAGCTAAGTTCTGAGACAATTGGGTTTGATGCATATGCCTAAAAAGTTGTATGAGATTTGCAGTCCCCATAGGCTAATCAGAGATGACACTTTATTCTGTTGTGGTATTTTTCTTTTAAAGGAAGTCTTTAGACTTTACTTAGTGAAAATTCAGTCTATGCCATCCTATATTGACCTCGGACAACACTATAAATATAAGCATAATGCACAGTTTTCCCAGATTAAGTGTCATATGTTGTAACAGTTCTTGTTAAAGATATAAGAACTCATGCAAAAGCAAGTTCACTTTGTATAGCCTGCTTTCTGCCTTCTGCCAATCATAACCATGATTCAGCCCAGGGTGACACAATCCTAATATAACACACTGTGTTATGCGGAGATTTTGCTGTGGTGCATTGCTGTGATATTCTTGATTGTAAATATTAATATAAGGGTCACATTGAGCTTAAAATTAAACATTTTTTCCGTTTCACTTTAGTAACCAACAAGAACATGTTTTCTGGAAAATACGTAACGTATTGACAAAACTGAATTCCACTGAGATTAATGTTATTATATTGTTTAAACATGCATTTAAGCCACGCTCTGTGCAAAAAGGGTTTAATAAATATGCGTTAAGTGTCATCCCAGATTAGCCTGTGCAGTCTGCAGATGATACTTTCTGCCGAAACTTAATTTTTGCTAAGAAGAGACTTTATGTAAACAAAAAATATCATAAAAGTGGAAAGTTTTGTCCCTGATAATCTGGGACGACACTTTACTCACATACGTTTAACCTCCTTTTCACAGAGTCTTGGCCCATTTCCATGTTGGTTATGTAAAATACAAATTAATTAATTGTGAATTCAATGTTTACATCCACTTCCACTTTACAGAACAGAAGAGTCTATTTTTTTTTATTTTGGCATTACAAGTCTAAAGACAAAATTGTGAATGTTAAAGTTGCCTTAGTTGCTCATTTTGCTAATCCTTACCATTTAAGTTTTTGGCATGACAAATTCACAAAAACAAGACATTGTTTGCCATTGAGATATAAAGAGTGTACAAAATGATGTGATAAGGGTATCTGATGGGTTTTTAATAGGGATGGCATCGAATACCTATATCGATATTTGAATATTCGCAAATCCATTCAATCGAATATTTGAATATTCGCATAAAACGACTGGATTGATTTAACTTGTATTACTCAGTTTCGTATCCAGTAGGGATATAAATTATACATTGACACAGAAAAACAATTGAATATATAATTGTTGTGTTGAGAAATAGAAAGAAAATATAGCTAAATTGTAAAAACTAACTTTGAAAAAGCCTTTTTAGGCGAAATATATCAGAAAATAGTAAAACTTGTTCTGTGTTAACTTCCATTGTTTTGTAAGTTATATCCGTTTGCTAAACACGAGACTGTTTATTAACGTTGCTATCGAATAATTGTATCGCTGTCGGCTAATATTATGACCGATACTGTAATCGGGCACAAATAAAAGGAAAGAAATCATGTCATAGAAATTTTATTTTATTTGAAATTTTAAAGTAACGATAGCATGTACGTTTATAAAAAACATCATGTCATAGAATTTTATTTTTATTTGAAATATTAAAATAACGATATCATTTACGTTTGTAAAAAGAAACATATAAATAAGTCATGCAAATTACATCACAAAGCCTTTTAGTGGTGACAGCGCCTTTTTAATGCAATGCGCAATGTGAGTAATTCACACATTTTAAACGTAATTATTATTCGCCAGTCAAGTGAAGCCGTTAATTGGCACCCCATTGACAAACAACAGTTTGGGGCCTTTCTTAGAGTGTGTATATTGCATTGCGCAATATACGCTGATACAGGCCGCGTTATCAGTTTGACACGATGAACGTCACATAAAACATGTAAATCCCAAGTGGTTTCGGTAAGCGGCTCTCAGGTCATTAGATATTAGGGCAATTACGTTTGAAAAAAATGCGAATATCCGAATATCAATTCTGTTATTCAAATAACGACCATTCAATCGAATATTCGAATAATTTTGCCATCCCTAGTTTTGAAGTTTGTCACATCCCTACCTAAAATTAGGGAGATAATTGCTTTCAATAAAATAACAAAAACACTTTTAGAACAATTTAGAAAAAGCTTTTCAACATGCTTTGACCATTTTGTCACCTACCTGCATCCACAATGCCACGCAGCCCAGAACTGGTCCACAGCTGATTGAGATTGCCATGGAGACCAGCTTGGTCATCAATACAATCTTGCTGGCGTCAACATGGCCGCCAAATATGGCTGCGAACACACTGTAGCATGAGTGCTCTGGGGCCTGGCGGAGGCTGGAACACACCAGCTCCAGGAGAAGTAGCTCATGAATGGAGTCCAGCTTCTACAAGAACACAGCAGTAGCTTATGTTTGGAGTCCAGCTTCTATTAGAACATAGAGCACTAGCTCATAAATGGAGTCCAGCTTCTTCAAGAACACAGAGCAGTAGCTCATGAATGCAGAACAGTTTCTACAAGAACACAGAGCAGTAGCTCATAAATTGAGTCCAGCTTCTACAAGAACACAGAGCAGTAGCTCATAAAAATGTAGCTCATGAATACACCAGCTCCAGGAGCAGTAGCTCATGAATGGAGTCCAGCTTCTACACGAACACAGAGCAGTAGCTTATGTATGGAGTCCAACTTCGACATAAACCCAGAGCACTAGCTCATGCATGGAGTCCAGCTTCTACAAGAACAGAAAGCAGTAGCTCATGAATGGAGATCAGTTTATACCAGAACACAGTACAGTAGCTCATGAATGGAGTCAAACTTCTACAAGAACACAGAGGGAAAGCACATGAATGGAGTCCAGCTTCTACAAGAACACATAGCAGTAGCTTATACAAATGTAGCTCATGAATAGAGTCCAGTTTCAACAAGAACACAGAGCAGTAGCTCATTTATGGAGTCCAGCATCTACAAAAATACAGAGCAGTAGCTCATGAATGGAGTCCAGCTTCTACAAGCAGGGTTTTTTTTACTAAGAAAGTGACGCAGATATTCGCGTCTTCCCCTACCAGAATTTTTCCCCTAAAAAAACAATTTCCCCTCCAAAATATAATTTTTCACCAAAATATAATATTTTACCCTCAAAAAAATGTTTTTTTTCTTTTGGGAAGTCGACATTTATCCAATTTGTACCATGTAAAACGATCTTGCGCTCTTTCTCTCTCCCGACAAACACTCAAATCTGGGAATACCAGTGATTCTAAATATAGCTCTAAAATAACGTCAACCGGGCAACTAATCGTATTAATCATGTGACTATTTTACTGGATTCCGGTCTTGCGCGAGAAGGGTGTTTCGTCAATTAATTACCGGAAACCCGTTGAATTTTCATCTGGGTTATGTGAAAGCCAAGATATAAACGTTAAAACAGAAAGTCTCACAATTGGCGTTCATACACGAACAAAATAAAACGTTCGGACTCGGAAAATATGAATTGCGTCGACACATTTTTTAAGAATGAATCATCAAAAACCGTTGAAACCCAGCAGGATTCGGAGGTACATGTAATCAACATCGAACATTGTGAAAGTACACAATCGGCAGCTGCCTCACCTTTCCCTTCCAATACTGTAGCAAATCTAAATCATCTACCCATTTATCATGAAATTGAAATCACAATATTGACATCGTCCCCCGGCCCCAGTTGAAAACATTTTCCATTATTAGATCTAACCCTGCAACTTTATTTAGGACTTTAACTTTAATATCATACTTGTTCATGTGTTTAAGAACAAAAAGGTCAGAGACATGCCTCTTTTTCTAAAAAAAAACACCCTGAAGTCTGTAGGTGAGTTATAGACATTGAAATGAACAGTATTTATTTTTTCCCTAAATATGTCTCTTTCGCGCTCTATTTTCCTCTTTGACCCAGCGTCTTCCCCTTTTTCTAAAACAAACCCCTGACAAGAACACAGAGCACTAGCTCATGAATAGTAAAACTTCTTCATGAACACAGAGCAGTAGCTCATGAATGGAGTCCAGCTTATGAATGGAGTCCAGCTTCAACAAGAACACAGAGCAGTAGCCCATGAATGGAGTCCAGCTTCTACATGAACACATAGCAGAAGCTCATGAATGGAGTCTAACATCTACAAGAACACCGAGCAGCAACTCATGAATTGAGTCCAGCTTCTTAGAGAACACAGAGCAGTAAATCATGAATGGAGAACAGTTTCTAAAAGAACACAAAGCTTAGGCAGTAGCTCATGAATAGAGTCCAGCTTCTACAAGAACACAGAGCAGTAGCTCATGACTAGAGTCCAGCTTCTACAATAACACAGAGCAGTAGCTCATGAATGGAGCCCAGATTCTACAAGAACACAAAGAAGTAGCTTATGAATGGAGTAAACTTCTACAAGAACACAGAGCAGTATCTCATGAATGTAGTCCAGCTTCTACAAGAACACAGAGCAGTAGCTCATAAATGGAGTCCAGCTTTTAAAAGAACATAGAGCAGAAGCTCATGTATGGAGTTCAGCTTCTTCAAGAACATAGAGCAGTATCTTATGTATGGAGTTCAGCTTCTATAAGAACACAGAGCAGTAGCACATTAATAGGGTCCAGTTTCTACAAGAACACAGAGCATTTATCACATGGATTGAACCCAGTTTCTAATAGAACACGGAGAATTAGCTCATGAATGATGTCCAGCTTCTACAAGAATAAAAAGCAGTAGCTCATGAAAAATGTCCAACTTCTACATGAACACAAAGCAGTAGCTCATGAATAAAGTCCAGCTTCTACATCAACACGGAGCAGGGTTTCTAAGCAAGCTGTTTTGGGTCAACCTGTCATGGATGTAATAACAAACAGAAAGATGGTTGGGTAAATCACTATATGAGTATCGCATCAAGAAGACAAACAGTGCAAAAACTTCAACTTCAATCAGACAATTGTTTTATTTTCATTCAACTAAAAATTACAGCTATTTTTAAAAGCACTTATAATAATGTCAATAACCTTATTTCTGTGGCCTCTTTTCTTTGCAATGTCTACAATATATTGCTGTGCGATGTCCATGGCAAGTTTTTCGCCACTGCCCCTTGCTGGCATTCCTCGATGGGAGTCAGATGTGAAGTGACGCACCAGAAAGTTCAGCGCCTCCCTTGAGCATTCTGGGAAGTCTAGGTGCTGCAGTTTTAATGTTATATCCGACATACTTCTCTACAACAATTCAAACACATAGTAGTTGAGTGTATAAAAAAGGGAAATTATTAAGAGACTTTTCCCTGATTAAGAAAGTCTTTGGAAAATCCCAGTAATCCCTCTGTACAAACGAACCAGGCCAATTTTATCCATAAAAAGTTTGGATCTGCAATGTTTATAAGTAAATTTGCAGGTATTGGCAAGTGCTTACAGGTTCTGATACAACTGATGTTTGCATTTTCACAACATCACTTATTTCACTACATCACTCACCTATTTCACTACATCACCTATTTCACTCTATCCCACACAAGTATTTCACAACATCACCTATTTCACTACATCACATTTTTCACTACATCAACTATTTCACTCGATCACATTCTAGTATTTCACAACATCACCTATTTCACTACATCACCTTTTTCACTTTGTCACTCAGCTATTTCCTTATATCACTCAAACTATTTCACTAAATCTCTCCACCTTTTTCATTGCATCACCTATTTCACTACAGCACATCACCGACACCCTAATGATCTGTGTGTAACGGCCCTTTCACAAGAAATGTGTAAGATTAATAGGTTATTCTCATGAGTAAATCAAGTGTGTTCCACTTTTTTAGCGCTTTTATTGTACATCCCATACATACTTGTATAGAGAAACAAAAAATAAACGGACTTGGCCATCATCAAACATAAGCAGTTTAACATCAATGTGCGTTCAACCCTAACAATCATCATCTCTTAGATATGCATTTGGAGATATATGAAACACTAGATGCAACAAAAAAAGGAACATAAATCAGCAATTTTTTTGCCAAATAGGGAAAAGTTCCACTACAAAACCAATGAGAAAACAAGAGATGTGTATGTCAGAAACACAATGCCCCCTACTGCGCCACTTTGATTTATAAATTTTTATTTTTGATTATATCCCTTTAAAAAATATTACTTCCCTTGTAAAAATTATCTGTAGCTGCCAAATGATAAATAGAAATTATCTCCTTTTAAGTTTTTTACTTCCCTTAGATTAGTTTTTTTTACCTTTGACCTTGAAGGATGACCTTGACCTTTCACCACTCAAAATGTGCAGCTCCATGAGATATACATGCATGCCAAATATCAAGTTGCTATCTTCAATATTGCAAAAGTTATGGCCAATGTTAAAGTTTTCCGACGGACAGACTGACTGACAGACAGTTCAAATGCTATATGCCACCCTACCGGGGGCATAAAAATTAGCGCGAACAAACATGAAATTGGGAAAATTTGTGTCATGAAATCTTTCAATTGGTAATATAAATGGGTCTTTCAAATTGCTTGGCATAATCAACAAAAACTTATTCAAACATTCATGTACATGCATTTTGACTTGGAATGTTCAGTGCTCATTTATTTATTTACTTAAAGTAAAGGCACTTGAAATTGACCAAATTTTCCTTCCTTTTGGAAATGTTTCCCATGGGAAAGCATCTATTACTGGTACTTCATAATGAAGGAAACAAATCACTGGTATTTTGAGATCACCCAACTATACTTATGCATACATACACACTGTCTATATCTACATTAACTACGTTAGATTACTGATCGCCAAAATGGCCATTACAATTCCTGGTTGGCGATCAAAAATAAGATTTTCATGAAACTGGCGATTGAAAAAAATGGACCCTCTGATTTTCAAATTCACTCTCTAAATTTTTGTTTTCAGGCCATATAAATCGCCAGAAACATTGTGTATCAATATTCCCTACTTTAAAAGAGCACTTGGTACCTACTTACGCAAGTTATCGCCATAAACACCATATGGGGTAATAGATAATTCACTGATAAGAGATATAGCATGACATGCATATCAAATATTCAAGCTACATTACACAGTCATGTTTGCTGACATGGATACATCACCAGAAATTCCCAAGTAATATTTCAGTCGCCAAACTGTGATGTTCACCGCCCAATCGGTTTACGAGAATGCGTATGAGGGCGGAGTAAACCGCAGCGAATATAATTTTTGCTTGACGTCGGTCACGAAGTAATTGTTTAACGCAGACAGATTAACAAAGAATCACAGTTTTACCATTTACGCAGTATAAAACGGCAACTAAAACATTACATCAAAGACTGCATCTGGCATCATTATCACACCTTTTACATGTTTTTCAACCAACTTGCATCATTTTCGAACTCATCCAAGATATTATTGGGATGAATCTTCTGACCAAGTTTCATGAAGATTGGACAATAAATGTGGCCTCTAGAGTGTTAACAAGATTTTACTTATATAGCCATATAAAGCCATATAAAGAAAAATGCCCCGCCCCTTGGCAGCCATGTTTTTCAAGCAAAGGTTACCATTTTTGAACTCATCCAAGATATCATTGGGACAAATCTTCTGAGCAAGTTTCATGAAGATTGGAAAATTAATGTGGCCTCTAGAGTGTTAACAAGGTTTTACTATAACCATATAAAGAAAAACGCCCCGCCCCCTGGAGGCCATGTTTTTCAACCAACCGGCATCATTTTCGAACTCGTCCAAGATATTATTGGGATGAATCTTCTGACCAAGTTTCATTAAGATCAGACAATAAATGTGTCCTCTAGAGTGTTAACAAGATTTTACTATAGCCATATAAGGAAAAATGCCCCGCCCCTTGGCAGCCATATTTTTCAAGCAAACAAAACCCTTTTCGAACTCATCCAAGATATCATTGAGACCAATCTACTGACGAAATTACATGAAGATTGGACAATAAATGCGGCCTCTAGAGAGTTAACAAGGCAAATGTTGACACCGCACGATGGACAAAAGGGCGATCACAAAAGCTCACCATGAGCACGTTGTGCTCAGGTGAGCTAACAAGAGCTGTCAGAGGACAGCGCTTGACTATTCGAGTGCTTGACAGTATAACGTAAGCCATCATGGAAAAATTGTTCATATTCAATAATTTATTAGACGATTTTTCAAAAATAAAAAATGGAAAAAAAAACAAACATTTTTTTTTGGGGGGGGGGGGTAGGGGGGTTAAAAAGGGGGGTATAATGTTGGGTGTGGTCATTTATAAGACGATCTTTCAAAAATAAAAAAATGAAAAACATTTATTTTTTTTAATTTGGGGGGGGGGGGTGGGTAGTGGGGGGGTCGAGAGGGGGGGTATAATGTGGGGTGTGGTCATTTATTAGATGATCTTTTAAAAATAAAAAAGGGAAAAAATAAAAAAAATTGGGGGGGGGGGGAACAGGGATTCTGTGTTGGGGCGTGGGGTATTGTTTGGGTGGAATCCATTGTGGTATTCAGGTAAGTGTTGTTTTGTCAAAGTTTAATAAAATCTGATCATTAATAAAGAAGTTATGGCAATGTAAGCAAAATGTTCAATTGTCTAAGTACAAAAGGGGCAATAATTCTGTCAAAATGCTTGATACAGTTGTCTGCTCTTGTTTATAGGTTGGGGTCATGATGGTAAACAAGTATGCAAAATATGAAAGCAATATGTCAAGGGACACAGGAAAGATTTGGGGTAGTACGCAAACTTGAACATAGATTTATCAATAATATGCATATTCTAAGTATAAAAGGGGCATAATTCTGTCAAAATGCTTGATACAGTTGTTTGCTCTTGTTTATAGGTTGGGGTCATGTTGGTAAACAAGTATGCAAAATATGAAAGCAATATGTCAAGGGACATAGGAAATATTTGGGGTAGTATGCAAACTTTAACATTTGCACGCTAACGCCAACGCTAACGCCTGGGTGAGCAGGATAGCTCCACTATATATATTTCATATATAATAGTCAAGCTAAAAATGTGTCAATTTACGACTAAGACATTGCAGTAAAAGTATTTTTAGAGAGCCAAAAAGCACCAGACTACGTTGCTTGACAAGTGTGTTTGTTAAAAATATTGGGGAGAGGGGGGGGAATTCCTGTCATTATATGAAAATGAATAACAAGAGCACTGCATAACGGGTGCCACGCTCGACTTCAGGTGCAGTTTGAATAGATTAAAACGTTGTCAGATTTTTTTTATTTTTTTTTACAGGTCACAGTGACCTTGACCTTTGACCTAGTGACCCAAAAATGGGTGTGGCATGTAGAACTCATCAAGGTGTAGCTACATATGAAGTTTCAAAGTTGTAGGTTGAAGAACTTTGATTTTAGAGCCAATGTCTTTAGAGCCAACGACGATGGACATGACACAACACGACGAACTGGCTATGACAATACCTCGGGTTTTCTCCGAAAATAGCCGAGCTAAAATTGAAATGATAATAAATGAAATGCAGCATTTAATTTCAGAGGAAAAATATTTTATTTACCGTAATAACTCAATGTTTTTGGACACTTAAAAATAATTATTTATTTTCATGTCGAAAAACTTAGATACGAAAAATATTCACAAAAAACAGGTGTCCGACAACTTAGATTGGAAAATTAAAGTGTCCGAAAATAGCGTCAATTGTATCAACGACTACCGGTAATAGCAAGCGCTTGTAAATTACCATGCCATGAAGTATAAATAACAGTTATATATGTTTGCACTGAGTTTTAAATAATTTTCAATGCTTAATTTATTTGACAGACAGTTACTATAAGGTTGCATTTTGACCAACGAGTTCAAAGATGAGCATGTTATGTACCGATACTCGCTAGTATGAACCTGTAATTAACACAATAAAAAAAGCAAACTATAAATTCTTTGTTTGTTCATTTCCGATAGTTGTTGTCTAACACCTTCCATTGTTCTTCTTAAAACTTGCAATAGAGTGCATCACACTTTGAAGCGTTTAGTATTTGTCACAGTTATTTTACTGAGAAGGGGTAGTACAATTGCGGTAGATAATTGAACTGTTAATTGGCACTACCTCTGGTAATTGTCACAACGCTTACCGGAATGCTATCGGGCCAAACCATTGTTTAATGCCGGTTAACAAGGTTATTTACCTAATGAAGCAAATGTAATGGTCCGTTGCCCTCAGGAATGCAGGCACCTGCCATGTTTTATGGTGTTAATCTGGTTGTAAAACCCCATGATCGAAGTGTTATTAGATATAGAAAACAGAAATTTGGTAAAATAGCGCTGTAAAATATACTGTCCGAAAACTTAGAGACATTACTCATGGACGAAAACTTGTGTGTCCGAAAATTAAGAGTCACGAAAAATAATTATTTTTGCTAAAAAAAGGGGTGTCAAAAAACTTAGAGTGTCCGAAAACATAGAGTAATTACGGTAAATGTGTTTTGATTGATAATTAAAAACAATGCTTTTTGATACCAATACATTTAACATATAATAATTATGTTGTTGTTCGTTCTTTGTTAGTCTCATACTGTGACACAAAGCAACAGGTACACTCATATATAGAGCAAATTAGCTTATATGTGGGTAGTCATCGTAAGGCTGAAATCTGGCTACGACTTTTTTCCTTAGCACCAATGTAGATCAATGACCTGTTATATCCACAGGTGGAAGTAACGTACCCTGGATAGTATATGGGCCCAGGAGCCCAATATATTCAAATAAATAATATAAAAACATGTTTAATGAGAGAAAAATTGACAAAGAGCCATGAAAAAAATCCCCACCCTCTGATATTGGAATCATAAAGTGGTTTCATATGCATGCACTATGTGACATGCCTCGTTGTTTTGAAGGAATAGGACGCAAGCTATAAAGTATGGGGAGAAAACTCAAAAATATTGTTTGAAAGTCTGTCCCAGATTTATTCTCATGGACAAAACGGGCTCGAAATATTGCTTGGTTATCAGCCGACTGTGAGTAAACGACTGGACAGATTTCTTTGAAGTAAATTTTTTTGAAAGGTTGTCCAATTGCCCATAAGACCAAGGGATGCTTTGGATTAAAGCTATTTTTGACATGTTTGCGGCCCGCGAAGACAGGTCTATGATAAATTCTAGATAATGACCTTGCTATGATTCCAATATCAGAGGGTAGGGATTTTTTTTCATGGCTCTTTGTCAATTTTTCTCTCATTAAACATGATTGTATATATTTATTTGAATATATTGGGCTCCTGGGCCCATATACTATCCAGCAGGGATGGAAATTAGTGGTTGCCCGTGAGCCTGGGGCAAGTAGATTTTGGCCTGGGCAACTCAATTTCAAAAGTTGGTAGTCCGGCTGGGCAACTAACTTTTTTAAGCTTGAAACAATTCAGTGCAATGAAAATTGAATACAAATTGGTGACCATGGATTAATTATGATTTAAATAATATTCATTACAACATGTATTAAGGCATAGGAAATGATAATATTCAGGCTCATAATTTCAATTATACATAATGCATTAAAAGTGTGTCATGTGAGCAATGTTATGTAATTATCTATTACTTTATTTAAAGAATGTAGTAGGTACACATGCCATGAAATGTACATTATATCTGGGCTCGTTTCTCTTTAGCTGGGCATCCAACATACTAAAGATGCAGGTTGCCCGTGCTGGCAACCAATAGTAAAAAGTTAGTTCCCATCCCTGTCCAGGGTACGTTACTTCCACCTGTGGTTATATTGAGATCTTTGGATCCTGCAAACCATGATGTCATGGATCTATAGAGTATTTGAATTTAAATATTAGAAAAATTTTGATAATAAAAGAGAGCTATGTGGTTTAATAACTCTATAGTAGTGTAGATTTTTAAAACTTACATGCATAAAATTATAAAAATGGGCTTGAAAAAGGGGACACCCACTTCTGCATCAACCCCATTTCGTGCTTTTTACTGCTGTGCCTGAACAAATCTTATAGGATAGGCCTGAAATTTCTCTTACTCAATTAAATAATGCTAAGTTTGTTGTTATGTCATAACAATTAATATAAGCGGTTTTAAAAATGAACACATGATGTTTTAGGCTAGATTGCACTTTACCGTTACGCATCTGTTTACCACTATTGACAAAGCGGGGGTTCCAATACTAAGGAAATATATAGGATAAAAAGGATTATTAGGTGTTGCGTTAGGTGTTAGCTGTTTCGGGTTAGGGTTAAAGTACGCTTTTCCGTTCTTTTTTACATTGTACGTACCGGTAAAGTGCAATTGCCCCATGATTTAGATCACAGGTACTTGACAATTTTTTTTTTGTCCTTATATATATAATAAGATACTACTCTTATTATATATATAAGGACCAAACTTTTTTTTTCAAGTACCTGTGATTTAGATATGTTTATTAATCAAGGTGCAAACGACAACTTAGTAAACTAAAGAAGACAATAACAACCATCTATACGTTTACTTAATGTCCGTATATTGGTAACTTTACTCTCAAGATGCCAAATATACAATGAACTATAATGCTGTAGTTCAGACCGCAAAGTAACAAACATGGGTACGAACAATGTCAAGTGCGAATGATTACAGTATATTTCAGTGGTAAAACATCATAAACAGCCATCAAGATTGTTTGTCTGATATGATAAAACACATAAACATACAAAGGCAATGCATATATTTGGACGAGACAAAATATTACCAATTTTGGATCAGGGATTTTGTATTGAAGCTCGCCTTTGGTACGAAGTTATAGCCGGAAACAGAATTGGTTTGGGGATCAGCTAATAATATTTATATAGAAAAAATACATGTTAATCATGCTCTCGGATTGAAACGATTTTCTATGAACATATTCTTTTTTCAAATAAATATTATGGATCCTATCCTGTTTTCTATGCAGTGACATTTTAGTAATTTAATTTACAATAGCATACCCCATTACCTGAGAAAAGAAATATGAAGGTAAACATTTACATTTTATAAATATTTTTATTGACTTACAGACAAACTGTCTGCAATCGCTTCCAGTCATACAGTACTGCTGATGTTTGCAATTGATCTTTACACAAAAAATCAGCCTCCATTCGAAATTGTTTTGCGTTATATTAATTATTACGTTTTACATAAATCAACAGACGACCAGTTTTTTTGAAAAAGGGAAAAAAATGTATGTTAGTTTTCTTATACTTAAATATGAAGAGTGTATGCACCACAAAATCCGCATTCACTATTCAGTGCCCAGACAGTGACATAGATTGAAAACAGAGCCTTGTTTAAGTTGCTTCAGTTTTGAATAAAGTTCATTCTGAACCAGGGTATGTATTGTGCTGCTTCTTAGAAGATAATATTATTGCGTAACATCAAAAGTGAACTCTTTAATTTGTCATGTTTCTTTTTTTTTCACAATGTCTTACTTATTTATTTTTCAAATGTTTTCATGTCAGCTAGTACTAAAGACAAGCATTATACAATGTCAGAAACTTAATTATCAATCGTGCTATTCACATATTTCATGCAAATAATTTTGTCCTGAAAAAAACATAAAAAAATTGTACTTCATGCACAACAATACATCATGGCATCCATTATTGGGGAAAAGATGAGCTTCAATATTGATGGCTGAATAAAAACTTCATAGCACAGAGAACTCCTCGATGTTTTGGTGTCAGATTAAAAAAAAAACCTGGACACTTTGTCTTTATTAAAAACAAGTCCAGTGCTCCAGCTAGGCCTAAATGGAAGGGCACAGTGCCCTGCCCTCCCGAAGCCCCGCCCTGCCCTTCTGATGCCCTGCCCTTTTATTATTAAATTTTAATATATTATTTTAAGACATTTTATAATTTATGTTGCATAGTTCGTCAAGACACAATACAAGATAAACTTGAACAATGTCCATTTCTGATTTCTTTACGTTTTATTTCTGCTTATTAACACAACACAAAGTTTTCCAATGTCCTAACAATATTCTGAACTACCAGTTACATACGGCGCACGGCCGCAGGCCACCCTGCCATAGCAAAAAATTATGCGCCATCTATGTTTGGCTGCTCAAGTAAGTCTGACTATTAATATAGATATAAACAACGAAAGCTTTTATAATTGTTACGTATTCAATTCTAATTGGGCGTGTAAAGTCATGTGTCTGCAATGTTAAGTTGATTTAACGTGTACAATTCTCATTGGCCGTTTGTAAACCATGTGTCTGCAACATAAATATGACGATTATTGACACATAAGGTTAGCAAATATTCGTGCCCGGTACTCATTGACGTTTGATAAACCGAGGTTACTGAAATATTGATCCAGGTGGCTGCCTATTTAAGATTGTATGAAATTTGGTACAAATTTCAATTATTATATTAATTTAATAATGCCCAAAATGTGCGTTTTGTGTGCGTTATCAGTGCTCCAGCTAGGATTTGAAAAGGGCAGGGGGGCTTTTTTGTCAAAAGGGCACTTTCGACGCGCAGTATATTGTCAAATGGGCACTTTCGACACGCAGTATTTTGTGAAAAGGGCACGTTCGAGCGCGCGTAGGAATGCTTCCTATTGCATGTTAATTTATATGTTATAAATAATTGTATTATTCCCATTATTATTAAACCATTCAAATACAATGTCTACAATGAGGATTAAAAAAAATTCAATGAAATAAGAGATTTATGAATTATCATATGTAAAAAAAAAATATTAAAAAAAAAAAAAAAAAATTTTTTTTTTTAGAGGGGGGGGGGCAGGGCGGGGGTTCGGGGGGGGGGGGGCAGGGCGGAGATTCGGGAGGGCAGGGCGCGGCGCCCTTCGATTTAGGCCTAGCTGGAGCACTGGTTATGTTACATTTATAAATCTCTTATTACATTGTAATTAATTTTTTTCTCATTGAAGACATTTTATTTGCATGGTTCAATAATAATTGCAATGATATTCTAACAATTATTAATAACATAAAAATAAATATGCAACAGGGAGCATTCCAGATACGTCTGCGCCCTCGAAAGTGCCCTTTTGAGAAAATTCTGCGCGTTGAAAGTGCCCTTTTGAGAAAATAGCCCCCTGCCCTTTTCGAATCCTAGTTGGAGCACTGCAAGTCATTTATAATGTGTTCACACTCTACAGTCCAACAGTTGTTGAGAAAGATCAGTATTGATCTGCAACATAAGATATTGTTGACGATGTTTATTCAGCTGCCTAAGCGCTGATTTGCTCCAAAGATCTATCAATAAACAAAGATTTGTGTCATCGCGATTTCCTGTCGATTTTTTCGGCCCCTGAGATTTCAGTCAAGTGAGAAAGTGACCTGGTCATCTTATTGTGATAATCTTATCAACACATGTGAAGGCATGTGTTTTCACATGCATACCCAGGGCCCTCAATCTATCAAGTCCCCCACCTGAAAAGTATACTTTTTTCCTCTTTTGGGGGGAAAAATTCCCCCTAAAAAAAAAAAAAAAAAAAAAAAAAAAAAAAATTTTTTTTTTTTAAATAGAAAGATGTGTCTCATGATTATTATATCTCAATTCTATTTCAATTTAATCTTTCAAACATACTTTATTATGAAAAATGCAATGAATATAGTGCAAACATGTACAAATGTAATAATGAGAGAGTAAGTAAAAAAATCCCCAAAAAAGGGAAACGCCGCGAAAATTCCCCCTCCTAAGGGCTGCGGACCCCTTCCCCCAAAGTAGTGTGAGGGCCCTGATACCCATAAAATGCTCTTAATTCACCATGGGGACATTTTTTCTCCCTTGGAGAGAATGTGTTTACGCCTCTATTGCAGATGCTATTTTAATTGTCTTGCTAATACTAACGATCTCTAATAAGTGAAGGTGAAATCAATATATGTGTTTCCTGTTTAACATCTTTATCCAAAATTTGCTCTTTGTTTGGAATATTAAATAATGAATTTGAACGGTTAATGAAATATAGAGTTATTGTTTTGTATGATATGATGATGATGCTCATTATTGTTGATCATAAAAGCTGAAAAAAAGCAGAATAAATTAAAATATGTTTTTTGCATTAATTTTATAATTTCAATAAGCATGTGACTCTTACAATATAACTCCATCAAACTTTCTCTGTACAATTTATATATCACCAATTTTCCCCAATTGCTGAGACATGCCAAACGAAAACAACATTCATAAATATCTTGCACAGTATCAAAACCTGCATGAATTATGCAAGTTAAGATCTCGCTGTTCTTGATGAGTTTAACATGAATCATTATGATGAATAATCCTAATGATAATATGTCTTGAATAGCCTCAAGTTATGCCTTTATGTCATCTCCATAACAGATATTGCAGGTGAGTGCGATCTGGGTTTTAATATGTTAATTTATTCACAGTTGCAAATTAACGATCTGGTAGGTAATTATTTATAACATGTTTGATAAAATGAAAGCTGAACATGTTTTGTGCATGTACATGTATTTGTGGATAATTTATGATCATGTCTGTTGTAAACAATTATATAAAATGGGTTTGTTATTTTTTAGCAAATTCATGTTAAAATTCTGCTTGCGTGATGATTGAAGCATTGTTTGACGGTTAAAAGTGATATTGTCAGTTCACTTTTTATGTCCCCCACTATAGTAGTGGGGGACATATTGTTTTTGCCCTGTCTGTCTGTTGGTCTGTTGGTCTGTTTGCGCCAACTTTAACATTTTGCAATAACTTTTGCTATATTGAAGATAGCAACTTCATATTTGGCATGCATGTGTATCTCATGAAGCTGCACATTTTGAGTGGTGAAAGGTCAAGGTCATCCTTCAAGGTCAGAGGTCAAATATATGTGGCCAACAGAGCTCCAGATAAGGTTTTGTGAAATTCTTAAATTACTACCAGATTTTCAAAAAGAATTCTTAACTCTGAAATTTTATTTTTAACGTTACTACCCTTCCCAAATAAGTGTGTAAAACTCGAGTTTAACACGGGTTTTATCCGTGTTAAACCAAGCGGTATTGGCAGTTGGTTTTTAGTGGGTTTTGGTATGTTGATTTTTGTGAGTTTTGGTAAGTTGGTTTTTTCTGTGTTTAAAGTGGGTATTTTTACCAACTTGGTTAAAACTGAGTTAAACACAGACAAAACTCACTTGTTACACATATGTGGGTTTTGGTAAGTTGGTTTTTTGTGAGTTTTGGTATGTTGGCTTTTGTGAGTTTCGGTATGTTGGTTTTTTGTGAGTTTTGGTAAGTTGGTTTTTTCTGTGTTTAAAGTGGGTATTTTTACCAACTGGGTTAAAACTGAGTTAAACACAGAAAAAACTCACTTGTTACACATATGTGGGTTTTGGTAAGTTGGTTTTTTGTGAGTTTTGGTATATTGGTTTTTTGTGAGTTTCGGTATGTTGGTTTTTTGTGGGTTTTGGTAAGTTGTTTTTTTCTGTGTTTAAAGTGGGTATTTTTACCAACTTGGTTAAAACTGAGTTAAACACAGAAAAAACTCACTTGTTACACATATGTGAAGTTTTGGTAAGTTGTTTTTTTGTGAGTTTTGGTAAGTTGGTTTTTTGTGAGTTTCGGTATGTTGGTTTTTTGTGTGTTACAAAGACTCACAAAAACCAACATACCAAAACTCACAAAAAACCAACATACCAAAACCCACAAAAAACCAACATACCAAAACTCATAAAAAACCAACATACCAAAACTCACAAAAAACCAACATACCAAAACTCACAAAAAACCAACTTAAACACACTTCTGTCTACAAAAGTGTGTTTAAGTTGGTTTTTGTGAGTCTTTTGTTTGCTTAAGGGATCATAAAATTTTGCTTGTCTGACCTGTAACCTTTGTAAAAAAATATATTTACACCTTTATGGTAAAAAGGTATTTGAGATAAAATCGCAACAGATCATTACAAGCCCCATGTGATTAAAAAGAAAAGACACACACAATTTGCAAAAAAATATGTTTATATTAAAAAAACAAATAATGTGAACTTTTGTACAGTGCATTTTTAACAAAACCAGGAAAACATCTACCCAAGATACATTATCACAATATGCGAGCACATTTAACATAATAAATTAAAATAAATAACATTCTCCTCTTAGGGCTACCACAGGTAAAAATGGGAGGAAAGGTATGAATCATGATATATACAGTTTCAGTTAGTGAGGGGTGATACAGAGGATAAAATAATAATAATTGTTTTTAACTGTATTGGTGGTACAGGATTAATAAAATGACGCCTTTAAGGAATCCTTCATCCTATCTTTTCCTGAAATAGCCCTTTACACATATTTACACCTATGAACAAAGGAACATATTGCTCAGCACTACACAGTTTATATATTCTCCCCGCAGTACATGACACGAAGCCTCCTCAAGGCCCATCTCATGTTCTTTTCCACTGTTGATATGGGCAGGGCAAACTTTTTGGAGATGACATCTGAAATGTATATGAACACTCAATGCAGGATTTTACTGTACATTACATTATTAAAAAAACGTAGAATTTCTTCCACCCAAATCAAGTCTGATCTGAATAACTTGATTTTGGTGGAATAAACTTTTACATCAATATCATCAGTTCAGATATCCCATTTTAACATCATCTACATTAGAAGGATTTCAAAAGAGGTTTTTGAAACAAGGAGGCAAATTACTGTTGCTTGAATTTTTTATATCGTTCAAAATGAGAGCTTGATCGTTAACTTTATACTGAGGTTATTTTTGTCTGCCTATGTGTTAAATTCTCAAAACTTTTTTATACACAAACACAATTTTTAGTAACTCTTAAATTTGAGCAGTAGTATTAAATTAACGCAAGACAGATTATGTGCTGGAGTCAAATTTGAATTAATTGCATTCTGTTTGTTTCAAAATGAATATGGAGGCAGTAGAACACCTATATATTTAAATCCCCTTTTTCCCTAAAAAAAAAAATCATACCAACCATGGCGTAGTGTTCAGCAATCAGGAGACCCTCTCGAATCTCCCCCTTAGGGTAGGTTGAACAACACTTCATAGAGCAGTCACCAGCTGATCAGGTCTGAAAACTATACTGTCATGGCCTTTGCGAGGTGCGTCTTGTGCATGATCTCATTTGAGATCAGGTCCTGAAAGATATTTTATAATGTAAGTGATAAATATTTCTGTTATGGTATATCTTGTTACTATAAATATTATTAATTTAAATCAAAACAAGTTTGTTTGCTTGTTGTTTTTGTTTGTTTATTTTTGCAATTTAAATCCTGTGATCACATGTGACTTAACGCTTGTCATAAATAATTAAAAGAAATTACGTGTGGTAGAAAATACTGTTTGAAAATGTACCAAGATATGTGGTCTCATTTGGCTGTGTGGACTGGTCGGAAGTGTGACGCCTTTCAAATGCTAAAACCTGTATAGTTTTACCTCTCAACAAATCCAACTTTTCTTGGTCAAGGACAGGGCTCGGTTTTCCCACTCCTGATCTCCTCAAGTTGGCCTGCTGGTGCAGGGTAAAATCTGGTGTCAAAATCCATACATCAGTTAGTCCCCCTTCTGCTGTCTTTTGGCAGGAATATTCTATCCAAAGAATCTTCCAATAAATGTAAATTTCACCTTGTGAGTTTAACCTTCAAATTTAAAATATAAAAGTTTTCATTGAATATGTGGGAAAGAAATCTGTTCATTAATGACCAGATATAGGTATAAATAACATTTAAGATGACAATAATCATAAAATACAGCCATAATTATTCAAATGGTGTTGTTTTTCCTTATAATTGCATTACATTTATACTTATCCATTTACATTTCCCAGTGACAATACATAAATATGATAATGATCATAATTAATTCAATATAAAACTAAATAAAAAAGTGATGTAAAAATGAAGATACAAACCTAAAACAACTGTTCTTCAGTATTCCAAGATAACAGGCAGTTGATGAATTATGAGACCATATCACTTTAACCATCCACTTTGAATCTCCTTTGCAACAAACTTATTGTTGATTTACACATTGTAGTAAATACACATTGTTTTCACCACACAATACTTCATGCTGAAAGTTATTCAAGACATTTTAAACTAGAATTATAAGTCTTAATGTTACTCAATTATACCTTAAAGCTCAAAGTCAGTTGATGAAAACCCCCTTTGTTTTCAAAACATAATTTCCTGTCTCCAGCCAATCAAAGTCGCTTGTTTTCAAATAGATGGTGGCTCAGCCAATCAAAAGTCTATCAACACCCCTTTGTTAGGCCTATAGATGGAGCACTGATACTGTGATAAGAATTAATGTTTATGATTTAATGGGGGAGCAGGTCGATACCAAATGTAGTCACGAAGACGCGGGAACGACCTGTAAATAACCTACAACAACACACACACATTTAATGGGGGGGGGGGGGGGTCTAATCTCTTATGTGTGTCAGCCAATTACTAAATCTGAGAAATATCTACTGATTTCAACACCAACATATATGTATTTATTGAATAATACACAGCACCCTTAGCATATTATATTCAATTGTGAATATTTCAATATAACATGCTGAATGGTGTTAGCAAATAATAATATTATAAATATTATTTATTTTTATTGCCTTTTAAATTGTATGTTAAAGGTCAATGTGGTAGACATTTATTGTATTGGGGTTAAATATCAGTATAAGAAAGTTAAAATAGTTATTGTTTTTATGTTGATGAGATATAATTGATGCTGGCAAGCCCACATAAGTTTCCATATATTAATCATCACTTTCACACTGAAACTAGTTTTATTTATTATAGAAACAGTGTCACCCTCCCCCTCAAAAAAAAATGAATAAAAAAACACACTGTAAGTCTATTGAATTCTCCAAAGAACATGAATTAAATGGAAGTATTCACATTTTTATAGATGTGTGATTGTTCTTATAATATATTTAATATTTATGTATTGATTCAAAGTGAAAGACAAACAATTTCATATTCAGGTATAAAACTAAGTTTGAACATTTTAACATTTTTACAGTATCTGTGAACCTGTGATGTTCTGAAAGAGCAATTTTTATCCAATATTTCCTTAAAATTATAGGGAACCCACAAATGTACAAAAGGTGCAATGGCAAACAAGCTGTAAAAAAGCCCCTTAACAATTCACCTTGATAATATATGGCTATAAACATGAAACAAAGACCTAGTTGAAGAATTATTGTTTTATTGTTGAGTTATGTTAATAAACAAAAGACCAACTTATTGAAAAGTGTGTTAAAGCGAGTCTTTTAACCTTGTTGCGGCTTTCAAATTATTTATAAAAAGACCAACTTAAACTCGCTTAAACCCACTTCTGTTTATAAAAAGACCCACTTCTGTTGTAAAAGACTCTCTTATGAAACAAAAAGACACACTTAAACACACATAAACCAACTCATAAATAAAAAGACTCACTTTTGACACATAAAAAACCAACTTCTTACAGCAAAAAAACTCGCTTTAACACACATCTACTTTAAAAAACAACTTTAAACTCAGTTAAGCACAGTTTAGCTCACATAAAACTCGCTTTTATTAGCAAAAACCAACTTCCGCTCAGAAAAACTTAGAAAAAACACAGTTTTATGTTGGTTTAAGTGTGTTTTGGTATGAAAGTGGGTTAACTTTTTGCAAGGGTACTAAGTTTTGGAAAATAATTATTATTTTTTCTAAATGACCTAAAAATAAATTATAACGGTTATTTTCATACAAAAAAAATTCAAAATAAACATACTAGCAACTTTATTTATACGAGTTCAACAGTGTCTTTTCAGTATTATACAATTTTATTTTTCCAATACCTTCATATGCCCAAACTGTGCTTAGATTGCATGCCTTCGATGAATTTTTACATATTTCACATTAAAAACGGGTCGCCCCTTCAATCTTTTCAACGATTAGCCACGGGACTTGTCCCTTCCACTTGTTCAATATTTTTTTTGTTTAAGTTTGGACCTGTCGTGTCGCGTTTTTGTTTAGCTTTTCCGACTGTGTCGGCAACTGAACATACAACATCGTATAAGATCTTTTCTATAATGTCTTTCTAAACATTTAACTCCGGCTCACTTTGCGTACAATATGTTAAAAGCGTGTTTTTGGACGCTTTGCAGTTTTTTAGGACGCTCTCTAGGCGCCGCCATTGTTTTTTGACATATAGACTGTATACGCCGCTTTTATTGGAAGAAAAATGCGCTTTGTTAAACAAACCCGATAACCATTCTATATAAGCACCGCAAAGATCTTTAATACGCGAAAAGAACTCAATAAAAATCGATACGAACCGATGTAAAAATAATATTCGTAACTTGATTTTGTAATTCTTAATGGCACGACAAGATTTAAAAATAAATACGTAACGGACTTGAAAATAATTCGTGATTACGAAAATACGACCCTTATCTGGAGCTCTGGCCAAAATCGCTCATTTTATGAATACTTTTGCAATATTGAAGATAGCAACTTGATATTTGGCATGCATGTGTATCTCATGGAGCTGCACATTTTGAGTGGTGAAAGGTCAAGGTCAAGGTCATCCTTCACAACGTCAAGGTCATCCTTCAAGGTCAAACATCAAATAGGGGGACATTGTGTTTCACAAACACATCTTGTTTGTTATTGTTTATTATGGGATGTCATGCTTGAGTGTATGTAGAAGAAGTGACAAGTCTAAAAGGGCCATACCTTTAATCTTTTACAGTGTAATAGTCATGAGTTTGCATATGGATTGGTTTTTAATACTATGAAGAACTGCTGGGAACAATATACAAGTGCTTCATTCTAATTTTAAAATAATTCTGTGAAGGTTGCTGTTCTTTTTTGGTGAGTTCGATTTGCAAAATTGTAAGTATTTTTACCTGAGTTCAGAATATATTTTTTTTACATATACCAAAATTATGAGTTTTATTGGTGGTGGAAAGTTACTAAAACAAGAATGAAACAGGACTTAAATAAACAAAATTGATGTTAAATAACTTACACTGCTAATAATAGAAAAAAAAGTAAAAATAGATAATAGAAACACTATTTTGTGCCCCTTTAAAGAAATTACTGTTATTTTTTCTAAATGTTTCTTGCAGAAATACACAATACATGATTTTTTTCATTCAAAATTTTACTTTTATATAACAGAGGTCTAGTTCTTAAAATCCTGTGTACAATTCTGTACTTCAACAATTGCCAGATGATCTTAGTGTTGAAAATGCAATACTGTGTTATTTGTTGATATATGTTTGTCTCTTTGAAATCATTAAGTAACGTAATGCATTTGTTTGATTAAATGTACTGAAAGTATGCAGATAGTGTTAACATTATTATAATTGCAATAAGTTAACCTCTACATTTTATTATTTGCTTGAGTTCTATAATGCACTCTCATTGGTATCTAAAGCAACAGTCATTTAAAATGGCCGCGATTATTGAAAAGGGGGTTTACTGCATGTTCGTAAAGTGTCGTCCCAGATTAGCCTATGCAGTCTGCACAGGCTAATCAGGGACGAAACTTTATGCTTTTATGATATTTTTCGTTAAAAAAGTCTCTTATTAACAAAAATCCAGTTTAGGAGGAAAGTGTCATCCCAGATTAGCCTGTGGGGACTGCACAGGCTAATCTGGGACAACACTTTATACACATGCATTAAATCCTTTTTTCACAGAGCATGGCCCAAATATTTTCCCAGAAATTAAGCACAAAACGCAATAATTTTCAGTTTTTAAAGTTCTTTTAAGCTGACAAAAGCATAACATGGTTGATAACACCAACATGTTCATGAATATAAAAGCTTTATGTTAAGTTGGTCAGGGAAATAATCGAACAAGAGAAAAAACACATTCACTAAGGAATGTAATTTATTACACCTAGTCAAGCACTGTTCCCTAATCCCCCAATTATGTTGCTGCATGTATACAAATTCAACAATTCAATATTGTTCAGCTTACCTGAGCAAATAATGTTGATAGGGAGCTTTAAGGATACTGTAATGTCATTTATCGGTCAATGCATCCTTTCAAGTGTTAACATTTTCTTTCTACTACAGTACAGCCAACGCGGAACAAACATAGTCCGCGGCTACGCCACGGCCAGAAATTTAGTACGCGGCGGCCGTGTCGAGTGTTCACACGGCGTATCGCCGAGGCACTCGGCATCGATCCGCGCAACGACGCCGAGTATGTTTTAACCTCGCGTACTTTCGCGGAGTAAATCCGCCGCATATGTACGTGGTGGATTGAGTGAAAAGATATACACCTACATGTACATTTGTGTAGCATAGAAACCTAGATTTACGCTACTTTCATATTTATTATTTTCACGTTTTAATAAGCGATATGGCACGTAATGCGCTTTAAGAAATTATCATTGAATAAATTACGCACAATGTTAATGTTTCGTTCCATTCTGAAATGAGCTTTATTAAATTTGTTATCCGAAACACGCTTCCGAATTTTAATGCTAATTCGACATTAACAAATTCTAGCGTCAAATAAACAGTGCTAAAATATCCTTTGTCTCCATAAAAAGCGTGCGAAAATTATGCAGACATGTACAATGTCGCATGGTAAGTTTGGGTGTATTTTGTATTGTATAAAAACATGTACATCATGTCAGGTGATTTATGCGTGTTCAGTGGGAAAAAAAACGCCCAGATTGGACGTTATTTCATCACATCTTTAAATAGTAACAAATGCCAAAATGTATTTAATACTTGAGAATAATTGCGAATGTGTGTGTGTCTTGAGCACTTTTATGGTAAATATTTACAGGAATATGCTTTTAAACTGGAATATACCGGATTATCGGGTAATGATTAGCGATATCATCTGTATAATATCAACAAAATGAAACTACTTAATATACCAAGGTTTTTTTTGGCCCGATTTTATAGCCGAATTTTGGCTATGTTCTCAATCCCAAAAAGTATACTTTTTTCCCAAAATGTGGCAAAAAATTCCCAATTTCCAAAAAAAAAAAAAAAAAAAAAAAAAAAAAAAAAAAAAAAAAAGAAGTGTCTAATGCGTATTTTATCTCAATTTTACATCAATTACATCTAACAAAGTATTTGTATGATTTTGTTCTTTTAATTTGAATGATTATAAAGAGTAATATCAAATTTAGTATTTCCCTAATCACTGGACTTTTCGTGTGGAAAAAAAGGCTAATGAATTTATTTTCCCAATAACATGAAAATGCCGATAAAATTCCCAATTCCAAAGCCATGGGCTATCTTCCCAAAAAGTGGAAAAAAAACCCTGTATATGCATAGTCAAACAATAGTTATAATAAGCTGATAATTAACAAAACAACAATTAAGTGTTAAGTGTTGTGGCTTCAAACTGCTAATTGTCTCAGCTAAAATATAATAGCAAAAACAACAAGCAATTATAAATCCACCAACTGCTGGAGTCTTGACCACACATATGTGCCAAAACATAATTACGTGACATTTATGTGTGAAATACAAACACTACGGGCGGGAAACAAACTAATTTGGCCAGACACATTAAATATGCTCATATGCTAATACATGTTGTCGTAAAAATTAAACCGTAAACAAATATGTTTGTTGATCGTTTAATATAAAGACAATAATCATACGGCGCAATAAACGCACACAAAGTAACTTAAAGTACTTTAGCCGATTCTAAAAATGACAATGGCAAATGATTATTGCAATTTTATTAAAACATGCCCGTGATAATCGTATTTTGTTTTTGTTTGTTTATTTTGTTTTTATAAATTCGAATTTTTTTATTTGCATTCTTTTAAAATAATAAGTATTTCTATGCGGATGACAGCATTTTCTTTAGAAACTGGAATGCAATCACTAAAAACAAAACAACAGCATGCTTTTTTATTAACTTGTTTATCTATGTTGAATCCGCACACAATAAATTAATTATGATTTTAAATAATATTATAATTGTTCTTTTAAATTTCTTTGACTAACTAATCATTTAAAAAAGATTTTGATTTGAAGATGCGCATGGACTCGGCATCATGTCACGGATCGCGGCTTGTCTCGGTGGACAGATGCGAAGCTTCGCGGCGAAATGCGACTTTCCGCCGCATACTGATGCGGCTTCACCGGCCGACTCGGCATCGACTCGTTGCGCCTTGCCGCCGCGGATCGCGAAGTATGTTTGTTCCGCATTGGCTGTACTGTACTTCTCTTGAATTGCTAGGCAGAAATTCAACAAAACTTCACAGGAATGGTCCATGGATGACACGCAAAGTTTTCCAAATTGTTCTCGTCCGTTGCATATGTAGGAGCTGAAATTAGTTTTTAAAAATGAAAACATAAAATTATTCTCTGAAATCACAATGGTAAGGATTTTAATGTTACATCATTAAGTTGTCCTATACTAAGTTTGTTCAAATTATACCCCCATTGTAAAAAGGGGCCACACCCCTAGGGTCACATGATTTATATAGACTTTTATAGTTAATAACTTAAAAAAAACTTCTTCCATGAAACAGCAATGGTCAAGATTTGGTGTGTAACATCCTATAGTGATCCTCTACCAAGGTTGCTGAAATCATGCCCCTGGGGTCAAAATAGGCCCGCAGTAGGGATTTATTGTTTTCCTTATACGAATATAGTGTAAATATATTGAACACTTCAAAATCTCTGAAACTGCAATACTCAGTTTGTTATTTATCTAATTTATTTGTTATTCATTTATTTACAGTTTTCTTATGCTAAGTTTGTTCAATTGGTGCCTCCGTGGGAAGAACTGGCCACCCCCCAGGGTTCAAATGATTTATGAAGACTTAATTGTATAGTAAATATAAACAATCATCTCTGATATTTGGTGTTTAACTCTTTCCCAGTTAAAGTTGTCCATTAAATTTCAAGCAGGTGTTTTAATAATAATTATAAAATAGAGAATACAAGGTTAACATTGTATTTGATAAGATTTACCTTTTTGTGGGAAACCATAAATTTGGAATTTTAGGCAGTTATTCGAGAAAATTGCATATCTTTTGAGATTGGAAATGGTGTCAATTAAAAAAAACACTTACATATAAGCCTTGATTTTGAGTGGAAATGAAAGGAGGGCATATAGTGATTGCACTGTCCGTCACACTTTTCGTTTAGGTTTGGAAAAATGCTCATAACTTCTATTTCGCTTCAGATGTAACATTCATATTTGGTATGCATGTGTATATGGACAAGGCCTTTCCATATGCACAGTAATTTTGACCCCTTTGATCTTGACCTTGAACTTAGGGTCCGCGTTTAGGTTTCGAAAAATGCGTTTAGGATTCGAAAAAAGCTCATAACTTCTATCAAAGCATTTATCGGGGGCATATGTCATTCTATGGAGACAGCTCTTGTTTCTATGTTTATTAATTGTTATTGTGACTTTGATTCATGACCTTTACCCAATGTGCTTAATTTGCAAACAAAAATGATGTTGTTGTACAATGTGTCTACATTCGCATTTCAAAAGCTCTATTGGTTCTTGAGAAATGAAGCCAAAACCATTTGTCTGTGTATGTAGTAGCAATGACCTTGTATCACACCCACCTCATGTACTATTCTTGGATATACTGAATTTACAAATGCATCAACATTCATTACAATTACTCAACACGTTTGTAATGTATTGAGCACAAACAATAATTAAATATCGTAAGAGGGATGTTGTCCTTGACATGTTTTGTGTAGTTTCATTACAATAGCTAGATATGTTATTGAGTTATTTAGTGGAAATTATTTGTTTATATTTAGTACGATAAATTCATTTGCAATGTCAAATGTCGAGGTTTTGATAAAATGCATCTTCTTTTGAAGCTCCATGGCAATAGCTCAATTTGTTTTTGATTTACTCAGTACAATACAAGTTTCCTATTTTAAGTAACATAATTAACATGGTCTGTGACCTTGACCTCATGCATGCCACTTACAACCCTAGAGAGGACTGTATATTAGGTATATATGTATTAGTTTCATAACAATAGTTTAAGTTGTTCAGAAGTTAAATTAACTGAGTTTAATATTGAGCAGGAGCAATAGTTTTATATTTACTGGCCATGACATTGACCTTGACACTGACTAATTCATGTGCAATGCTCAACTAGCTAAATGGATACAAGGTATTCATGTTTTATGTTTCATTACAATAAATCAAATTAGTCAATAAATTGAGTGGAATCAATTGAGAATTTTTTGTAACAATTACCTTGAACTCACCAATCCCATACCCAAGGGTAGGGTTGGGGGTAAAAAGGCCCATTATTAGGACAATGCGAACTAGAGTTGCTTATTGTTTAAAATGAGGTCATTTTAATATGGAACATTAATTGTAATTAATGAAAGTGCACATGAACTTTAATTCTTACATCTTTTATGTCCTTTGTTTTTTGTCATTCTTGACTTTTGTTTGTTACTTTACTTCTTTGGAAACATTAAAGATATGAGCTGTGCTCTGGGAAAAAGGAGCTGAATGCAAGTGTGTAAGGTGTCCTTCTGAATGCAAGTGTGTAAGGGGTCGGTCTGAATGCAAGTGTGTAAGGTGTCGTTCTGAATGCAAGTGTGTAAGGTGTCGTTCTGAATGCAAGTGTGTAAGGTGTTGTTCTGAATGCAAGTGTGTAAGGTGTCGTTTTGAATGCAAGTGTGTAAGGTGTCGTTCTGAATGCAAGTGTGTAAGGTGTCGTTCTGAATGCAAGTGTGTAAGGTGTCGTTCTGAATGCAAGTGTGTAAGGTGTCGTTCTGAATGCAAGTGTGTAAGGTGTCGTTCTGAATGCAAGTGTGTAAGGTGTCGTTCTGAATGCAATGGTGTAAGGTGTTGTTCTGGATTAGTCTGTGCAGCCTGCACAGGGGCTGAATGCAAGTGTGTAAGGTGTCGTTCTGGATTAGTCTGTGCAGCCTGCACAGGGGCTGAATGCAAGTGTGTAAGGTGTCGTTCTGGATTAGTCTGTGCAGCCTGCACAGGGGCTGAATGCAAGTGTGTAAGGTGTCGTTCTGGATTAGTCTGTGCAGCCTGCACAGGGGCTGAATGCAAGTGTGTAAGGTGTCGTTCTGAATGCAAGTGTGTAAGGTGTGGTTCTGAATGCAAGTGTGTAAGGTGTCGTTCTGAATGCAAGTGTGTAAGGTGTCGTCCAGGATTAGTCTGTGCAGCCTGCACAGGGGCTGAATGAAAGTGTGTAAGGTGTCGTTTTAAATGCAAGTGTGTAAGGTGTCGTTCTGAATGCAAGTGTGTAAGGTGTCGTTCTGAATGCAAGTGTGTAAGGTGTCCTTCTGGATTAGTCTGTGCAGCCTGCACAGGGGCTGAATGCAAGTGTGTAAGGTGTCCTTCTGGATTAGTCTGTGCAGCCTGCACAGGGGCTGAATGCAAGTGTGTAAGGTGTCGTTCTGGATTAGACTGTGCAGCCTGCACAGGGGCTGAATGCAAGTGTGTAAGGTGTCCTTCTGGATTAGTCTGTGCAGCTTGCACAGGGGCTGAATGCAAGTGTGTAAGGTGTCGCCCTGGATTAGACTGTGCAGCCTGCACAGGCCAATCAGGGATGAAACTTTCGGCTTGTATGTTATCTTTGTTTAAAGGATGTCTCTTAGTTAAAACTTTGTTGAGGCAGAAAGTGCTGTCCCTGATTAGCCTTCATATAGGGCTGCTCATTAGCCTTCATATAGGGCTTCTCATTATATTATACATTGTTAAAAATTCTATCAAATTGTGGTAATAGGCATATACAAACTTGCAGCAATCTCTTGAGTATTTTTCAAGTAACAATTTTTAATTTTAAAGACAGGCTAGGCATACGTACATGCACACTGACTAATGATAAATAGAAAACCACACCAATTAATTTCTGAGTGCTGAAACATTCAAATGCAGATGATTGATACATATGTTGTTTGGTAATATGATTCGAAATATTTCGTGCATCACACAATTGTAAAAATTAGTGTTGGCTTTTATGTCATGTGACAATAGAAAAGTAGACTTCATACAAATAATAATGGAAAAGAAGCTTTGATTACAAAATATATAGAAAATATTTATGATTGAACAGATTCTGTAACAAAGCGAATACAAAATATAAGTGAGTATACATGTATATGATTTAAATATCAACATTGTATTAATTCTCTCAATATTTAACTTATACATGAATACACAATTTAATTTTATGTACAATGTATTAAATTATCATAATATTTTGTTTACTGTTATGAAATTTATGACAACCAATTATTACCAGATACTGACAGGTTTACTTGTATTTGTTGCAGAGCCAAAAACTGTGTTTCTGTGTTTTATGAATAAATCTGTGAAGAATAGTAGGAATTTCCCATGTTTTTGTACATGAATGCATTTTTGAATGTTCAGCAGAAAATTATTTGTTATTGGATTAAATTCAAATTTCTTAGATTGTCATGTACTATATTTTCTGAATTGTAATTCTTATTTTTGATTCATCAACCTTTTATCAGTTTAGATTCTGATTACAGGTTTTAAAACAGCAAAGGACCAAACAATTGTATGAAACTGATTGTTAGCCTCTCTCTGGGAAAATGGGGCTTTATGAATTGCGTGAAGTGTCATTCAAGATTAGCCTGCGCCATATGAACTGGCTAATCTGGGACGACACTTTCTGCCTAAACTGGCTCATCTGGGACGACACTTTCTGCCTAAACTGGCTCATCTGGGACGACACTTTCTGCCTAAACTGGCTAATCTGGGACGACACTTTCTGCCTAAACTGGATTTTCACAAAAAAGAGACTAATAATCATTAAAAAAAAAACATTTGTGCAGACAGTGTTGTCCATGATTAGCCTGTGTGGACTGCACAGTCTAATAATCTGTGACTACCTTTTACGCACATGAATTAAATTTTGTTTTCTCCAAGCATGGCTTATTTGTAATTCAAAGAGGGTGAACTGTTTCCCTATTGTATATGGTTGTCGCATAAGCGTTCGATCAACGTCATGCGCAATTTGCTGTTATGACTTGAATCGCATTAACCGAGTGAATGCAGTTTATTACGTGGGCAAGTCGGTCCCATTCTAATTTTGCAAATTCATCAATATAATAAAATATACAACAATTAAGTCATAAATAAATTCAAGTCCATTTCTTATTTAATAACTGTTCTGATTTCCTTACGTATAGGTAATTTCTCCAAATATACATCAATTCTACATTTAATAATTCATTTTGATTAAGTAAGATAAAAAACAGTCTCATACAGTTAATGACTACATGATTGGACCTTCCTCTGTCCGTCCACGTTCCACTCTCCAAAGTAACTAGCCTAAAGTATCTATCCAAAGCTTTTCTCAGAGTGTGTGTTTTCTAACAAAGCACACATATATATCGATAGATAGCTGACAATCAAACAAAACTCTGTATTCCATTTTTAGCTCATCTATTTTTTGAAAAAAAATTATGAGCTATTGTCATCACCTTGGCGTCGGCGTCGGCGTCCTGTTAAGTTTTTCGTTTAGGTCCACTTTTCTCAGAAAGTATCAATGCTATTGCATTCAAACTTGGTACACTCACTTACTATCATGAGGGGACTGGGCAGGCAAAGTTAGATAACTCTGGCATGCATTTTGACAGAATTATGTGCCCTTTTTATACTTAGAAAATTGAAAATTTTGGTTAAGTTTTGCGTTTAGGTCCACTTTTCTCAGAAAGTATCAATGCTATTGCATTCAAACTTGGTACACTTACTTACTATCATGAGGGGACTGGGCAGGCAAAGTTAGATAACTCTGGCATGCATTTTGACAGAATTATGTGCCCTTTTTATACTTAGAAAATTGAAAATTTTGGTTAAGTTTTGTGTTTAGGTCCATTTTATTCCTTAAGTATCAAAGCTATTGCTTTCATACTTGCAAAACTTACTAACTATCATAAGGGGACTGTGCAGGCAAAGTAATGTAACTCTGACTGGCATTTTGACAGAATTATGTGCCCTTTTTATACTTAGAAAATTGAACATTTGGTTAAGTTTTGTGTTTAGGTCCACTTTATTCCTACAGTATCAAAGCTATTGCTTTCATACTTGCAACACCTATTAACTATCATAAGGGGACTGTGCAGGCAAAGTTATATAACTCTGAATGGCATTTGGACGGAATTATGGGCCCTTTATACTTAGAAAATTTAAAATTTGGTTAAGTTTTGTGTTTTGGTCCACTTTACCCCTAAAGTATCATAGATATTGCTTTCATACTTGGAACACTCGCTAACTATCATAAGGGTACAGTAAAAGGACAAGTTGCATAACTCTGGTTGTCATTTTTACAGAATTATGGCCCTTTTTTGACTTTGTAACTTTGAATATATGGTTAAATTTTGTGTTTCGATCCACTTTACTTCTTAAGTATCAAGGCTATTGCTTTCAAACTTCAAATACTTTCATGCTATCATGAGGTTACTGTACCTGGCAAGTTGAATTTTACCTTGACCTTTGAATGACCTTGACTCTCAAGGTCAAATTATTAAATTTTGCTAAATTGCCATAACTTCTTTATTTATGATTACATTTGATTGATACTTTGACAAAACTACTCTTACCTGACATACCACAATAGACTCCGCCCAAACCATCCCCCGTGCCCTTCGTTCATTGCCATATTTTAAAATCATTTGGCACATTTGTTCACCATCATTGGACGGTGTGTCGCGCGAAATAACTATGTCGATATCTCCAAGGTCAAGGTCACACTTGGAGTTCAAAGGTCAAAATTGGCAATAAATGAGCTTGTCTGGGCCATAACTATGTCATTCATTGTGAGATTTTACAATTATTTGGCACATTTGTTCACCATCATGGGACGGTGTGTCGCACGAAAGAATCACGTCAATATCTCCAATGTCAAGGTCACCACAACTTAAAATAGTTTTATTTTGAAACAAACTTACAAAGGGGGTTAATTTTGTTTGTTCATTTCAAAAGTTCAGTTTGAGATGTCTCCCTTAATCAGATTTTTTTTCACAATGAAAACCTGGTTTTGTGACAATTTTGTCCCTTGCTTTTTTTAAACGGTTACAAAACACAAAAATTTATTTTTATTATTTTATGTTTGAAATACCGTCCAACCATCGCACCCAAGAATCCCCCCCCCACCCCCCCCTCCTCCACCCGAATCCCCCCCCCCCTTCCTAAATTTTTTTTTTTTTTTTTTTTTTCAAGATCATCTCACAAATTACCACCACACCCTCACACTATACCCCCCCCCCCCACCCCATCCCCCCAATTTTTTTTTTTGAAACGGTTAAAAAAACACAACAATTTATTTTTATTATTTAATTTTTGAAATACCGTCCAACCTTTGCACCCAAGTATCCTCCCCCACCCCCCCCACCCAAACCCCCCCCCCCCGATTTTTTTTTGTGTGCATTTTTGGAAAATAATGTAATAAATGTCCACACCCCCACACTATACACCCCTCTTCACTCCACCCCTCCCTCCTTTGTGATTGAAAATGAGAGTCCTTTCACCTTTAAAAAGAAAATAGATGAGCGGTCTGCACCCGCAAGGCGGTGCTCTTGTTTTTTGTCTATATAACTCCACCTTTGCACAATCTGATCGTTGGTTGGCATATTTTTTCTGAATAAATCACATAGTAAGAAATGTCCTATATTACATTAGAGTGTGTTTTGGTGTTGGTTAGCAATAATTCTAGAGGTATGGAAATTGCATTCTGATAATCAATCACTAGGTGTCTAATATGTATACTTTTTATAATTATTTTAGTATCTGTTATGTACCGTTATAACAGTGTTTTAAAGGAAAATGTTGGTTTGATGTACAAGCATATGTTGGTCTAGAACATGATAACATATGCTCCTTTGTAATTGCATAGTCACATTGTTGACAATAACTATTAACTGTTTTCTAAAATTCTATTATTATTATTATATAAATATATATATATACAATAATGTTCATTACAACATGTTTTTTTTCAAGCTGAACTGTACATATTTTCTCACCCGACCTCGTAGTTTCGTGAATTGACCTGACCATGCAGAACTTTATAGATGACCTAATTTGTAGGTTCAAATGTACCTGAAATATCATCAAGTGTTTTTCTGTTATACAATTACAGTCCTGATTACAAGGGGGATTTAAGTGTAAATCTGGTATGTTATTATGTATACACAGTTATATTTATTTACACTTTTGATTGCTGCCTAACAGTATAATTTTATGGATGCAATATTTTGTTGTTTGAGTTGCCTTAATTTATGCCATGAGAATATTTTCGCATTGAGGTAAGTTGTTGAATAAATTACAGTGAAAGTTATGATGGATATGAGTTAAATTACATGTGGCAGGCTCAGTGTCAGAGTGTACATTCTGCTGTGTGGAACAAATTAAACTTTTTAAATTTCTATTTTAATTTAATTTACTTTATGGTTTAGTACCATCTTTGACATAAAGCATTCAACATCGCCTTTTGTTTAAATAATATGCCTGCCGGTTTACAACAGCTCTAAATGGTTTTTTAATTAGAAGTTATTTTGTGATTTGTCCAACATGGTTAATTTTACCTATGGATAGATGTTTGTTCCTGTAGATTTACTGGCAGACAAAAAGTGTAAACTATTGTCACAGATTAGAATGTGCAGTCAGCAAAGGCTCATCAGGGACAACACTTTTCGCTTTTATGGAATGTTTCGTTTAAATTAAGTCTCTTTTTAATAAAAATCAGATAAGGCTGATAGTGAAATCCCTGATACACTTGTGTGAACTGCACTGGATACTCTGGGGTGACCCTTTAACACACATGCATTAAGCCGGGTTTTCCCAGAGAGTGGCTTAATTACAAACACAGGTGTGTCCATTTTCAGGTGCCACAGCGATTCTTGTAGCTGATGTCCTTGTTTGTATAGGTGCTGAAGATGATTAGGTCCCTTGTGGTACTGGCTACCTTAGTTTTCTCTACTACAGGTAATACATGAGAAAGTGCTTGCAAAACAACTGAAACAATGATTTAATTTATTGTATTGGTTTCATAGAGTCATAAAGTTTCTTTAGTTCTGGTTTTGTTAGCATTCTGATTTTGTTATCATTGTTTGTAATTTTTGTGTTGTCTATTCTGAACATTGACATTTGAGTGCATGCTGCATGTAATCTTGTGTTATCCCAGATAGCACAGGCTAATCAGGGACAACATTTTCTACGTTTATGGTATTTTTGTTCAAAGGAAGTATCGTCTTGACTGCAAAAATCAAGTTTAGGCAGAAAGTGTTGTCCCTGATAAGCCTGTAGGGACTGCACAGGCTAATCTGGGACAACACTTTTAAGCACATGAATTTAAACCAGTGTTCACACATACTCAACTCCATCTATCTATGCATATTAGTTTGTCTTACATTATCATGTTTTGCAATAATTAGTTTGCATTTACAGTGTATGCTCAAGTGCCGAATATACCAACTTTGTCAAAAGAGCAGTCCTTGGCCTTGGGCAGTGTTGCCTTTTTCCCATGTCAGGTCAAATACCTTGGAACAAATCAAAGTGTAAGTTAATAATGCATGTCGGGTAAATAAATCTTTCAAAATATGAATGCCTATATAGTTGTGTTAGTATCAGAAGCAATAGTTTTTAATATGTTTTGTCAGGTCTCAGACCGCAGATATAGTGGAAACATGAATATCTATGTGAGTCTATAGACCTCAGAAACATTTAGCAAGTAAATCTTGTAAACAATTAATATAAATAGGTGTCAGGGTTAAAGTCATGTAATCAATGAAATGTAAGTATGTGTAAGGTCTTAAATCTTGTAATCAATGACATTTGAAAACATGTATGTCAGAAACCTTGGAAACACATAAAGCAGGTTGGCCGGTGGGAAGGCAGTGTCACGTAGAACTTTGTCCGCTGACAAAATGCTTAAATCAGATCACCAGTAATGTAGGATAATGTTTTTGGGCATAATTTCTTGGCCAATTTGAACACCAGTCAGATCCCTTTGAGCACTTCGTAACTATGGCCCTTCAATTATGAACAAATTGACAAATTAAACTTGTCCGCTCTCTAACTGTAAACTTTTTAATTGGATCGTTATGAAACTTGGCGTTATGTCGATGTATTAAATTATAAAAATATTGGCCAAACTAACCTCTTCCACCCTAATAATTAGTTTTAATCCTATCATCATCAATGGTTTGTACTCAATGTTATGACTTTGGATGGGTTTATTGTGCTGTAATTAAATTAAAGTTAATATATTGGTAAATAGTTGAAAATCTACTTTCTTGCCAGGGTAACATTTCTTGTTTGACTTTCTAAACTTTCAGGTTAACCATTTCATAAACTATACAACTACGTCATATATTATGTATGTTTGTCTTTGTAGTCAACATATCAGGTGACTGACAGAAAATATATATTTTACTATCAAAACAAAAGAATAGTTGAGCACGCTGTTGTAGGAAAGTTCTTGTGCTATACAACATCAATGTTGACAAATGCACTCCTTGAAACTTTTCAGGTGATTTGGGAACATGTGGACCACAATGTGACCCTTTCTATGGGATGGGGTCTGCTCAACTTCCCTTGGAAGCAAAAATACTCCATTACTAGTCCACAAGGTGAGATACACAACACCAGTGCCTGATTTTTTTATCTTTCTGTCATGGCATGAACTTGATTATATAAGGGGAGAAGAAAGTTACGTGGCAGTTTATTTATCTCGTTTAGAATGTGTGTTTACAATATTTTATAATGATGGATCATTTTTAACTCACCGAAGCTCAAGTAGACCTATTGTGATCATGCAAAGTATGGCTTTCAGCGTTATGCAGTGTCTGGTTGTGTTGTCAATATTAGCTTTTTTCAACTCTAGAGGCCACATTTTTGTGCCCCCCCCCCCCCCTCTGATCAATAACTCGTCAACAAATTAACTGATTGGCTTGATACTTCACATGTGCATTGGCCTTGGACAGTAGATGACTCCTTTGAAATTGGGGTCACTATTTGAAGCCCTGTTGCGGGGGGCATACGTCTCTGACCGCAAACTCTTGTTCATCCAATCTTATTGAAAGCTGTTCAGAATGTTCATTTGGACAATGTCTAGGCAGAGTTCAAATCTTGGTGATATACATCCAACATCTAGGTCACTAGGTCATCTGGATGAAATTTTATCTAGGCCAAGTTGGAATCTGGGTCGCATGCCCTAAAAAAACTAGGTCCCCAAGTGAAATCATTGAAAAACTAAGTCCCCAAGTGAAATCATTGAAAAACTAGGTCCCAAAGTGAAATCATTGAAAAACTAGGTCCCCAAGTGAAATCATTGAAAAACTAGGTCCCCAAGTGAAATCGTTGAAAAACTAGGTCTCCAAGTGAAATCATTGAAAAACTAGGTCCCAAAGTGAAATAATTGAAAAACTAGGTCCCCAAGTGAAATCATTGAACAACTAGGTCCCCAAGTGAAATCATTAAAAAAAACTAGGTCCCCAAGTGAAATCATTGAAAAACCTCAATACCAGTCTAGAGACCAAATTTATAACTCAGTCTGAAATGAAATTTTTATAAGAATGAGTATCTTGACTGAACTAAATCTAGGCCAATTTGTCATCTTGGTCATGCGTGTCCAAAAACCATTTCACATGGCCAAATGTTGGAAAAAAAACTTGCTACTATTCTAGAGGTGATATTAATGACTGAATCTTTATAAAACTCAGATAAAACACAGAATGTTTATCTTGCCATTTTTTAGACTGAGTTTGAATCTAAACGTAAATTAATGTGAATGTAAATTTTAGAGTGCTAACGAGGTTTTACTATACATGTAGCCATATTAGGATAAATTCCCCGATCCCTGGTGGTGATGTTTTTTAACAGACTGGAACTAGTTTGAACTGATCCAAGATATCATTAAAACAAATGTTCTTACCAAGTGTTAACAAGATAAGACAATAAAGGTGACTTTTAGAGTGTTAACAAATTTTTATTATAGCCATATAAGGAAAAATGCCCAGCCCCCTGGTGGCCATGTTTTTCAACCAGCCAAAATCATTTTCGACATGTCATTGAGACGGATGTTTTGACTAAGTTTCATAAAAATGGGACAACAAATGTGACCTCTACAGTGTTAACAATGTTTTAGGATAGCCATATATAGCCATATAAGGAGAAATGCCCTGGGCCCTGGCCATGTTTTTCAACAGACCAAAACCATCTTTGAACTCATCCAAGATGTCATTTAGACGTATGTTTTGACCAAGTTTCATGAAGATCGAAAAATAAACTTCGCCTCTAGGGTGTTAACAAGGTTTTACTATAGCCATATTAGGAAAAAAGTCCTGCCCAATGGTGGCCATGTTTTTCAACCAACCGGAACCATTTTGGAATTTGTCCAAGATATTATTGTGATACATTTTTTGATCGTGTTTCATGAAGATCTGACAATAAATGTGGCCTCTTTATTGTTTAAAAAGTTTATAACTAAATCTTAATCGAACTATGTTAAAATTTAATATTTATCTTGACCAAGTGTAGGTCTTGTTTGAATCTGGGTCACATGTGTCCAAAAACTAATCACAAGATTAAATGTTAGAAAAAAAAGCTACCACACTAGAGGCAACATTTATGACTCAGCCTTTATGAAGCTTCGTCCGAATGTTTTATTTAGACAATATCAAGGCTGGTTTGAAACTGGGTCAAGTGCTTTGAGGAACAAGGTCACCAGGTCAAATCTTAGATAAAAACTTTGCTACTCTAGAAAACATTTAATAATTAAAATTTACAAAACTTGTTCAGAATGTTAAGCTTAAAAATATCTAGTCCATGTTTAAATCATGGTCATTTATGTGCAAAAACTAGGTCAGTTGGTCAAATCTAAAAAATACTTTTACCCCTTCTGGAAAAAAATATATGGCTCGATCTTAATGCAACCTAATAGTCGATTTGTTTATCTTGACTAATAGGCTAAGTTAGAAACTGGGTCACCTGGTCAAATTTTAGCAAAACCTTGTTTCTACTCGTCAGGCCTAATTTGTAATTCATTTATGATTGATGAAACTTGATAAGATTGTTCATTTTGGCAATATCAAGACAGAATTTAATCTAGGTCACTTGAATTAAAAACCTAGGTCACCCTGTCAGATCTTTGAAAAACCATCTTAACTCTCTAAGGGCAGCACTTAGGACTCAAGCTAGCACTTAGGACTCAAGCTTGATGAAACCTGGTCAGATTGTTATTTTTACAATATATATCCTAATTTGATGGTCAGATGTTCTGAAAACTAGGTCACTTGGTGAAATCTCCATTAAGAATTTTCTTGTGTTCATGTATTTCATTAAATTGTAAAGATTGAATGCTCCCTAGAGTAATTCAATTGGGAAAAACAACTTGTGTTGATAGTTAATCCATTATGTTGAAAGTCTTGGAGTGTTTGTTGCAAAGCATCACGAGCAAATGCCTTAAATTAGATGAGTCGTGGGATATGCTATTTTCAAGGTCAAGGTTGTATTTTTACATAAGATTTATATGCAGCACTTATGTCAAACTAATTGTAACTATTGTGTCAAAGTGGTATGTATGGACTATTAAATCACCTTCAGTGATAGCTTTAGCTGTGGTAGTGTGGGAAAATGTCACATAGAGCCTGGTAGTTGACAGCTTCAACAACTTTGAGTACACATGTAGGTATAAACAGATAAATGACTAATTTAATCCACTTTATACCTCCGTGCAGGTTGACATTATATTCTTTTGACTTCATTAAGGTAGTGTTTACAATTAATTTCATGATTGTAAATATGGTTGTTGAAGACATATTGTATGCTTCTTTATTTTGTTTTAAACTCTAAATATAAAAAAAAAAGTTAACTGTCAAATGCATGTGCATAAGTGCTCATTGACAAAAATAAAATTATGGAAATCATATTAAATTGGGGAAAAACAACGCTAACTGTAAGAAGATCATGTAAGAAACATAATTTGTTAAAGATGAAAGAAAGAAAATGAATGCTCTGTTATAAGCATACCTTTGGTCCCCCTGATATCCCTATTATTGTTACATGTCTAATGTTATTGTTCAAAACATTTGTCTGTTATTGAATAATTTTCCTGTTCAAACAGGAACCAATGATCATGTAACATGCTAATAAATTGAGCCGACATTTGGTTTCAGATGCAAGTGATCAATGGAACCTGGTTGTGTACAACCTGGAACATTCAGATGCAGGCATCTACCGATGTTACGTGCTGGGTTACAAGAACATGGTCTCTGTCAACCATATACTCCATGTTACAGGTTGGTTTCCATAGCAACCCGTAGTCTTCAAAGCGGATGTCCAAAAGTTAGATATAAATGAGTCTTGCTCTGCATGCACTAATAGTGTCGTCATAGATCAGCCTGTCCTAGATCAGCCTGTCCTAGATCAGCCTGTGCAGGTCACACAGGCTGATCAGGAAGGACACTTTCCGCTCTTATGGTAATTGTCGAGGAAGACTCTTTTTAAAAAAATTCAATTTAGGCGGAAAGTGTCGTTCCTGATTAGCCTTTGGGGATTGCAAGGGTTATCTGGGTTGAAGCACTGTTTGCTCATGCATTTAACATTTTCTCAAAACTCAAATATTTGCAGATTTCTTTTCTAATGTATGTTGTGACAATCAGAATACAACAACAAAAATACATTGAAATTGTTTCAAATATAATATTTTGGTATTATCTTAAAGATGCTATTAGCAATGGTGGAAGACACCTCTGGAGTAAATCAGCACGTTGATTAGTGGATAGTCTATTCACACTTAACATTTTCATATCATTAAAACATGTACAGTTTTCAGTCAAGTAAATACTCAAAACACTATTTTTGCACATACAATTTATTTCCAATGTATGATGCATTGAATTGACCTCTTCAGTCAGCTGCTTAGAGTTTGGGTAATCACAATTTCAAAAGTTGTTGAGAAGATTGAGAGTTCTTACACAGTGTTCAATTTAGAAATCATAAACAAGCACACACATATTAAAGTGTTCAAATGAGTCAAATGTTGAGGATTTAGTAAATGAGTTGTAAATAATAACTATTTTTATATATGTTTGTTAAAAACCGTTCTAACTCTACATGTAAAAATAAATCTATGATTTGTTATTCAAAATAAATTATGTGTGGGGACTACTGTTAAGAACATTCCAGTGAATTGAATAATTACCATTTCAGGTGCACCAACTCCCCCTACCTACCAGGAAGTGGATGTTACAGGTTTGTTTTTACACAGAATGAAATAATATCTGATCAATTCTCAATATTAGGATGCTGATTAGTCAGTTAAACCTTTAATCCTACTACAGGAATTATAAAAAAGTTACTCGCACAAGACCTAATAGCATCAAATTGTTTAAATCCGCTAAGTCAGATTTGTTTTGTTTTTCAAACACTCATTATTTGTTTTAAATGTTTTTCACTTAATTTTTTTTACAGATTGATGCTCAATTTGGAATGCTACCTTGCGTAGTTTCATTGGAAAAAAACAACAAAAATGGCTCTTACGCCTTATACCTCGATAGTTACTCAAGACCAGCCTGTCCATCCGCACATTCTGATCAGAAGCTATCTTGTCAGCTAATAAGACCACAATACCTTGCTTTACATTCGTGACAGGGAATATCCTGACCAGACTTTGCAAATGTGCAGGAAGGTCTGGGGACAAACTGGCTGTACATGGCATAGGACCGATTTTTGCATGTCATGGCTCAATTGTGCAACTGGCCTACACTGTATCATTCCATTCAGAAACATTTAGCAGTAATATCAGCAACATTCTAATATTTTAGTACATTTAAAAAATACAATACATAGAGAATAGCAAGTTACTGTGTGATTGATCTGGGGAAACTGGATTGCAGTCTTCACAGGCTAATCAGAGGTGAAACTTTCAGTCTAAACTGGATTTTCACTTAGAAGATACTTTCTTTAAACAAAAAATACCATAGAAGCGGAAAGTGTCGTCCCTGATTAGTTTATGCCGACTACACAGGCTAAATTGTCAAAACACTTAACTCACATGTGTGAAGCCCCTTTTTTTTCAGAGCAAAGTTCATAAATTTAAAGATGTTTTGCAACACATAATATGAGTGTTTCTGGTCTGCAGCTTGCTGTATAGACCAGGGTGTAGAGACCTGTGCGTTGCCCATGTGTCGAACAATCACACCGTTTGTACAGATAGTGGCCATGGCAAGCAACAGCACCTGTATGGCAAACAACCTCCTCAAGGTCCTGTGGTGTGGGCAAGGTATGGCATCAGGAGTTAGTTTGAATCCCATCATCACACCTGGCTTAATGATACAGCACAGTTTGGTAAAACATAACTGGGTTTCCACCTTGTTTAAAATAGCGAATATATCCAGAATAGTGATGTAATTTTGTGACATTTAAAGTGACATAATTTGGCGTTTATTGTGTTGCCTTGTGTTTTTAGCAATTTTATTATGCCCCCGTTCGAAAAAGAGGGGGTATATTGCTTTGCTCATGTCGGTCTGTCGGTCGGTCAGTCCGTCCACCAGGTGGTTGTCAGACAATAACTCAAGAACGCTTGGGCCTAGGATCATGAAACTTCATAGGTACATTGATCATGACTCGCAGATGACCCCTATTGATTTTGAGGTCACTAGGTCAAAGGTCAAGGTCACGGTGACCAGAAATAGTAAAATGGTTTTTGAATGATAACTCAAGAACGCATACGCCTAGGATCATGAAACTTCATAGGTAGATTGATCATGACTCGCAGATGACCCCTATTGATTTTGAGGTCACAAGGTCAAAGGTCAAGGTCACGGTGACCCGAAATAGTAAAATGATTTTCGGATGATAACTCAAGAACGCTTTTGCCTAGGATCATGACACTTCATAGGTACATTGATCGTGACTCGCAGATGACCCCTATTGATTTTCAGGTCACTAGGTCAAAGGTCAAGGTCACAGTGACAAAAAACGTATTCACACAATGGCTGCCACTACAACGGACAGCCCATATGGGGGGCATGCATGTTTTACAAACAGCCCTTGTTTATATTTTTATGCCCCCCTTCGAAGAAGAGGGGGTATATTGCTTTGCTCATGTCGGTCTGTCTGTCGGTTGGTCGGTCGGTCGGTCGGTCCGCCCACCAGGTGGTTGTCAGATGATAACTCAAGAACGCTTGGGCCTAGGATCATGAAACTTCATAGGTACATTGATCATGACTCGCAGATGACCCCTATTCATTTTGAGGTCACTAGGTCAAAGGTCAAGGTCACAGGTGAAGGTCACAGTTACTGGAAATAGGCATTTTAAGGATTTAGCATGGTTCAAACAAGGGAAACAACTACCGTTTATGCATGTTCTTTTTGTTACAGCATTTGCCTCCCTTGTAATATATTGAAATTTTACCAAATGTAAGGCTAACTGCATTTTTGTAATGCATACTACTACTACTACTACTACTACTACTACTACTACAACTGCTGCTGCTGCTGCTGCTGCTGCTGCTGCTGCTGCTGCTGCTGCTGCTACTACTACTACTACTACTACTACTACTACTACTACTTCTACTTCTACTACTACTACTACTACTACTACTACTACTACTACTACTACTAGTACTACTACTACTACTACTACTACTACTACTACTACTACTACTACTACTACTACACCACCACCACCACCACCACCACCACCACCACCACCACCACCACCACCACCACCACCACCACCACCACCGTTCACAGTGACAAAAAACGTATTCACACAATAGCTGCTACTACAACTTATAGCCCATATAGGGGGGCATGCATCTTTTACAAACAGCCCTTGTTTGTTAAGAACATTATGTATTAATTCAGGCACAAACATCTGATCCTCTTGCAAATACTCATGGTTTAGGTTTTCTAAGCCTTATTAACATTTTTTATTTAACGCTCATCTTGTATAGTATGTTGGTATATGAGTGGAAATAAATCACTAGAATATGGTGTTTATAGCCCATGAAAACTTAAAAGATGTGACTTAAATATTGAAAACAGCATAAACAAATTTGAGTTTCATACGAATTTAGAAGAAGATGTTTTGTTCGAATGAAGTGTAAGGTTGGTCAACTTATTGACCAATTTGTATTGACTATTAAGAATATGAATATTATGAGCAGGGTCATGCAAAAATGGGTCTTTTGCCATATGAGACCAGCGTCGTGTCAGACCAGTCAGTGTTTTTTCCACCATTTTGGGAATGGGGCCTGTTCCCTTCGGATTGGGAAAATATGCAGCATTTTGACAAAAATTGGGAAAGAAGTGTTGTTGTTGTTTTGTAAAAAATGCTTCAAAATTGGGAATACAAGTGTTTTCAGTGTTAACTTTTCTAAGGTTGAACTTATATGGAACGGAGTTGAACACAATATTGAGATGTAAAAAAATAAGATTTTTTTGGGGAAACTTTTATTGGTAATTTTTATCTCCCATTTGAGAAAAATATATACTTTTTTCCATTGGGAATGGGGCCGATTACCGGACCCGATTTTGAATGAAAAAAAAACACTGACCAGCCTGCCCAATTATGCAGTCTGGTTAGAATCTACATTTTTTGCTATAAAGTTTTTCACAAATTTTTGGGTTTAGCTACTCTGTCGGCATATAGCATAAGACCTGTTAACGCATGATGTGGGTCTTATGATATCAAGTAATTGCCATAGCAGTATATTGAATAAAAGTATATACTATCTTTGTCCTTTATTGTTATTTGTGAGATAGTTCATCCTTAAATGTTTATATTGTTTTATGTTAGCAGTCTCTAAATGTCATCGTGACGACTGAAGTTTTTGTAAATTCTGTCATCCTTTTCCTTTTACCAAGATGGCCGCAACCACATGCCGTGTTGCATGCGCATTGGTTTGTCAACAAAGTGCCAGAACCTCTGTGACGGATGGGGAACCAACGATGGCACAAGTTACACCGAGTGTATACCAAGTGCCATGAGTCTAATACAGTGTCTTAAGGAAGGACAGAGTATGGAAGCTGAAGGAATTGTGATGATGATATACATTATTGAAGCACTTTCAGCGTAACAAAAGTGGGCCAATGATGAATAAGTTTGAAATCCGGAATGATTTTATTTGAGGATTTAGTTCAATTCTTTTTATTTGACGAATATATTATGAAGGCTGTTAGCAATATTTTAGAATATTATGCAGATTTAATAGGTAATTGCAGTTTTGTAATGGATTTAAATGCTGAACTAAAAAAATTCGTAGCATGTTTAAAACTTACATGAAAATATGACAATTTTTAATCAGGAGTGTGATTTCTCCTCCTTTTAAAAGATCCTTTAAGATCCAAGCTTGATTACCACAGTTCTAAACTCATTTCCAAACTATACAGGATCTGTTTAATAATGAAGAGTTTTGGCTAATCCAGAAATGTTTTTATTCCATTATTTTTTTTCCCAAATCATAATCTTGGCATTGAATGTGTCATATCTTAAACTGCCTAATTCTTTAGAATTTTGTTGAATCTGACATTGACATTGTCTGCTGCCAGGCAGATTGCCCAGCCAGCCGACATCTGTGTCTGCGGTTGCTACGGGCGCCAACATTCTTGTGTCCTGGTTACCACCGCTGGAAAATCCCAACCTCGTGATCAACTATAAAGTGCAGTTCAAGAAGTCAGAAGAGCCTTACTATAAATTTGTGATAGTAAGCTAACTTATATTCACATCTGAGTATATATATTAAAGTCTGAGTATTAAAATGAGCTGTGCTCTGTGATAAGGGGGTTTAATGCATGTGCAATATTGAAGATAGCAACTTGATATTTGGCATGCATGTTTATCTCATAGAGCGGCACATTTTGAGTGGTGAAAGGTCATGGTCATCCTTCAAGATCAAAGGTAAAAAAAACAAATCCAAGGGAAGTAATAAGCTTTAAAGGGAGATAATTTATATTTATCATTTGGCAGGTACTGATCATTTTTACAAGAAAAGTAATATTTTTATTATATCCCTTTAAAAAATATTACTTCCCTTGTAAAAATTATCTGAACCTGCCAAATGTTTTTTTTTTATAAATCAAAGTGGCGCAGTAGTGTTTCTGACAAGCACTTCTCTTGTTAAAGCTAAGGATTGGATGACACTTTATTTGTATGCATTAAACCCCCTTTTCACAGTGCGAGGCTTGCATGTATTCATTACCCCATATTGCAGGTAAGCAATGTAACCAATTTCGAGCTGCTACAGTACCTTGAGACTACGACATTGTATGAGATCCAGGTGATAGCAGTCTCACAGTTTGGTGCTAGTCAACCTTCATACGGCGTGCAGATGGCTACCAGAACAGGTGCTTGTTAATGGCTCATGAATTGATATTTCAAGGAAATATGTGCCTTAAGTAAGGTGTCTGATATTTATACTACAAATTACTGTGAAATCAATTGAATTTGCGGGGTGAAAACTTTGCTCTATTGCAGTGGTCATATGTAAGCTGTCTTAAATTTGTTCGATGTCAATTTTTAACAAAAAAATCTAACAGTTACTGCATTAAATATATGTTCCAAACAATGAGCAAAACAGCATTGGAGAGCTCCATTATGACAGCTGTTTATTTCAATAAACACATGCAGTCTGCACAGTCTAAGCAGGGACGACACTTTATGCTTTTATGATATTTTCTGTTTAAAGAAAGTCTCTTTCTTCTTAGCAAAAATCCAGTTTAGGCAGAAAGTGTAAACCCTAATTAGCCTGTGCAAATTGCACAGGCTAATCTGGGACGACACTTTATGCACATGCATTTTACCCCTTTTTCACAGAGCATGGCTCATTTATATTGGATCCTGACAAAATGACTCTTCTTTGCTTATTTGGTATTATCCAGTATAACATTTACAATTAATGTGTAGGATGGATTATTAAAACTTAATTTGCTATAAAAAATTTGCAAAAATATTACTCTTTTTCTGGGCTATAATGTTTTTATAAAGTTATTTATATTTAGAAAGCCCATGCTTCACATGCAAAAACTGTAAAGCTATACTACAACTCGTATCAATATGTTTTTCTTGTCATTTCTCAGAACAGGTAAACAACTTTGGTCAGCTTAGATAATCATAAAACTATGTAATCTTTGGTTTTACAGAAATGATGTAAAAATTTTTTTTACAGAAATAATGTGAAAAAAAACTGACTTAAACCAGCAGGCATCCAAAACTTATTATGAAATATTTATTTCCATATAAGCCAAGTTGTATTTATGTTAATGATGATATAGTTTGATTTTAAACTTATTTATATCATGTTAATTATGTATGATTACAGATGCCTTTGACATGTATAACAAGACTGTGTCAGTGAGAGGTAAGTGTATTGGCATTTTTGTCTTAGAGGAGACAATACAATCTACAAATACATTGCATTGAGACATTAAAATGATTTTGCATTTTAATGTAGAATGTGTACATTTTGTCGAATAGTTTCATAGTTTTTAGTATTTGTCAATCAAGAATATTTAATGTTCTATGTTAATCTTTTTTACACTGTAATATCACATGTTTAAGATTCAATTTTTTGACTCTGGAATATTACATGTATGAGGCTAACCTATTAAACAGTAAATTATCCCATATTTAATTAAGGTTAACCTATGTTAACCCTGGAATGCAACAGTTTTAAGGTAAACCTATAATACACTGTAATATCAAATAACAAATATACAGTTATAAGTCACTAGTATGTTTCTATTGTTTTTCCTGCTGTCTCCAGAATGTTGTTCAACAAAGCAGATCAGTAACGAGTGTCTAGACTTTTGTGATCCTGCAAATCTTGATCTTGGAGGTATAAACATGGACGCCGATAAACTGTACACCTGCTATGGGGACGTGCAGGACGCGTACTCCTGTCTCATGGGTACGACTAATACCTCTTAATCCTCGTTGAATCAATGGAATAATCATCAAACTGAACATATTTTAACCCCTGTTTAACAACAGATTGATTAAAAAAAAATGTAATTGGATTATTCAAACAATTAAGCAATATCTAAGCATACTTTGTTTTGAAGTTAAAAAGTATGTATTTGTTTATAGAAAAAGTAACATAAAACCAAACTACATGGGTAATAGTTGAACTTTTGCCATCAAAGTATACAATTTAGCAGCACTCTGTGAGAATGGGACTAAATGCATGTGCATTAAGTGGCGTCCCAGATTAGCCTGTGCAGTTGGTGCAGGCTAATCAGGGACAACTCTTTTTGCCTAAACTGGATTTTTGCTAAGATGAAACTTGCTTTAAATGTTGAATACCATAAAAGTGGAAAGTGTGGTCCCTGATTAGCCTGTGCAGACTGTGTCATCTGGGATAACATTTTAGGCACATGCATTAAACCCTGTTTAACCAGAGTGAGGCTCAATTTGTTAAAACTATTGGTAACAGTTATTTGTTAAAACTATTGGTAACAGTTATTTGTTAAAACTATTGGTAACAGTTATCTGTTAAAACTATTGGTAACAGTTATTTGTTAAAACTATTGGTAACAGTTATTTGTTAAAACTATTGGTAACAGTTATGTTAAAACTATTGGTAACAGTTATTTGTTAAAACTATTGGTAACAGTTATCTGTTAAAACTATTGGTAACAGTTATTTGTTAAAACTATTGGTAACAGTTATCTGTTAAAACTATTGGTAACAGTTATCTGTTAAAACTATTTGTAACAGTTATCAGTTAAAACTATTGGTAACAGTTATCTGTTAAAACTATTGGTAACAGTTATTTGTTAAAACTATTGGTAACAGTTATCTGTTTAAACTATTGGTATCAGTTATTTGTTAAAACTATTGGTAACAGTTATTTGTTAAAACTATTGGTAACAGTTATCTGTTAAAACTATTGGTAACAGTTATTTGTTAAAACTATTGATAACAGTTATCAGTTAAAACTATTGGTAACAGTTATCAGTTAAAACTATTGGTAACAGTTATCTGTTAAAACTATTGGTAACAGTTATCAGTTAAAACTATTGGTAACAGTTATCTGTTAAAACTATTGGCAACAGTTATCTGTTAAAACTATTGGTAACAGTTATCTGTTAAAACTATTGGTAACAGTTATCTGTTAAAACTATTGGTAACAGTTATCTGTTTAAACTATTGGTAACAGTTATCTGTTAAAACTATTGGTAACAGTTATTTGTTAAAACTATTGGTAACAGTTATCAGTTAAAAACTATTGGTAACAGTTATCAGTTAAAACTATTGGTAACAGTTATCTGTTAAAACTATTGGTAACAGTTATCAGTTAAAACTATTGGTAACAGTTATCAGTTAAAACTATTGGTAACAGTTATCAGTTAAAACTATTGGTAACAGTTATCTGTTAAAACTAATGGTAACAGTTATCTGTTAAAACTATTGGTAACAGTTATCTGTTAAAACTATTGGTAACAGTTATCTGTTAAAACTATTGGTAACAGTTATCTGTTAAAACTATTGGTAACAGTTATCTGTTAAAACTATTGGTAACAGTTATCAGTTAAAACTATTGGTAACAGTTATCAGTTAAAACTATTGGTAACAGTTATCTGTTAAAACTATTGGTAACAGTTATCTGTTAAAACTATTGGTAACAGTTATCTGTTAAAACTATTGGTAACAGTTATCAGTTAAAACTATTGGTAACAGTTATCTGTTAAAACTATTGGTAACAGTTATTTGTTCAAACTATTGGTAATAGTTATCTGTTAAAACTATTGGTAATAGTTATCCGTTAAAACTATTGGTAACAGTTATCTGTTTAAACTATTGGTATCAGTTATCCGTTAAAACTATTGGTAACAGTTATCTGTTAAAACTATTGGTAACAGTTATCCGTTAAAACTATTGGTAACAGTTATCAGTTAAAACTATTGGTAACAGTTATCTGTTAAAACTATTTGTAACATTTATCTGTTAAAACTATTGGTAACAGTTATCTGCTAAAACTATTGGTAACAGTTATTTGTTAAAACTATTGGTAACAGTTATCTGTTAAAACTATTGCTAACAGTTATCTGTTAAAACTATTGGTAACAGTTATCTGTTTGAACTATTGGTAACAGTTATCTGTTAAAACAATTAGTAACAGTTATCTGTTAAAACTATTGGTAACAGTTATCTGTTAAAACTATTGGTAACAGTTATCTGTTTAAACTATTGGTAACAGTTATCTGGTTTTTTCTGTTTGCAGGGGGAGGCAATCACACACCGTGCTGTGCGAGAATGAATGTTCCCAGCAAGTGTTACCCGATGTGCGCAGGCCAGTTTGTGTTTACATTTGAGCTGACAGTGTGCCTGTATAACCTCCCTTTGATAGCGGCATGTGTGGAAGAGGGCGCAGGTATAGCAAGGGTTTTCCTTATATAAATTCTGTGTCCCCTTGCAAGATATACACTGTAACTCCAATATAAAGCGCTCCGTTAACGCTGAATCCAATATAACGCGGAGGGTGCTTGGATCCCATTTTTTCTCCAACCTTCCATTTGATTTCTGATTCAAATCCGTATTATGCAACTTCATGTATTTTCAGACAATTCAAAGATGGCGGCAATCACAGTCATGTTGATTGCTTTATTCAACCGTCCGTTGAACCGATAATAATCGCCTCGAGGTTAAACAACACCGACAGCTAATTGGTGTAAATATGTTGTGTAATGTCAATAAAGGTGTGAAAAACTCGCGTGTCAGTGTTTATTACATGTATTCCTCATCAGAGCGGTTCAGTGCGATAATTACCATAAGTTAAGTGCAAGCGGGATAGTTATACAATTCAAGTAATTCAAAACGATTGAAACATTCTTACTTTGAGATGGTTGCAGTTTGACTATATTAAATGAGCGGCTGTGAAATATACTGCCTACTGTATAAAACAACTTTTTCTGTCATTTCATTATCAATCTAGTATTATGTCATTTAATCTTTCAGTTCATGTATAATAAATTAAATAATGCAGACGATTTATTTACATGCGAACGCAGTGTACCGGCAATTGTTAACAGAGTTTCACTTTCTTTTTCGCGCGGTATCAGAAAGTCCCCGGGAAACACGTTTTTGCATGCGTATGACGCAATAAAACAATTATGAGTCGTATTGCATTCAATCTAAATTTAAAGTCGCTCGTCCAATGAAAGCTCTGCCCCATTATGCACTGTACTCTTAACACTTCTGAAAATGGCATATATGCGTACGGTTGTGTTTACGAATTTCTTAAACATATATCGTCATTAATTTTCAAGATTATTATTTTTTAAGTGATGTTGCAATTTTATTGGATTATCGGATAAATGTGCACATAAGAAAAGCGGTATGTATACTGTTATCGATACGATTTGGTTTATATGAATGTATTTGCGTCAGCACAGCATGGCAATATACATGATCTATATTATAGGCTATTCTATACCTGTTTTTTTTATAGCGCCCTGCAGTAAATGAGCTCAAAACCTATAACGCGGATCCCTTATAACGCTGTTTTGCGGCTTGGACCCCATTGACCATGCTATATTGGAGTTACAGTGTATTCAGACTAGTAACAAAATTCTTCTCCCAAAATGTAGCAAAGTTTCCTCAGAAAAAAATCATAAAATACTATAAACAAGAAATATCTTTAAAAAAGATATACGGCGTTGATAGTTCAATGAATGAGATCAAGGATAGCGAATGTTTTTTTTTCTGTGCAGTTCTTAGCTGCATCACACGCAGTACGGGATGTTACGCGGAGTTTTCGCGGCTTATTTGACATTATTACATATTGCTGGTCATAAACCTATAGATACAAAACAGAAAACCAAAAGAAGAATTGAAGTGAAATTAAAACATACGAGCCAACCGGCCACACGAGAAGTATCCGTATTTATAGGCGCGTTCTTCGAACAAACCTATTTTAGTGGTTTGTCGGGCATTGCTATTTGATTCGATTATTAACAGTATCGATAATCATCGCGCTCATGCTTAATACATTGGTCAATATGGTGGAATAATTATTGTTAAATTAATCAAAAATAATATTTATCATTGTATTGTTGAAAACCCATTAAGAATCTACATATTTCTGGTCTAAAGAAAATTCCAGGTCACCTAGTTCACGGATAGCGTATTTATTATATAACTATTATTTTACTGGCCGCAAACTCCGGTGATGACCTGTATATAAACTCTGACATCCATACACTGGCCGCGAATTGACCCGGGTTGAAATGCAATGTATTAAAGTGAGACCTCGCTTCCACTGCTCTTTATACTTTTACATGTTAACATGTTGACAAGAATATGGAAGTAAGTACTAAATATGAGAACATAGCCTTTAAATATAAACGCGTTGCGCTGGTAATTCTCTGAAAATAAAAGGTGTATGCACAAACTGTATTGATGTCGAGAATTGAGTGTAAAACTGTTCTATCTATTAAGCCTTTTCATTAGAAATAAAATTGTTTCATGCAGTTAAACAGTGTTACAAAGACGCGGATATGTTTCCAATGTTCTGGTGGAATACTCAAATCAGCCAATGGAATAAATGAAGTGTATTCATTCGTACCTAGCCGCGGGAAATTTTATTTGAATTTTATTGGACACTTACAAAGGTCAGGAGAGGTGAAAAGCTGGCTTAATACAGCTTACGCCGAAAAAAGTTCACAAAATCAATTAAACTTGCAGTCTTCCGCGGTTTATACTCGTTCAATTTTTAAGCAGTGATCCACAGCTGACTGGATCATAATTTTTTTCATTATCTTGGACACAAAGGAAGTCTTTTTTTAGAAAAAATCGAGTTTAGGCGGAAAATGTCATCCCTGATAAGCCTGTCCTGACCTCACAGGCTAATCTGGCACATCACTTTTCGCACATGCATTTAGTGCGTCTCGTAATAAGCAATTTTCACAGTACTTGCTTGTAATGTTCCAGTATTCCTGCCAGCCCCACCTGTGAACACCCGCATTATTGACAGTTCAGTTACGTCTGTAGAAGCGACGGTTGCCTGGGACAACCCATCCAGTTACGTCCCCACCTGGTCTTACATTGTTGACTGGAAGAGGCAGGCAGATATCTCAAATAACTGGAACTCGGTAGGTGTGATTTGAAAGTTTGAAAACAAAAACAGTAATTGCTTTACAATACACGTCTATTTACTTGTCATATATCGGTATTTTAAGTTTTCCATGTCATTCTGTTTAACAAGTTAATTGTCTTTTTCTGCTGGTACGTTACTTGCAAACCCCTATTTTTTATCAACTTTAGATTTTATAAAAAAATTATTTTGTTTACTTTGCATGCATTTAAAAGTGGTTTTGCCAAGTTTGTCACCCTGTTGTCGGCCATCACACATGGTTTCTGTTATAATGTTTTCAGAACCATTCATCATTGATCTTGTTTGATATCCATGTTGATTGGACTTCATGAACACCCAACTCCTTTTGGGGTGTTTTGGTTCAGTAGGTCAAATGTCAAGGTCACATGGGTCACTTACTAACATATTGATTTTTGCTCAATATCTTGAGAACTAGTTATTGTAGATCAGTCATGTTTCACATGGTGATAAGTTGTTAAAAAGACATGACATCTTTGAGTTTTTTTGCAGAAGTTCGAATCTCATGGTTACATGGGTCACTTATGTACATTTTTATTTTCACTCAATATCTTTAGAACTAGTTTTTGTAGATGTTTCATGTTGAGAGAGGCACTCAGTATCTGCTGTCTAGTTTACAGCCTTACACAAGACATTCATATCAATTTGAGGTCAAGGTCACTCTGTAAGATGTGCATATCTATTATAGGTCAATATTGCTCTGTATGATGTGCATGGCCATTTCAGGTCAAGGTCACTCTATATGATGTGCATGGCCATTTCAGGTCAAGTTCACTATATGATGTGCATGGCCATTTCAGGTCAAGGTCACTATATGATGTGCATGGCCATTTCAGGTCAAGGTCACTCTATATGATGTGCATGTCCATTTCAGGTCAAGGTCGCTCTGTATGATGTTCATGGCCATTTCAGGTCAAGGTCACTATATCATGTGCATGTCCATTTCAGGTCAAGGTCACTGTATGATGTGCATGGCCATTTCAGGTCAAGGTCACTCTGTATGATGTGCATGGCCATTTCAGGTCAAGGTCACTATATCATGTTCATGTCCATTTCAGGTCAAGGTCACTGTATGATGTGCATATCCATTTCAGGTCAAGGTCACTCTGTATGATGTGCATGGCCAATTTAGGTTATGGCCACTCTGTATGATGATCATATCTATTACAGGTCAAGGTCATCTATTATAGGTCATTCTGTATGATGTGCATGTCCATTTCAGGTCAAGGTCACTCTGATTGATGTGTATATCTATTATAGGTCAAGATAGCTCTATATGATGTGTATGCATATTTCAGGTCAAGGTCACTGTATGATATAGGGTCTATTTCAGTTCATGGTCACTCTGTATGATGTGCATATTTATTTCAGGTCAAGGTCAAGGCAGGCACTCGGTACCAGCTAACAGGTTTACAGCCTAACACTCTCTATGATGTGCGTGTATACACAGTCAATGACAAGGGCGCCAGTCTGCCTGAACTGACCTTAATGCTTGTTACTCAAGGTATGGATTATGCTTTTTTTGGGGAAAATTTAGTAAATTAATTGTTATGCTCTCTTGTTCCACCTGCCTTCTCTCTATAGTGGAAATAACTTCCCCTTTTCAACAATTTTAATTTATTTAAAATGGGTATCACAACATTTTGCACAAGAGGGCTTGCAGCATAGGGGGTCAGAGTGTCACTACAGTCTGCACAATTTTATCAGGGACAACTATCTCTGGTTTAATTGTACCTTTCATTTAAAGGTAGTATTTTCTTAATGAAAATCCAGTTAAGCGGAAAATGTTGTCATTGGGTAGCCTGTGCAATATGGGAATTGAGCCCCGGTCTCTTAGAGCTAGGCTCATGTTAATTAATTTTTTTAATAGCTCATCTATTTTTTGAAAAAAAAATGAGCTATTGTCATCACCTTGGCGTCGCGTCGGCGTTGGCGTCCGGTTAAGTTTTGCGTTTAGGTCCACTTTTCTCATAAAGTATCAATGCTATTGCATTCAAACTTGGTACATTTACTAACTATCATGAGGGGACTGGGCAGGCAAAATTAGATAAGTCTGGCGTGCATTTTGACAGAATAATGTGCCCTTTTTTATACTTAGAAAATTGAAAATTTTGGTTAAGTTTTGTGTTTATGGTCCATTTTATTCCTTAATAATCAAAGCTATTGCTTTCATACTTGCAACACTTAATAACTATCATAAGGGGACTGTACAGGCAAAGTTATGTAACTCTGACTGGCATTTTGACAGAATTATGTGCCCTTTTTATACTTAGAAAATTGAAAATTTGGTTAAGTTTTGTGTTTAGGTCCACTTTATTCCTAAAGTATCAAAGCTATTGCTTTCATACTTGCAACACTTACTAACTATCATAAGGGGACTGTGCCGGCAAAGTTATGTAACTCTGACTGGCATTTTGACGGAATTATGGGCCCTTTATACTTAGACAATTGAAAATTTGGTTCAGTTTTGTGTTTGGTCCACTTAATCCCCTAAAGTATCATAGATATTGCTTTCATACTTGGAACACTCGCAAACTATCATAAGTGGACAGTTAAGGACAAGTTACATAACTCTGGATGTCATTTTTATGGAATTATGGCCCTTTTTTACTTAGTAACTTTGAATATATGGTTAAATTTTGTGTTTAGATCCAGTTTACTTCTAAAGTATCAAGGCTATTGCTTTCAAACTTCAAATACTTTCATGCTATCATGAGGGAACTATACCTGGCAAGTTGAATTTTACCTTGACCTTTGAATGACCTTGACTCTCAAGGTCAAATTATTAAATTTTACTAAAATTGCCATAACTTCTATATTTATGATTAGATTTGCCTGATACTTTGACATAACAACTCTTACCTGACATACCACAATAGACTCCACCCAAACGATCCACCCCCCCCCCAAAAAAAGTTTTTTTTCTTTAAAAATCATCTAATAAATGACCACCACACCCTAACACTTTACCCCCCCCCCCCCAACCCAACCCCCCCCCCAATTTTTTTTTTTTAAACATGGTTAAAAAACACAAAAAAAAAATTGTATTGCTATGCCCCTCTTCAAAGAAGAGGGGGTATATTGTTTTGCACATGTCGGTTCGTCGGTCCGTCCGTCCGTCCACCAGATGGTTTCCGTATGATAACTCCAGAACTCTTAGGCCTAGGATCATGAAACTTCATAGGTACATTAATCATGACTGTCAGATGATCCCTATTGATTTTCAGGTCACTAGGTCAAAGGTCAAGGTCACAGTGACTCAAAATAGTAAAATGTTTCCGGATAACTCAAGAATGCTTAGGCCTAGGATCTTGAAACTTCATAGGTATATTGATCATGACTGGCAGATGACCCCTACTGATTTTCAGGTCACTAGGTCAAAGGTCAAGGTCACAGTGACTTGGAATTGTAAAATAGTTTCCAGATGATAACTCAAGAATGCTTAGGCCTAGGATCATGAAACTTCATAGGTACATTGATCATGACTGGCAGATGACCCCTATTGATTTTCAGGTCACTAGGTCAAAGGTCAAGGTCACAGTGACTCGAAACAGTAAAATGATTCCAGATGATAACTCAAGAATGCTTACGCCTACGATGATGAAACTTGATAGGAATATTGATCATGAATGGCAGATGACCCCTATTGATTTTCAGGTCACTAGGTCAAAGGTCAAGGTCACAGTGACTCAAAATAGTAAAATGGTTTCCAGATTATAACTCAAGAATGCTTACACCAAGGATCATGAAGCTTCATAGGTACATTGATCATGACTGGAAGATGACCCTATTAATTTCCAGGTCACTAGGTCAAAGGTCAAGGTCACAGTGACTCGAAACAGTAAAATGGTTTCCTGATAATAACTCAAGAATAATTAGGCCTAGGATCATGAATCTTCATAGGGACATTGATCATGACTGACTGATGACCCCTATTGATTTTCAGGTCACTAGGTCAAAGGTCAAGGTCACAGTGACAAAAAACACATTCACACAATGGCTGCCACTACAACTGACAGCCCATATGGGGGGCATGCATGTTTTACAAACAGCCCTTGTTTTATTTTTGAAATACTGTCCAACCATCCCACCCAAGAATCCCCCCCAAAAAAAATATGCATTTTTTTGCATTTTTGGAAGAAAATGTAATAAATGACCACACCCCCACTCTATACACCCCCCCCCCCTCCACTCCACCCCTCCTTCCTTTGTGATTGAAATTGAGATAGGTCCCTTCACCTTTAAAAAGAAAAATAGAGGAGCGGTCTGCACCCGCAAGGCGGCGCTCTTGTTTTAACTTTTATTTAAAATAAAATTAGTTTAGGCATTTTAAACAATAGTTAAAATGTTGCTTTTGTGTTGCAAACAAAAAACTGGAAAATAAAACCAGGCACATTAATTTTATGTTTGTTTGATTAGTAACCAAAACTTTTCCAATACAATTATAATGTTTTTATAGAAATGAAATTATTAAAGTCAATGTGGTTTCATTTCAGGTATACAGAGCGACCCCAAGCCATACAATGAAACGGGTAATTTTTCTTTATTTTAGTAACACTCTGAGATTAAAAAAATTAATGTGCGTAAAGTGTCTTCAAATATTACAGGCTTATCAGGGATGACACTTGCAGCCTAATTATGATTTTCCTGAAGAAAAGTATTTCTTGAAACAAAAAATACAATAAAAACAACAGTAAGTGTGGTCCCAAATGAGCCTGTGTGGACTACCTGGGCTAATCTGGGATGACACTTTTAGCACATGCATTAACGCCCCTTTCACAGAGCTAGGCTGATATATATTATATCATTTTTAGGCGTTGAATACTTGGGCAAACTGGTTTATTTCCACACTATTTCACGAGCAAAATAGATTATCAATTAAACTATTTTAAAGGATGCATATGTGATAGGTGTGGTCCAGCTCACTATTTTTAAAATGTAGTTACTTGTAGATGAATTTGTATTTCTTCGAATTTGTTATCCCTCACCTAAGGTGGTGGGATATAGAATTGGTGATGTCCATCTGTCTGTCATTCCGTTTGTCTGTTTGTCACAAACTTTCCAAGGCTATTTGTTAGAAACTATATAAGATATCAACATGAAATTTCATGGTTGTATAGATAGCAATGAGAAGACATGCCATGCACAAGAACAATAACCATACTCTTTCTTAAATAAGAAAGAGCCTTTTTTTGCATGATGTAACTTTTCAGGGCCTTGTTTTAGATACAATACAAGATATCAACATGGAACTTCATGGGTATATACATATCAATAAGGAGAATTGCTTTGCTCAAAAACCATAACCCAACATTTTCTTAAACAAGAGTTATTGCCCTTTGTTAATTTTGTATGATGTAGTTGTCGGGGATATATGTCACGTACGCTTAACAATTTCAACATGAAAACTCATCAGCATATCAGTATGAATGAGGAGAATTTCAATGCATACAAACAATAACTCCAGACTTTTTTAGGATTGTATAGTTTATCAAGGGCTTTGCTCTCATCCATAAACAAAATTTGGCGATGGATATCAATTAAACGAATGTGCTTGTTTGTGTAATTTTTACCTTAAAAAAAACTGCCCTTATTAAATCTTTCAGTGCTGGAACCGAATTTTGAAGGCCTTTGCAAACAGTTTGGATCCAGATGAGACGCCACAGAACGTTGCGTCTCATCAGGATCCAAACTGTTTGCTATTTTTATAGTATTCTTTGAAAAAAATGAAGAAAATGCTAATTTTAGAAATTCAGCAAACACCATTTTAGCAGACAACAAATTTCCCAGCATGCAAAGGGTTAAAAAAATTATCAAAGTTTACAGTTGTTTGCCTATTTGTCCAGAGTGTTGCAACACCAAGGGAGTACCCAGCAGCTGCCTGAAGATCTGTACCCATGATTTCCGCTTAAAGCCCTTGGACCAGATATTCACTGAGGCCTATTTATGCACAAGCTATTTTGATGAAATGTTGCATTGTGGAACAGGCACGTATTGATTGTTATAATTACATTATTTGAAGTATTTAAAAGTGACTGTTGTTGATAAGTATGTGCATATAGTATTTTTCCTATGAGTACATGTATAAGTATGTGGTTTTGTGTATTGCTCTTTTATTAGTTTTGTATGATGGAATTTCATAATGAATTGGCACAAAGAATATTAATATCAATACAATAAAATGATGTTGCATCTCTCATGTTTAAACCTTTACCACTTAGATACCTATTTTGACTCATTTGTAGTACCTTAGAAAGTTAAATTTAATTAAACACCTTTCTTACGAAATTTAAGTTTTAAAGGCTTCATTTACAACCCTTAGATACTGACGAGCAGCAAACAGCATAAAACCTGAACGGACCGCGAGTAACTTGCAGGCTGTTCTGGTTTTATGCTGTTTGCACATAACCATTTTCAGTTTGTTTCTGAGTGGTTAAGGGTAAAGATAAAGATCTCACATGGAGGGTTTAGGTCAAATCCTGCCCTGAATTTAATTGCTAATGCATATAGAGAATCAGAGCCCTGTCTCGTCATTGGGAAAAGCTGCACACTTTCCTTTGTAGGGGGAATTTTTATGTTACTTTTCCATTCATGGGGATTTTAAATGAAAATACAGTTAAATAAAACTTGTACACGCGTGCATTATATTAATATAATACACTGTAGGCCTACTATTTTTGAAAGTGTCTGGTTTCCATTGGTTGAATCATCATTATACAACTGACCTTCAGATACCTTGGCATCGATTTTATGCTTTTGAATTTTCGCAAAACACAGAATCCTTGGTTTTAAAAAGCCGAAAAACAAATTGGCATCCACAATATTTTATCATTCACATAAATTATTTTAAAGAGATAGAAATGTTTACATAGATTGGTCGATCATTCTTTGCTGGCCGATAATTTATGTACATACACAAATTTTAAATGTTTAAATGACACAAACTATTTTAACCAGATTTTCAGAAGGAAAAAACTGGTTATTAGATTGGCGAATGTCGGCGGGTGGGCTGGCGGCTGGTGGGCTGGCGGGCGGAACAAGCTTGCCCGGGCCATAACTTTGTCGTTCATTGTGAGATTTTAAAATCATTTGGCACATTTGTTCACCATCATAAGACGGTGTTTCGCGCGAAAGAATTACGTAGATATCTCTAAGGTCAAGGTCACACTTTGAGTTCAAAGGTCAAAAATGGCCATAAATGAGCTTTTCCGGGCCATAACATTGTCTTTCATTGTGTGATTTTAAAATCATTTGGCATATTTGTTCACCATCATTAGACGGTGTGTTGCGCGAAAGAATTACGTTGATATCTCCAAGGTCAAGGTCACACTTTGAGTTCAAAGGTCAAAAATGGCCATAAATGAGCTTGTCCGGGCCATAACTATGTCATTCATTGTGAGATTTTAAAATCATTTGGCACATCTGCTCACCATCATGGGACGGTGTGTCGCCCGAAAGAATCACGTCAATATCTCCAATGTCAAGGTCCCCACGACTAAAAATAGATTTATTTTGAAACAAACTTACAAAGGGGGTCAATTTTGTTTGTTCATTTCAAAAGTTCAGTTTGAGTTGTCTCCCTTTATTAGTTTTTTTTTCACAATGAAAACCTGGTTTTGTGACAATTTTGTCCCTTGTCTCCTGTCAAATCTAGTGATTTAAATGGGGGCGATATACTTCATCACCTGTGTCATCCAATGGGGATGTCCAATCAGAGCACATGTTTAACTCACTGACTGGTACCAAAGTATTGATATTTTGCTTTGCAAGTCATTCCTGTAATTGATTTACCATTTGAAACAGTGTACACGTAAAATAGCAATAAAAACAAATCCTATGTAAACAAAATGGATTTCTAGATTTGTGATTTATTATTTCTCAGTATGCTTTCTTTACAATGGGGATTTTTATGAAAAATAGGAGAAAATATATACTTTTTAAGTGTTGGAAGCAGCCGCAAAATTTCATTGTTAAAAAACAGTTCAAGGGCCTTGAGAACTGAGTTTAATTTTCTACAGATACTTATCATCTGCTGACTTTATCTAAGGCAAGGATTAGTTTCCCAGTTTTGAGGTCACTGTTTCCCCATAAATTCAAATTTTTCATATTTATTGAATTTCTGTGCATATTTGTTGCCAAGCTATTATTAATATAACATAATAACAGATTTTGTGGCATGCGCAAAAACAAGGCTCCTATGCTCAAGATAATTGAGTTCAAAGGTCAAATAATTTTGGAATCGGATTTGTGAGCATCATGTTTTCAAGGGTTAAAGGGTGTTTGATTTGGTGTTGTGTGTTAAGTGCTGTAGTATTGGGTGGTATGTGTTTATTGCTGTAGTATGCAGGGATGTGTGATTGGGTAGTATGTGTTTATTGCTGTAGTATGCAGAGTGTGTGATTGGGTGGTATGTGTTTATTGCTGTAGTATGCAGGGGTGTATGATTGGGCAGTATGTGTTTATTTCTGTAGTATGTCGATTGTGTGATTTGGTGGTATGTGTTTATTGCTGTGGTATGCAGGGGGGTGTGATTGGATGGTATATGTTTATTGCTGTAGTATGCAGGGGTGTGTGATTGGGTGGTATGTGTTTATTGCTGTAGTATGCAGGGGTGTGTGATTGGGTGGTGTGTGTTTATTGCTGTAGTATGCAGGGGTGTGTGATTGGGTGGTATGTGTTTATTGCTGTAGTATGCAGAGGTGTGTGATTGGGTGGTGTTTATTGCTGTAGTATGCAGGGTTGTGTGATTGGGTGGTATGTGTTTATTGCTGTAGTATGCAGGGGTGTGATTGGGTGGTATGTGTTTGTTGCTGTAGTATGCAGGGTTGTGTGATTGGGTGGTGTGTGTTTATTGCTGCAGTATGCAGAGGTGTGTGATTTTGTGGTATGCGTTTATTGCTTTAGTATGCAGGGGTGTGTGATTGGGTGGTATGTGTTTATTGCTGTAGTATGCAGGGGTGTGTGATTGGGTGGTATGTGTTTATTGTTGTAGTATGCAGGGGTGTGTGATTGGTAGAGCTGAAACAATTCACCAACAGCTCGATTCGATTTCGATTTCAGACACTCCGATACCGATTTTTTCGATTCGATTCATCTTCAAACCTAGTTTTATCATATATTCACTCTTATGCCTCAAAATTTACATTTCTGTTCAAATGTGATTTCAATAAAACACTACACTTAAAAAAAATAGCAAATTAGGACTCAATTTTAATATAAAACTTCTGACTAGAAGATTGTGTTGATTACACAATAATATAAAAAATAAATAAATAATCATAAGAACGTATCTGGAATCAGTTGAATGGTAGTGCTATCACTATTATACTTTTACCCAAAACCGCTATAAGCATGTCTACCATTGTGCCATGACAGCATCACCTGATACCTGTAGGACTAATCACATTCTCTAATAAACTTAACAAAACTCCAACAAAAATAGAACTACTTTTCTGGCTGGCGACTCGAGTAGTTGCACTTGTGCGACCTCTTAGTCATGCTAAATCAACGTTATGTTTGCGTTTGACATATTGCATTAGATAAGTGGTTGAGCCGGACTTAGCGTACGCCACATCCGCGAAGCACAGTTTACACTTTGCTTTATTGGTAGGGCTACCATCCCGAAACCCAAAATACTGCCACACTTTTGATTTTAGCTTTTTAGGCGCATCTGATAATTTTAATTTGTCGGCAACAACTTGGTCAGCCATTTTACGCTTTTTCCGAAAGTAGACAGTAACGGGCTTATTGATTGGATGACTAAAGTAATAAGCAACCAATCTCGCGCTGTAATTAAAGGTAAAGATAAAACCTACACCTTCCTGCATTAATAGTCAAAATACAGCGCGCTTTACGTATCTATGTATATATATATGTATAAATGTTAAAGAATCAAATCGAATTTGGTAGGTTTGGTATCGTAATCGAATCCAAGCATTTCGAATCAATTTTCGATGAATCGGATCGAATCGTTGCACTCTAGTGATTGGGTGGTATGTGTTCATTGCTGTCTTATGCAGGTGTGTGTGATTGGGTGGTATGTGTTTATTGCTGTAGTATGCAGGGATGTGTGATTGGGTGGTATGTGTCTATTGCTGTAGTATGCAGGGGTGTGTGATTGGGTGGTATGTGTTTATTGCTGTAGTATGCAGAGTGTGTGATTGGGTAGTATGTGTTTATTGCTGTAGTATGCAAGGGTGTGATTGGGTGGTATGTGTTTATTGCTGTGGTATGCAGGGGTGTGATTGGGTGGTATGTGTTTATTGCTGTGGTATGCAGGGGTGTGCGATTGGGTGGTATGTGTTATTGCTGTAGTATGCAGGGGTGTGTGATTGGGTAGTATGTGTTTATTGCTGTAGTATACAGAGTGTGTGATTGGGTGGTATGTGTTTTTGCTGAAGTATGCAGAGGTGTGTGATTGGGTAGTGTGTGTTTAGTGGTGTAGTATGTAGGGACCTTTGATCAGGCGGTGTGAGTTTAGTCACTAAATGATCTCTTAAGATATTTTTTTTCCATGGAAAGCAGGGTGTATCCCCTGTCCTATCTCATTCCAGCTTTGCATTCTCAATCTGGAACTCTGTTGCAGATGGCAGGGACCACACAGAGTGTTGCAGACGGAGAGGCATTTCAGATGCGTGCCTCAAACTGTGTGCAATGACAGCAGCAGTTGAAGTGACCTATGACTTTGTCTCCTGTATGCTCTACAAGGACACATTGAGCACCTGTTTTGAGGAAGGGAGAGGTACAGTCAAATTATGAAGTATCTGACAATGTAACTATTATTGGTCCTATTCACAAAACTTTCTGGCATTGATATTATATTAGCCTCATTTTGGGAAAACTGGACTTAATGTATGTGTATACAGTATAGTCCCAGATAAGCCTGTGTACACAGGCTAATCAGGGATGACACTTTACGCCTTAACTGGATTTCCTTTAATGCAAAATACCATAAAAGCAGAAAGTATCGTCCCTGATAAGCCTGTGCTGACTGAACAGGCCAATCTGGGATGACACTTTACACACATGCATAAAGCCCAGTTGTGAGTGGGAGTGAGAGGCTCATATTTCAGCAGAGATTTTAATATCTTACTTCTTATATTACAGATAATACATTTTCAATGGCTTGTCCAGAAACACATACACATTTGGTCACTGTCAAATGTGACCATATTGAATCAAAGTCAAAATGTTTTTGAAAACAAAAGGTTATACTCGTGCAACTGATTTTTCAATAGCAAATTTCCTCGTCAAGTGATATAGATTTGCAATTTAACCCTTTACCACTTAGATACGTATTTTGACGTACCGTAAAAAGTCACATTTAATTAAAGACTTCTTACTAGATTCAAATTGTAAAGGCTTTATTTCCAACCTTAGATACTGATGAGAAGCAAACAGCATAAAACCTGAACAGACTGCGAGTTACTCACAGGCTGTTCTGGTTTTATGCTGTTTGCACATAGCTATTTTCACTTTGCTTCTGAGTGAGGAAGGGTTAAATAAAAAGTTTTGTGTCTTATAATCTCTTGTCTGAAGACCTTCTCAACTTTTGTTATGACCAATATTAAAAAGTTCCAGGTTATTGTCACGTTGTTTATGCTCTCTAAGAAAAATTTAACTTTAACAATATTGAAGATAGCAACTTGATATTTGGCATGCATGTGTATCTCATGGAGCTGCACATTTTGAGTGGTGAAAGGTCAACGTCATCCTTAAAGGTCAAATGTCAAATATATGGCTTCAAAGCGGCGCATTAGGGGGCATTGTGTTTTTAACAAACACATCTCTTGTTGTTTCTACTTTATAAGCAGCATAGATGTTTAATTTAATAACTTTATACTTTTGTTTGCAGTGGTACTTCCACAAAGTCCTAAAGGCCTATACATCGTGAAGGCAGAGCCACTGTCTATCACCCTACAATGGAAAACCCCGTCTGGGCCAGCTGTGACATCATACACTGTGCAATACGCTGTAGGCACCTTGAAGGAATACAACACAGTCACATGGTCACAGGTTCGCAAGTTTGAAAATGAGCCCTGCTTTTTGAAAACGAGGTTTAATGCACATGCCCAATTTGTTGTTTCAGATTAGCCTGTGAAGTTTGCATAGGCTAATCAAGGACAATTTTTCACGCTTTTATGAATTCTTTTTGTTTAAAAGAAGTCTCTTCATAAAAAAATAAAATCTCACCAAATGTTGTTGTGTCTGATAAGCCTACTCAGATGCACAGGCTAATGTGGAAAAGCACATGCATTAAGCCCCATTTTCCCAGAGCAAGGATGAAATCTTTTGTTATGAAGGGCTGGAAACTTCTTTTCCTGCGGAGTATATGTTTTTTTATAGGAGTAACAAAACATTTATAAAAATAGAAGAAATAGAAAAACAGTTTTCAATTCTACATGGAAAAATAGGGTTGCATTGCTTTTGGGGCTAGAAAGGTCATGATCATGGTGGCTGTAACTAATAATAGAAAAAATGCAAACAAGTGGTTTTCATTCAAAAACTTTAGTTTGAATAAACAAATATTAATGAAACTTATATATCAAGCTTGCTTGAAGATCTTGTATTGGATTGTATAAGGGCATTTCAGGTAAAGTTCGTAGAGAAGTAGCTAACACTTAATAACTTCAGTTCTGATACATTTATTGCACTGACATTTTGTGTGAAGGTACATTCAGATATAGCTTTAGACTGCACTTTAGGCCTGTCAAGGTCAAGATAATTGTAATCACAAACCAGAAAAAAAAATAAAAAATTATTTAATGCTTTCCGGTGGTTTATAGAGAAATATCAGTGAATTAAAACTGATAATTTCACTGTTTCAAACAGTGAAATTATCAGTGAAAATTATCAATAATTTTCACTGTTTACTGTGAAATGACGTCATTATTTTAGCGAAATTCTTAAGTTAAACTCTTAAACAATATATATAAACTGTGAAAATGAGCATAAAATAAAAAGAAAATTTGTTGGATTCGATGGAATATCGATTTTAATTCACTCGTGATCATAGAAAATATATATTTTCACTCGTGGCTGCGCAACTCGTGAAAAATATAATTTTCTATGATCACTCGTGAATTAAAATTGATAATCCACCGAATCCAACAAATATCCTCTATATAGTTGATAAATTTTTCGTTTTAAGTTTACATATACCTCTGTAACTACTACAAATATTCAATTTCAAGTATTTTTTGTTCTTATTATATAAGTTGACTGTTAGAAAATGTAAATTATACTATGAAAGTGGACAAGTTGGGGGGCACACTGTCGGGGACAGCTCTTGTCAAATTATCTGTTGACCAAAAAAAAGTGACAAAGTCCTTGTACACAAAGTATTTGGCAACTAAAAATGTGTAGAAAGATTTTGAGTTATGAATTATTATTTACTTTTTTAGATTTAAATTTGTATATTTAATTTAGTCTTTTATAGCCATGAATATGTGACTTATGTGATAAAGTCTTCACCATATTTCATATTACAAATGCCACTGTTAAACTGTTAAGTCCCTTTGTCTTTCCAGGTGACTATGATCAATTCCACGTTCTCTATTATCAACAAGCTTGAAGCCAACACATCCTACATCATACGAGTGCTGAGTGTCAACTCTGCTGGAACCAGTCTCCCATCCAACGCTGTCACAGGCTACACTAAACCATGTGTGTAGGCTACGCTTAACTATGTTTTCAAGTAATTTGTGAAAACAACATCTAAAAAGCATCTTTTAGTTGATGTTTTAAACACTACTTTAAAAAGAAACTTATTGATTTGGCTAAGCTGGGAGGATACTTGCATTAAGCCCTGTTTATTACAGAGTAGGTGTATTAATTGGTTTTTATTCAACCATCTAAGGCATAAAGAAAAATAAAACGGCGATGAAAAAATACAATCACAATTACTTTAAACATACTTTGTATTGACAGCTCCCTTGAGTGACAGCAGTGAACCTGACTGGGATAAGGTGTGGCAAAATAGAACAGGTATTTTGCAGTAATAAGTGATTGAGCCTTGTTCTGAAAAGTTTGGGCTTGTGCGTAAAGTGTCGTTCCAGATCAGTGCACACAGGTTATTCAGTGATGATACTTTCCATCTAGCTATGAAGAGAATGCCTTCAATAAAAAAATACTATGACACCAGAAAGGGGTTGTCCCTGATTAGCCTGTGGTGACTGCACAGGCTAATCAGGGGCGAAACTTGACTCATGCATTAAGCCCAGGTTTCCCAGAACGAGGCATAAACCATTCATTGTGATAACCACATAGCCACATTTTCTAATCATATTCTCTCTCTGTTATGTTTGTTTTTACCTTTCTTATTTCAAATGGTTATTTAAATTTTAAACTTAAACCTTTGTCTGGTATTTTCAAAAATTGTGTGAGTTTATTTGATGTAAGAGATACGATCATCAACCATTTCTACAGTTATAAATTGAAGAACAGACTTAGATTTGAAATGATATATATTTATATTTATAATGATATAAAACTTTGTTGCTCTTGTTTTTAGCTGGACTATTCATTGAATAGCCTACTCTATACTACCCACCCACATATGGGCATCTGTGCCTGCATCCGGTTAATGATCTGGTTAATTTAATAGCGCAGCATTTCCAAGTCACTGTTTCTTCTACAGGTATTTTATTGAAACTTACCACTTGTGTGAGGTGTTATTGCGTGGGATCACTTATCAAGTTCCATAACAGTGACCTTTGCAATTTAGCAGACCCTTTTTGTAAGTACAAAAGTTCTGGTTTACGTTGACGTGAAAATACTCTATATTCCTTTTTTTATGCCCCCGGTAGGGTGGCATATAGCAGTTGAACTGTCCGTCAGTCAGTATGTCAGTATGTGTGTATGTCAGTATGTGTGTATGTCAGTCTGTTTGTCCGTCCGGAAAAAAACTTTAACGTTGGCCATTACTTTTGCATTATTTAAGATAGAAACTTGATATTTGGCATGCATGTGCATCTCACGGAGCTGCACATTTTGAGTGGTGAAAGGTGAAGGTCAAGGTCATCCTTCAAGGTCAAATGTCAAATATATGGCTTCTGTCCGTCCGAAAACTTTTACATTGGCCATAACTTTTTCAATATTGAAGATAGCAACTTGATATTTGGCATGCATGTGTATCTCATGGAGCTGCACATTTTGAGTGGTTAAAGGTTAAGATCAAGGTCATCCTTCAAGGTCAAATGTCAAATATATGGCGTCTGTCCATATGTCAAAAAACTTTAACATTGGCCATAACTTTTTTAATATTGAAGATAGCAACTTGATATTTGGCATGCATGTGAATCTCATGAAGCTGCTCATTTTGAGTGGTGGAAGTTCAAGGTCAAGGTCATTCTTCAAAGTAAAAAAAAAAAGAAAAAAAATCAAAGCGGCGTTCTCATGAAGCTGCACATTTTGAGTGTTGGAATTTCAAGGTCAAGGTCATCCTTCAAGGTCAAGGTCATCCTTCAAGGTCAAAGGTCATTTTTTTTTTAATTCAAAGCGGCGTTCTCATGAAGCTGCACATTTTGAGTGGTGGAAGTTCAAGGTCAAGGTCATTCTTCAAGGTCAAGGTCATCTGTCAAGGTCAAAGGTAAAAAAATAATAATTTCAAAGCGGCGTTATCATGAAGCTGCACATTTTGAGTGGTGGAAGTTCAAGTTCATCCTTCAAGGTCAAGGTCATCCTTCTAGGGTAAAGGTAAAAAAAATAATATTTCAAAGCGGCCTTCTCATAAAGCTGCACATTTTGAGTGGTGGAAGTTCAAGGTCAAAGTCATCCTTCAAGGTCAAAGGTAAAAAAATAAAAAAGATAATTTAAAAGTGGCGCAATAGGGGGCATTGTGTTTCTGACAAAGACATCTCTTGTTTTTTTCAAACATGGTTGAAAAACACAAATATTTATTTTTATTATTTTATTTTTGAAATACCGTCCAACCATCCCACCCAAGAATCCCCCCCCCCCCCCAAAAAAAATATTGTTTTTTGCATTTTTGGAAGATAATGTTATTAATGACCACACCCCCACACTATACACCCCTCTCCACTCCACCCCTCCATCCCTTGTGATTGAAATTTAGATAGGTCCCTACACCTTTAAAAAGAAAAATAGATGAGCTGTCTGCACCCGCAAGGCAGTGCTCTTGTTTAGTTTCATGCAACAAGAACATATCGTAACTACTACAGATAATCAAGTGTTTCAGATTGGGTCAGCCCTCCAGCTTTTGGCTGATAAAACTTTCAAATTACCGAAGAAATTTAATTCAGTGCGACAATCAGGCCGAAGAATAAACCATTCGTGAAACAATGTGACCGGTACATTTCTGTAGGAAAAAGTCAAGTCTTTTGGAAGATTAAATATCAGTGTGCATTCTAGACCGCATGATTACGCGAATTGCACTATTTTTCCAAAGATGCCGCACATTTGCAGCATGTGTGCGAGGAATTCGCGCACTCGATATCCATGAGTATTTTAAAAGATCCAATCCATATGGACTTCGCCAAAAATCGTCTGTCAATAACATGTATCTATTTACCCAACTTAAGCCCGCCTTAAGGCGGAGCGTCGTTGTGTTGGAAAATCAATATTGACCAATGAGAGCGCACGCTTTGAGTGACAGCACTCATAGGCAGTCAATACCTGCATTAAAATTATGCAGACGACGGGTGAAGTAATTGACACAAGTGTTTGGTTTTGTGGCAGTTTGTTTGCTTTGTTAGACCTACTATTCTAATCTGACACTACGTTGTACACCTTCACGATGAAAGCGTGGCTAGTTACTTAGAAATCTGATGATGGCAACCAGGGTTAATCATTGTGGAAATTGTGCATTTCATGCGTAATATTGTTGAAACATTTATTCGACGCGTAAGGCGTTTTAACAAATTATCTTTGAATTGATTTCACATAACTGTAAACATTTTGTTTAATTCGCAAATGGGCATAATAAATAAAGTAATTTGAAAAATCTTCCAAATTTTAATGTTTGACGTTTAATTTGAACACCACTGGATTATGGGTAATGGATGGAGTTGGAATATGTATGCATCAATCCATCAATGCGTATGATAAGGTTATATGTATTTACCTATAAGTATTATTTAATTTCTGTTGGAGTTTTGAATAGAAAACTCTTACACATCAGGAGAGAGACCTCACTATTAATTGTATTCTTGAAATTCTCTCTTTTCATTAAGTTGTCCTGGAATGCTTTGAGCTTTTATGAGTACACAAGTACAGCTCATCCGGAAGGTAAATAGCTGGGACTTGGATTATTGCAACTAATTTTAAATTGTGGCACTTGATAATAAAGTTTCATATTGATACATTTCCTAACCTCTTAAATTGGTCAGTTTTGCCATCACATGTTCAGTACACAGGCTGTGAATGGGGATTTTCAGTTAAAAAAATCAAACTCTAAAGCCTTGAGAAACAGTCTAAACCCATACACTCAGGGCAAAGATAAGTATTAATGGCAAGGCCAAAGGAACTCTTTTGAAGCGCCGTTAGAGGCATGGAAAAGAGCTGTGCTATGGAAATTGTTTTGACCATGAATAATTTAACTCTCCTAAGTCTATAATAAAGTGTTATTTGAAGTAAAATGTTATTGGATTGGGTTTTGACTTGTTTTTATAGGCCCGTTTTTAAAAACGGGGCGTATTATAGTTTCACCCTTGGCAGGCGGCGTCCACAGCAGTGTCCGCTCTTTAATTCAAATAGTTTTCATCCGATCTTCACCAAACTTGGTCAGAAGTTGTGTCTAGACAATATCTAGGTCAAGTTTGAATATGGGTCATGCTGGGTCAAAAACTAGGTCACAGGGTCACTTAGTGCATTTCAAGGATTAAGCATGGTGTCCGCTCTCTAATTGAAGTAGTTTTCACCCGATCTTCACCAAATTTTGTCAGAAGTTGTGTCCAGATGATATGTAGGTCAAGATCAAATATGGGTCATGCCGGGTCAAAAACTTGGTCACGAGGTTACTTAGTGCATTTCAAGCATTTAGCATGCAGTCTTAGGAGTTTGCCCAGGATTCAAAAAGATCACTGGTTCTCTGTTAACAGCATGATATCAATTTGCAGGCAATTGATGTAATTGATTACCCAACTGCCTGTCTTATCTGGTCTGGTCTGGTCAATATTTATTGCACATCAGTGACACAGTTGTTACATGGTTTCCTCTTAGATAAAAATCAGTAGTAAAAATATATTTCCCAAATTATACCCCCACAAACGAAGTTTAGGGGGGTATATAGGAGTGAGTTTGTCGGTCTGTCGGTCTGTCCGTATTAAGTGTCCGCTCTCTAATTCAAGTAGTTTTCATCCGATCTTCACCTAACTTGGTCAGAAGTTGAATCTAGATGATGCCTAGGCCAAGTTCGAACATGGGCCTTGCTGGGTCAAAAACTAGGTCACAGGGTCACTAAGTGCGTTTTAAACATTCAGCATGTTGTCCGCTCTCTAATTCAATTAATTTTCATCCGATCTTCACCAAACTTGGTCAGAAGTTGTATCTACATGATGTCTAGGCCAAGTTAGAACATGGGCCTTGCCGGGTCAAAAACTAGGTCACTGGGACACTTGGTGCATTTTAAACATTCAGCATGTTGTCCGCTCTCTAATTCAAATATTTTTCATCCGATCTTCACCAAACTTGGTCAGAAGTTGTATCTAGATGATCTTAAGACCAAGTTCGAACATGGGCCTTTCAGGGTCAAAAACTAGGTGACGGGGTCACTTAGTGCGTTTTTTAACATTCAGCATGGTGTCCTCTCTTATTCAAGTAGTTTTCATCCGATCTTCACCAAACATGGTAAGAAGTTTTATCTAGATGATCTGAAGGCCATGTTGGAACATGGGCCATGCCAGATAAAAAACTAGGTCACAGGGTCACTTAGTACGTTTTTCACATTGAGCATGGTGTCCGCTCTCTATTTTAAGTAGTTTAAATCTGATCTTCACCACACTTGGTCAGAAGTTGTAACTAGATGATGTGTAGGTCAAGTTCGAACATGGGCCATGCCGGGTCAAAATCTAGGTCACGGGGTCACTTAGTGTGTTTTTAACCTCACCATGTTGTCTGCTCTCTAATTCAAGTAGTTTTTATCCAATCTTCACCATAATTGGTCAGAAGTTGTATCTTGATAATGTCTAGGGTAAGTTTTAATATGGGTCATGCTGGGTCAAAACAAGGTCACGGGGTCACTTAGTGCGTTTTAAACATCACAATGTTGTCCGCTCTCTAATACAAGTATTTTTCATCCAATCTTCACCAAACTTGGTCAGAAGTTGTATCTTGATGATGTCTAGGTCAAGTGTGAAAATCGGTCATGCCGGGTCAAAAACTAGGTCACAGGGTATCTTAGTGCGTTTTAAACCTCACCATGTTGTCCCCTCTCTAATTATACCCCCACAAATGAAGTTTAGGGGGGTATATAGGAGTAAGCTTGTCTGTCTGTCGGTCAGTTCGTATTAAGTGTCCGCTCTCTATATCAAGTAGTTTTCATCCGATCTTCACCAAACCTGGTCAGAAGTTGTATCTAGATGATGTCTAGGCCAAGTTCGAACATGGGCTTTGCCGGGTCAAAAACTAGGTCATGGAGTCACTTAGTGCGTTTTAAACATTCAGCATGTTGTCCGCTCTCTAATTCAAGTAGATTTCATCCGATCTTCACCAAGCTTCGTCAGAATGTTGTATCTAGATGATGTCTAGGCCAAGTTTGAACATGGGCCTTGCCAGGTCAAAAACTAGGTCATGGGGTCACTTGGTGCGTTTTAAACATTCATCATGTTGTCCGCTCTCTAATTCAAGTAGATTTCATCCGATCTTCACCAAACTTGGTCAGAAGTTGTATCTAGATGATCTTAAGGCCAAGTTCGAACATGGGCCTTGCCGGGTCGAAAACTAGGTCACTGGGTCACTTAGTGCGTTTTTTAACATTCAGCATGGTGTCCTCTCTCTTATTCAAGTAGTTTTCATCCAATCTTCAACAAACTTGGTCAGAAGTTTAATCTATATGATCTGAAGGCCATGTTCGAACATGGGCCATGCCAGATCAAAAACTTAGTACGTTTAACACATTGAGCATGGTGTCGGCTCTCTATTTCAAGTAGTTTAAATCCGATCTTTACCACACTTGCTTAGGAAGTTTGACTATATAATGTGTAGGTCAAGTTCGAACATGGGCCATGCCGGGTCAAAAACTAGGTCACGGGGTCACTTAGTGTGTTTTAAACCTCACCATGTTGTCCGCTCTCTAATTCAAGTAGTTTTTATCCAATCTTCACCAAAATTGGTCAGAAGTTGTATCTTGATATTGTCTAGAGCAAGTTTGAATATGGGTCATGCCGGGTCAAAACAAGGTCACAGGTTCATTTAGTGCGTTTTAAACATCACAATGTTGTCCGCTCTCGAATTCAAGTAGTTTTCATCTAATCTTCACCAAACTTGGTCAGAAGTTGTATCTAGATGATGTCTAGGTCAAGTTTGAATATGGGTCATACCGGGTCAAAAACTAGGTCACGGGGTATCGTAGTGCGTTTTAAACCTCACCATGTTGTCTGCTCTCTAATTCAAGTAGTTTTAATCTAATCCTCACCAAACTTGGTCACAAATTTTATCTAAATGATCTCTAGGACAAGTTTGAACATGGGCCATGCCGGGCCTAAAACTAGGTCACGGGGCCACTTAGTGCGTTTTTTTAACAATCAGCATGGTGTCCGCTCTCTAATTCAAGTAGTTTGCATCAGATCTTCACCAAACTTGGTCAGAAGTTTTATGGAGATGATCTTAATGCCCAGTTAGAACATGGGCCTTTCTGGATCAAAAACTAGGTCACAGGGTCACTTAGTGCGTTTTAAAAATTGAGCATGGTGTCTGCTGTTTTTTGTGAAGATGACATGCAAAATATTATGTGTCAATGCGGCATGTGGGGGTATTCGTCACGTCTGTGACAAAGCTCTAGTTTTTATATAAAGACATTATTCACCTGACATTTTATATGGAAACACAATCTACATACACAGAGTGATTTGGATTGATTTTAATTTTTAATGCACCGTGTTTTAGTATTACATTTCCATGCTTATTATTGAGAAATTTATAAAGAAAAAATGTTCCTGAGACTTGTGAGAAGGTAAGTCTTTTCGTTATTTATATAATCAAAATCTAAATTATACTAAGTAACATGCTTTTCTCTATAAAAGCTACTTTAACTGGATATTTATTATCTTTATTTTAACTATTTTGAAGTGTTTGTTTGATATTATATCAGCATTCATGCGGCTCTAAATAATTACATGTTTATCTATTTTCAAGATCATTTATATGTTTAGTAATGTATGATTTTCAGACACAATAACCTTTTTAGGAAATTCTGTACGTTTGGTGTCATTTTTAGCTCAACTATTATATATGAAATATATATAGTAGAGCTATCGTACTCACCCCGGCATGAGCGTTGGTGTTTCCCTGAGCGTGCAAATGTTAAAGTTTGCGTACTACCCTAATTATTTTCATTGTCCCTTGACATATTGATTTCATATTTTGCATACTTGTAAACCATCATGACCCCAACCTATAAACAAGAGCAGACAACTGTATCAAGCATTTTGACAGAATTATTGCCCCTTTTATACTTACAATATGCATATTATTGATAAATCTATGTTAAAGTTTGCGTACTACCCCAATATTTCCTATGTCCTTTGACATATTGCTTTTATATTTTGCATACTTGTTGACCAACATGACCCCAACCTATAAACAAGAGCAGACCACTGTATCAAGCATTTTGACAGAATTATTGCCCCTTTTATACTTAGAATATGCAGATTATTGATAAACCTATGTTAAAGTTTGCGAAATACCCCAAATGTTTCCTATGTCCCTTGACATATTGCTTTCATATTTTGCATACTTCAACTTCTTGTTTACCAACATGATCCCAACCTATAAACAAGAGCAGACAACTGTATCAAGCATTTTGACAGAATTATGGCCCCTTTTATACTTAGATAATTAAACATTTTACTTAAATTGCCATAACTTCTTTATTTATGATCAGATTTTATTAATACTCTGACAAAACACCACTTACCTGAATACCACAATGGATTCCACCCAAACAATACCCCACGCCCCAACCCAGAATCCCTGCCCCCCCCCCCCCCCCCTCCCCCCCCCAAAGATTTTTTTTTCCTTTTTTTTATTTTTGAAAAATCGTCTAATAAATGACCACACCCCACATTATACCCCCCTCTCAACCCCCCCCCCCTACCCCCCCATTTTTTTTTTCCTTTTTTTATTTTTGAAAGATCGTCTAATAAAATATGGAATATGAACAATTTCCCCATGATGGCTTACGAATAGTCAAGCGCGCTGTCCTCTGACATCTCTTGTTTTTTCTGCATTTCTATCCAAAATATGAATTTTCTTAAAATAGTTGGCCCCGTTTTCAGGAATAATGCAGTTTATCCACTTATTTAAGCATCTAGCAATATTTCTGAACTAAAGAATTATTCTGAATTTTGGGTTATAATTATAATCATAATTACCTAGAATAATATGAAATAATATTTTCGTTTTGATTTGCATAAATTATGAATAATTAATCTGCTTTTGGCAACGACATATAAGAGTAAATACACACTTTCAGGTGCAGATAATTCAAAAGTAGCCCTGCTATCCACATTTTTTCTTTCAAAATTTAGTCTTTATAATTATGCAATGTATAAGAAAATTTGACCAGTCAAATATTTCCCTTCTTTGTCCATAAAAAACAAAATGCACATTTGAATGCGCATTATCGACTTAAGTATCTGGATGTATCTGTAAATTAATTATAAATTTAATCATTTAATGTCACAATCAAATATCAATTATCAATATAATCCCTTAATTAATTTATAAATTGTATTTCAGGACATGCTGGGTTTGCCATAATGCAGTTTTTGCAACATTTTTATGTCTTTAAAGACGACGAGAACAATTCCGACCGCTTTATTAAATTGGAAGAATTTGTTCGACTTCTTAAGAAAAAAGATGTGAATGTATCCAATGTCAAAAGAACATTTAAAATTACAAAGTAGGGATAAAAATTATTAAGGGAACTGAATCTGTGCCTGTGTTGTCAGTGTTACATTATTGTCTTAAGCACAGTTATTCTTCTGATGGATGTAAACTGTTTTCAAAATTAATTGAATGTAGCCTAGTGTATGGAAAAAAATGAAAAGGCCTTGTACATTACATCATCATATGAACTTTATCGGCTGATATCAAAGACAACCTTCAGTGACATCACAACTCTGTTTTATAGAGTACACACAGATGAGAATAATATTAAAACTATAAATAGGGCAAGTACATTGATCATTATATATGTAAAATATATACAATTCACTACGCATGCACACTTTGCATTCCTGGGTCTACCATGTGAAAATGATGATCAATCTACTTGCGTTATTTATAGTTAACTTGTAGTTTCTTGATGGTAGACATACCCAGTAAAATTTATTACCGAATATACTGAAAATATGAAAACTTAACATTTTTTTTTCAAGTATTAAATGTAATATACCAGTCATGATATTTTAATCAATATAAACTAGTGATTGTAAAAAATTCTGTATTTTAGAAATTTTCTATTTTGGTTATGCGTGGTTGACAGTCCCTTTAAATTGCATTATCACATGAACACACCTATAACTAATTTGTGTTGCATAAAATTTAATGATAACTCAAAACAGTAGTATTGTATTCAATAATTTGGATCTGCATATTCTGATTGTTTAATAAAAGTTATTCTGTTTTCGAAAAAAACACTGTGTTATGGTTTTTTCACCGAAACCTTATCAGCATAATCAAATGGGTACTGGCTGCCCATCTCCTGTTATTGTGTAACATCCCTATCATTTATCAGTGAAGCACAGCTTCTGTTAATTATTGGTGCCATTTCATGCTGAGAATCTAGCAGTACTTGGGAGATCATAGGCGATCAAAAATGAGTGGAAATTCCGGGCAAACTCCTATGACTGCATGGTGTCCGCTCTCTAATTGAAGTAGTTTTCATCTGATCTTCACCTAATTTGGTCAAAAGTTCTGTCTAGATGACATGTATGTCAAGTTCGAATATGGGTCATGCCGGGTCAAAAACGAGGTCATGAGGTCACATAGTGCATTTCAAGCATTTAGCATGGTGTCCGCTCTCTAATTGAAGTAGTTTTCATATGATCTTCACCAAATTTAGTCAGATGTTACATCTAAATGATATCTAGGTCAAGTTCAAATATAGGTCATGCCGGGTCAATAACTAGGTCTCGAGGTCACTTTGTGCATTTCAAGCATTGAGCATGGTGTCCAAACCTTCGAACGGGCGTATCTTGTGACCGTTTGGCACTCTTGTTTTTAATTAGTTGTACAATGTCTGAAAGTTTTTTCATGATTTAGGACAAATGTCCGAAAACAATTTACTATTAAGGACACCTGTCCTGAGGAAATTGGGGCCAATCTGAAACACTGGATAATCCATTCAAACTTCACACATGTCTTTCAGATCATGTGAGGTTAGCAACCATTGCCAATAAGTCTAAGCTGCAATTTAGCAAAAATTATGCAACTTCTTGTTCTTTTCGCACTAAGGAAATTAAGGTCAAGGTCTATCTGCAACAACTCTTACACGAGCATGAAGACCAAGCATGGGGTTTCATTTTGGACCACTTGGGTCAAGGTCAAAGTTTCTAAAAATAGATGCTGAAATTGTTTGTGCAGGTATGTTACACGCTGATCTGGTGAGGAATTGTATTTGGGGCTAGAGGGGTTTAGGACACTGTTACTTAAAATAGAAAAATGTTATCTGCTATTTTTTAATGAGATTGCACTCACCAAACGGTCTGATTTACTCCACAGAGTGCTGCAGGAACCAGAAGATGGATGCAGAGTGCATTGATGCCTGTGTCAGAGGAGAAATCCCCACCACTGCAAAGTGTGGCCAGGACTTCCATTTGTTCCTCATGTGTGCAGCTGGTAAGTTCATCCCTTGTGCTTGGAAAACTGGGCTTAATGCCTGTGTAAAAATGGTTGTCCCTGAATAGCTCCCCCATGGCTAATCAGGAAAAACACTGTCCGCTTGTATTCTGTAATTTGTTTGAAGGAAGTCTCTTTTTTGCACATCTAGTTTAAGCAGAAAATGTCATTCCTGCGTTTAAGCAGAAAAAGTCATCCCTGATCAGTCTGTGTGGACTGCTCAGTCTTCTCTGGGAAAACACTTTATATGTATTTAGTTTAGTTTTCCCAGAACAAGGTCCTAATATCCACAGAATTTAAACATTATGCAGATCTGTACTTTTCAAACAATATCACCACTGTATATAAGTATGAGAGTGGGTGATAGTATGCTTCTGATCAGCCTCATGCTTTCTTACAGGTGGGAAGGCTTAATTCACAGAGGAATGGACTTATTGCTTTATTGTATTTCTATTTAAAACTTTCATAATTCTTTGTTCTCAACAAGGCTCACTGTAACTCTAATTTAACATGGATAACAGGGTCCTAGCTTTGTACCAGTGTTTTTAACAGATCATATAATAAGTTAGGTTCTCAAATATTCCAATGTTGTGTTCACGTATATAGATTATCTTGTCATTAACAAATACTTGCATGCAAACCCTATTGTTTCGATAAATACAGCTTGTATCAGTTTAAACCTATTTATTATACCCCCACAAACGAAGTTTAGGGGGTTATATAGGAGTGAGCTTGTCTGTCAATCGGTCAGTCAGTCTGTATTCAGTGTTCGCTCTCTAATTCAAGTAGTTTTCATCCGATCTTCACCAAACTTGGTCAGCTGTTGTATCTAGACATACATGCCATAATTTTTCAGACCAATTCCGGGACATTGAGTTAAATTGTCCGGGACTTTTGCCGATTTTCCGGGACATGTATAAAATGTAGCGATATTTATAGATATATGCATTTTTGGTACGTTTTTTTTGTTTCGCATGTTTAATTGCAAAAGTTCGAAAGCCTATCCGAAATACACTTGATCTATTAAAGTCAAATTAAACATTACTACTTCCGTTACTAGATACAAGCCACGTGTTTTCAGTGTAAGTGTTCTAAACATAGATGGTGACGTCACTGCGTTATTGTTATTAAGACCGGTGTGTAACGCATAGTTGTTGATACGCCTTTATTCATTTATAACATTTATATAATAAAAAATACAACAATACAGTACCGTTAGATCGTCAACTCAAATCAATTCACAATACATACAACCAATCACAATAAAACAATTACAACAAAACAGTATCTGCTGGGCGTTTTGACATGGCGAACGCAATTCAAATTCACTTATTATTTTTAACGTTATGTTTACTGGGGGTTTAGAACAAGACAATAATAAACCTAGTGAGGATGACGTTTTTATATGCTTACTTTTTTACTCAACTTCTTTGTAGGTTAAACATGCGAACATAAACTGCTTTTAAATTTTTGACTCAGCGATGTTGGACTTCAGATGTGTGAACAACTATCCTTTGCCCTTACGCAGTGGGAAATAATGACGTAGTAGATTAAAGTCAATTAACAACCACATTAAACGATGCCGCCTTTTCAGTTTGACAGCGAACGTGAGAAAATCGATATGATAACAGGCCCCCTGTTAATTGATCGATTTTGACACATAGCGTAGTCTGCCTATTCTGGTAGGCATTGTCATGGAGACGCTGCAGATATACACAGACGAGGTGCAGTTAAGCATAAGATAAGGTACATGTATATATGGATTTTGTAAATTCCGGGACATTTGACAGATTTCCGGGACAGCGGGACAAGTTCTTCATTTCCGGGACTGTCCCGGACAATCCGGGACGTATGGCATGTATGATCTAGATGATGTCTAGGTCAAGTTCAAATATGGGTCATAAAAAACTAGGTCATGGGGTCACTTAGTGCGTTTTAAACATTGAGCATGTTCTCGCTCTATAATTCAAGTAGTTTTCATCCGATCTTCACCAAACTTGGTCAGAAGTTGTATCTAGATTATGTCTAGACCAAGTTCGAACATTGGTCATGGCAGGTCAAAAACTAGGTCACAGGGTCACTTAGTGCGTTTTAAACATTGCGCATGGTGTCCAAAATCCGATCTTCACCACATTTGGTCAGAAGTTGTATCTAGATAATGTGTAGGTCATGTTTGAACATGGGCCATTCCGGGTCAAAAACTAGGTCACGGGGTCACTTTATTTTAGTGCATTTTAAAAATTGAGCATGGTGTCCGCTGTTTTTGTGAAGACAACATCTAAAATATTCTGTGTCAATGCGGCATGTTGGGTATTTGTCACGTCTGTGACTAAGCTCTAGTTTAACCTTGATTGCATAGAAAGCCAAAGGCTTTTTTGAAACACTCTCGAGTCATTTTCCTGGGACTAGAACCACAGTGGGGATCGAACCTGTGACCAACCAATCGCTAGGCAAGCACCATATTCACTACACCACTGCGATCTCACAGCTTGAACTTGAATATACATGTCTGATAATCACATATACTCAAGAATTCCATTAAAAAACATATCTAGGCTGAGTTTAAATCTCAGTGATGTGTGTAAAAAACTTGGTAACCTTGTCAGATCTTAGGGGAACCTTGTACCACTGTAGGTGCCGCAGTCATGACAAACTCTTGATGAAACTTGGTCAGAAAGTTTATCTTGACAATATAAAGGCATTGCTTGAATTTGGATAAAGTGTTGTCAACTTCATCAATACGGTCATGTCTTAAAAAATTGGTGTCCCAGAATGCAGGTGAGCCCTTAACGGCTGTCATGGCCCTCTTGTTGTTGATTTTTTAATGCCCTCGAAGGTGGGCATATAGTGATCGCATGTCCGTCCATCTGTCTGTCTGTCCCTCACACTTTGCGTTTAGGTTTTGAAAAATGCTCATAACTTCTATGTCGCTTCAGATGTAACCTTCATATTTGGTATATGTGTGTGTATATGGACAAGGCCTTTCCATACGCACACAAATTTTGACCCCTTTGACCTTGACCTTATACTTAGGGTCCGCGTTTAGGTTTTGAAATCTGCGTTGAGGTGTCGAAAAAGCGTTTTTCGGGGGCATATGTCATCCTATGGTGTAAATTATTTTACATTTGATACTATAGTTGATAATTCCCTTAAGTGGAACCACTTTGACTTGGAGCTGCATACAAATGACTTTTCAACATGCCACTGGTTGTTTGCCATCAGATGGTCGTAACCACGGCCCATGTTGTCACATGGTCCCTGAGTTCCCAAGTGGCGCATGTCTGTCTCTGTGCCAAGGTGGATCTGTCTTCCCAGACGGCCAGTTGGCTCTGTGCCGTGCCCATCTCAACACAATCATGACATGCTTCTCAGACGGGCAAGGTATGTGTACTTATATTGGTGTAATGCTGGGTTTACATTTTGTTCATTTATTTTTGTTATGATTGTGTTTGTTTGGCTATAATTTATGGTACCAAACTTTTGGGATTTTGTGATAAGCTGTGTATACAGAGTGAATCTCTCAGGTGACTCATGGCATGGGTTTGAGTGCCGGACTGAAGCCACATGTTTTGCCATCTGGTGACATGATTGTCATGATTCCTCAATTGGATTTTGTGGTGACCCACTGGGTGTTTCATTATGTATATAAGTAAGTAAGTAAGTTCATAGAAAACTGGTTTTATTGCATATGGGTAATGTGCCATCACAGATTAGCCAGTGCAAAGGACACTTCCCGCTTTAATGGAATGTTTGTTGTGAAGGAACTCTTCTAAACAAAAATCCAGTCTAGGGGGAAAGTGTTGTCAAGATTAGCCCCTGCAGACTGCACAGGCTTTTCTTGGATGATACAATATGCTCATGATATAAGCCCCATTTTCTTTAAGACCAACTTATATGTTTAAAAACATTCCATTCTTTGATTATGCAATTATTTTATGAACCTTAGTTCATTCAAATGATTTAATTTAAATACAAGATATGGGATGCTTTGAAAATATGTTTGTTAGCAATTAAAAATGTTATGCCATTATTTGTTTGCTGGTATTTCATTGAGACAGAAGGGATTTTTTTTAAATATATGTAAGTACTTATTATAATGAGTTTGCTTTTGAGGGTAAAAAGTTTAAATTCTGGTAATATTCTTATGTCCAGTTGAAAAACGAAACATTTGAATACTGATTTTAAGTATTTAATACCATCCCTTACATTTCGATGATAAGTTCATATTATATTCTCTTATGAATAGTAACATGATAAGAGTCAACATTAATGGTATGTGGCAGCTACTTCTCTTTCAACAAACCTCCCCTCCACATCTTTTCGCATGTAACCCCCACTCCCACCTGCCATACCCCCCTTATCTAATTTAAGATTCAGATTTAAATGGTAATGAAAAAATACCCATCTTTGCCTCCCCTTTTTGTTCACCTCCACCCTAAGGCAATGTACACGCAAGCCCCCTGCAAAATATATACTGTTACAGGCAAGCTCCCCCCACCTCCCGAGGCTTTCAGGGTGACTGACTACACATCTGATTCTGCTACCCTAGCATGGGCTGTGCCCTCCAGTAACTGTGGAGCTAACTCCACTTGCATGTACACTGCAATGATCCTAGATGACACAAATGAAATGACTCGAATAGTAAGTTGTTATTCGCCATACTGTTCATGGCAACACACATATTTGGGGCATGTTGTGGGAAAACCAGATTAAATCATATGTGATGTCTGCTCAGGCTAACCCTTGAACACTCTCATGACTTGGTATTTCTGTTTTAAAGAACATAAATCCTCTGTGAATTGAAAATTCTTTCCTGTATCATCTTGTTTGGAATGCATAGGTGTATCTGAGATTATGCTTTCACTGCATGCCTTAAGTTGAGTTCGTTTTTTTGTCAGCAGTCACATCAGTTCCTGCTGTGATCTTCTATTGTTTTAATCATGTTATTTAATGCATCCCCATTTTATAATTTGTGTTTGTATTTATGGAGTACAAGTGAAACTTTTGTGTAAGTTTAATTCCCTGTGTTTACCATTTGCAACTTGATTGTTCATTTATTAAAACAAGGATTATACTTCACAGCAATGATGTATAGTACAACCAAGAGTCATTTAGCCTTAGCATGTATCATCGCTGGGTCTAACTTGACAATTTGGAAATTCTGTGACATTACTGACATGTTAAAGGGACAAGTTTCCATAGTCAATTTGATTGGTTGTAATAACGGTATGCATATTTCTGCAAAATCATTTTTATTTGTATGTCAGACATTTTTATTGATTTCATGGCTAAACCAAACCACAAATTAAATATCCGGACAATAATTGTTTCTAATTTTTCTTTTGTAAAGCACTGAATAATTGGAGACAAAAAGACATTAGTATCAAATCTTGTTTTTGTTTTGCCATCCAGATCCTAACCTGCTAAGAGTGTATTACACTGTGTACTAAGCATACACTTGCCATTTCCTGTAAAACCTGAATGCAATAAAGCCTTTTACATACAGTTAACTTCATTATGGTAGACCAGTTATAGCCAACATACAGTGGATCAAAGACAGTAAATGACAATTTATGATAAACACCTGATTATATAAGTTGCAATTCTTTTGTTGAAGAGAAATAAAAACATATTGATTTGTATTTGTTGATATTGTATATAAAATGGACAAGTTTATTATTGGCATCTGATAGATCACTTGTTACAAACACACCAGTGAATGACCAACAGGAATGCCTATATATTTTTTTTACCAGAACTCTATATTTTTGAAAAAACACAAACTTTTATACCAATGAATAAGAATGATTTTGCAGTGTATCAATATAGCAGCATTGAATGATCTCCAAATGATAACTCTGACTGTGCAACATAATCAATATTTAAACAATGCGCTGATAAATAGACTGAAGTGAAATGACTTTGTGCTGTACTTTATGTAACCCATTGTCTGACTCTGTTCTCGTGAGCTGTACTGTATGTAACCCATTGTCTGACTCTGTTCTCATAAGCTTTACTGTATGCTACCCATTGTCTGTCTCTGTTCTCATAAGCAGTACTGTATGTAACCCATTGTCTGACTCTGTTCTCACAAGCTGTGCTGTATGTAACCCATTGCCTGACCCTGCTCTCATGAGCTGTACTATATGTAACCCGTTGTTTGACTCTGTTCTCATTAGCTGTACTGTATGTTACCCATTGTCTGACTCTGTTCTCATTTGCTGTACTGTATGTAACCCATTGTCTGACTCTGTTCTCATAAGCTGTACTGTATGTTACCCATTGTCTGACTCTGTTCACATTAGCTGTTCTGTATGTAACCCATTATCTGACTCTGTTCTCATGAGCTGTACTGTATGTAACCCATTGCCTGACTTTGTTCTCATGAGCTGTACTGTATGTAACCCATTGTCTGACCCTGTTCTCATGAGCTGCACTCTATGTAACCAATTGTCTGACTCTGTTCTCATAAGCTGTACTGTATGTAACCCATTGTCTGACTCTGTTCTCATTTGCTGTACTGTATAGAATCCATTGTCTGACTCTGTTCTCATGAGTTGTACTGTATGTAACCCATTGTCTGACTCTGTTCTAATGAGCTGTACTGTATGTAACCCATTGTCTGACTCTGTTCTCATTACCTGTACTGTATGTAAGGCATTGTCTGACTCTGTTCTCATGAGCTGCGTTGTATGTAACCCATTGTCTGACTCTGTTCTCATTAGCTGTACTGTATGTAGCCCATTGTCTGACTCTGTTTTCATTAGCTGTACTGTATGTTACCCATTGTCTGACTCTGTTCTCATGAGCTGTACTGTATGTAACCCGTTGTCTGACCCTGTTCTCATGAGCTGTACTATATGTAACCCATTGTCTGACTGTTCCCATGAGCTGTACTGTATGTAACCAATTGTCTGACTCTGTTCTTATTAGCTGTACTGTATGTAACCCATTGTGTGACTCTGTTCTCCTGAGCTGTACTGTATGTAACCCATTGTCTGACTCTGTTCTCATTAGCTGTGCTGTATATGCAACCCATTGCCGGACCCTGTTCTCATGAGCTGTACTATATGTAACCCATTGTCTGACTCTGTTCTCATTAGCTGTCTGATGTTACCCATTGTCTGAATATGTTCTCATTTGCTGTACTGTATGTAACCCATTGTCTGACTCTGTTCTCATTAGCTGTACTGTATGTTACCAATTGCCTGACTCTGTTCTCATAATCTGCACTGTATGTAACCCATTGCCTGACTCTGTTCTCATAAGCTGCACTGTATGTAACCCATTGCCTGACTCTGTTCTCATGAGCTGTACTGTATGTAACCCATTTGCCTGACTCTGTTCTCATGAGCTGTACTGTATGTTACCAATTACCTGACTACTCTGATTCTTAGGAAGTGAATGCAAGTCTTACGCACACATTTTCTGGATTGGAGCCAGAGTCTGTGTATCGACTGTCTGTCATGGCAACCAATAAATATGGAGAGAGTTTGCCAGCACCCTTCACTCGAGTTGTCACACGTCAATCAGGTGAGCAAGTTTGTCTATGTCACAGTGGATCAAGCCAATATAAATAAGGCATTTAATATTTCCTATCTCAGAAATACAAAAATCTTTTAATGAAGTCCAAAAAGCATAATTTATTAATAAAGTAATAATAATATGAACCAAAATATTATTTTTGGAAAAGAAAAAATATTCAAGAACTTTTTAAAATTTATTTTCTAAAGCATATTTAATGTTAAATTCTAAAATGTAAATGTTTTTTATTTCATTAAACGCCTATATCTATACACAAGTGCATATTCAGTGGCATTTTACAACACATTGAAAACAATATTGATCCATACAGAGCATAAAATGACCATCACTTTACAAATAAAAAATCGCAATAATCAAACATTTGAAAGATAAACATATAAAACAACGTCATTATGATAAAGATATATAAATCATTTGTTGAATAAATAAAAATGGAAAAAATAGTAAATTTATATAAATTAAAACTATATAAAATGACATATTGACTAAAACAGGCAAAGAATAAAAGTATGTTTATGTGGAAGTGAACATTATCATGCATGCATTCTCGAAGTGAGTAATTACGGAAACATAGAGTAAAAATCACTAAATTAAAGTATTATTAAATGTATTTGTTGATTGATTTCTTAATTACTGGAAAATATTTGAAAATATATTTCCAATTGATAACATCCAAAATGATTTACTCGCACGGAGAGTTAAACACAGTCCTCTGTGGGAGAGGTTGATTCACTTTCCTCAACACTTTGTTATTCACAGTTTGGTCAACTTGAATTTTGAGCAATTGTTAGCAATTGGACTCCAGAACTTGTTAGTTAAATGATTTGTAAGTTTATCTGGCATTCACGATTTCGACATTGTTAAATCACGCGTAACGAGACTGCCGAGATAACGCGAGATTTAGGGTTCGGGGGGGTTCTGCCAGTATTCGCTCTACATGACACACCTTACCTATCCGCTATATTGACTTTATAAATAGAATTAAAGCGATAAATTGCCGATTTATTACTAATAAAAACAATCATTATTTCTATTATAACGTTCAACGACCATCTGCTCAATAATAGTTCAGTACCATTGTAATTAACGGCGCCGTAATTAACTACTGACAAAAATAACAAAATCATACCTTAGTTACTGTACTGTGTGCAGAAACCTGTCAGAAATTAAAGCAACCCTTGACTATTATAATTTTTGAGTGCAAGTACATTTAAACCCACCCACATATTAAAAAATAAACATTTTTTTATTATATTAGCTCATTTTTCTAAATTTTCAGAAATAAAAACCAATTGGTATTTGCACATTTCAGTGCACATAAGACTACTTTATTGTTAAATATGTTTGATTTGTAGATTGTATAATAATCTATATATTTTTATTAGTTATGATGCAAGCCTAACTTGTTGTGCTTTTTAAATACATAAAAATCAAATTGTTGACAACTATAATATTATTTAAGATCATTATTAAGCAAAAGTAAGTCCCCAATTCCAAGCTTACCCTGGCCAGCTAAAACGGTAGAGTGCTGATCTCTGACTCACTCATGGGTTGGTAAGTTTAAGCCTCAACTCGGGTTCATCGCTTAGAAATAATTACACCTTAGGCTACCCTGTCTGTAACCAAAATTGCAGTTGAGGGTCACCGTCATACATGTATCAAATACAATGTATGTGCTTATGTTAACATTTCCTGAAGATTCAACCACTGAGCAGGATTACTAAGTTAACCCATTTTATTAATGAAAAAAATTAAATATACTATTAGATGTATCCAAAAAGACAAACCAACTAGTACCTACTAGTACTATCATAAGGAACATCATCCATTAACCATCTATACTTCAAGGTCTTTTGGCTCTGCTACATCAACAGGAATTAGCGTTTGGTTAATGTTTTCTGTGTTAATCATAGGGATTACAATTTATAATATTTCATCCCAACAACAAAATCTTAACAATGAAAGTAAACATTTTACAGTCAGGTTTTACTTCTATAAGGTTAAAAACTAAAGAGTGAATCAGTTTTTGAGATGAGCTTGTACCAATCACACACACAAGCTCCTGCACATACACACACTTTAATGAGCAAGTTTTTGGAGTGTCACAGTTATTGCTTGTTGGAATGTCTCAGACTAACCAGCATATACAAGCAGTCTTCACTTTAGCATTTTTGAACTACTAGTGGCAGCCCGAATCTGTATGCATTAAATTTAATAGAACAGATTAAAATACCCACTAGCCCGACTATATGAATCTGGAAATTTTAATAGCCCAAATTTAATACACATCACAAGCCCCGGGCTGTCTGGCTAGGGGTAAGCGTCAAGACTGTAAAAGCAATAATAATTCTTCAAACATTGATACTTGTCTTGCTTTGAACAAATCTGCCATGACGGGTAGTTAATTGGGATAGCCCAACACACAACCAATTAAGGATGACTGTGATGCAGGTGAAAGTTTCACCCATATGGATATTTAGCCAATGGATATTTGACAAGGGACACTTATTTTAATTCGAAGTAAATGTTTTCTTAGCAGTGTTAATTTTCAGGTCAACACATCACATGTTATGTTAAATGATTACATGACAACATTGGATGTGTAGCAACTTAAACCAACATCCATTTTATTATATTTCTGAATGTGTAGGATATTTTTTAATGTAAGAGTATGAAGTAGACACACATCTAAAGTATCTTTATTTTATTTTTTTCAAAGAACATAGTTATGTAACTGTGATGATGTATAATATTAATTGCAAGAGTTAATAAAATTCCAGGTGTAGAAGTCTTGAGCTTGATGCAGGATGAGATACAGTATCCCAGTTTCTGTTGACACTGTGATATTCCTGAAAAAAAAGGTTTTTATAAGTTATAACAATAAACCATTCAATAACATTTAAAGACAGCAAAGTTATCTGTTTTAAAATAATTGTTATTTTTAAAGAAAAGTATTTTACCAAATGTCATCAAACTTCTAATTTGCCCAAACTTAACAAATAAGATATTTTTCCATTCCCCACCCGCTTTGGCATGTTTCGTTTTTACCTACTTAAAAATCGAAATAAAGCATAAACATGAACGACAATTAAATCAAAGATACTAAGCTAATAACAAATTACACAAAAAATCATACCATATAAGTTATATCTGCAAATTATTGGGAAATTATAATTTCATCAACACTGAACTGTATGCAGACGCACTGCAGTAGCTGATCGAGTACCCCCCCGACCTCACTAAATCCACTCAGAGTTGTCTCCCTTAAAATAATGTCGAAAAGGTCAATAGTAATGTCCCTTTAGCAAAAATAGACGTAAAAAAAGATTAAAAGCATCAGAAGATACTTTGACATTGGCAAAAAAGAATGCTTAGAAATTGATAAACCAGGGAGTTTGAACTTTGATTATGTGTCAAAATTTTTATTCCAAGCAGTTCTGCTGAATGGTGTCTTGTTTTCATGAATTTGAAACACTATTTTTCATTGTTTTCTATTTTCTCAACTTTGACGTAGCAGCTTTAAAGCTTGGAAAATTTTTCCTTATATGAAATGGAGATTTTCCATTAATACCAATTTTATATACGTTATAAAAATCTTAGTTCCTTGTTTTTCTTATATTTGTGAGTAAAAAACTTAATCCTTCTGTCTTTTATACATGTACATTATCATATTTAGCATTCTGTAACATGATAAGTAGTGTAAACATTTATATTGATTCGTTTGAAGACTTTATTAGATTCATATGTTTTAAAGCCACCTACATTATATTAAATCACCAATCCTTCAAATGTTTTGACTTTTAATATGCTTTTTTAAAATAGATTTGCACCTTTCAACTGTAGACATTTGATCAATTTAATTGCTAGGCTGGTAAGTTGGGTGAAAAGAAACAGATGCCTATTGATTTTGAAGCCAACAAGTCAAAGATCATGGCAATGCAGGATTGTAATATAAACAAATGTTGTGACCACTTCGACAGTTATAATGGGCAAATGATATGTTTTCCTCCCATGATCTAAGTAACTGTATTCAGGGTAATTTTAAGCTCGGCTGTTTTCGAAGAAAACCCGAGGTATTCTCATAGCCTCCTCGACGTCCGACGTCCAGCGTCGTGCTAAAACCTTTACATTGGCTCTAAAGTTAAAGTGCTTCCACCTACAACTTTGAAACTTCATATGTACATGCACTTTGATAAGTTCTACACGCCACACCCATTTTTGGGTCACTAGGTCAAAGGTCAAGGTCACTGTGACCTCAAATATAAAACTTGAACTTTGCCTCTAACATCATAGTGCTTCCACCTACAACTTTGAAAGTTCATATGTACATGCACCTTGATGACTTCTACACGCCACACCCATTTTTGGGTCACTAGGTCAAAGATCAAGGTTACTGTGACCTCTAATATAAAACTTACTTTGCCTCTAACATCACAGTGCTACCACCTACAACGTTGAAACTTCATATGTACATGCACCTTGATGAATTCTACATGCCACGCCCATTTTTGGGTCACAAGGTCAAAGGTAAAGGTCACTGTGACCTCTAATTTAAAACTTTAACTTTGCCTCTAACATCATACTGCTTCCACCTACAACTTTGAAACTGTATATGTACATGCACCTTGATGAGTTCTACATGCCACACTCATTTTTGGGTCACTAGGTCATAGGTCAAGATCACTGTGACATCTTGTATAAAACTTTAACTTTGCCTCTAACATCACAGTGCTGCCAACTTAAAAACTTCATATGTACATGCACCTTGATGAGTTCTACACGCCACCCCCATTTTGGGTCACTAGGTCAAAGGTCAAGGTCACTGTGACCTCTAAACAAAAAAATAAAAAATAAAATTTACTGACAAGCTTTTGCAGCCGAGCGTGGCACCCGTTATGCGGTGCTCATGTTAGTGTCCATTAACTGCCATTTGTCTGTGTTTAACTGTATAAATTTGTTACAATGTAATTTTTTGCATTTTTTCAGTTGGTTTATATGTGAGTCAATACCCACCTGGTGTAATCAATCAAGGTCAGAGTGTGACCTTGACCTGCATAGGGACAGGTACAGAAGATCCACTGGAGTGGGAGCGCAACAAGCGGCTAGCCAGTAATACTAGTTCGTACACAATTGATAATGTTACACCTGATGACAATGGGGAGTATATCTGCAAGGAAACCAGTGACGGATTAGACATAACAAAGTCATTGTTTCTCAATGTGAAGTGTAAGTGTAGACTTTCTTTAATAACTTAATCAGTTTAAAAAAACAAACAAGGTCATTGTTTTTAAAACCAATAAAATGGTTTTTGTTCAATAAGTATACGACCATAATCAGTGGTATGGTGACAAATTTTAGATTTCAGGAATTGTTTTCTTAAGCTGTTTAAAAGTTTAAATGATGTATGACGTTCATGGTTTTTGCTATCATGTAGTTTGCAGTGTGTTGTTGTATCCGATTACATAGTTACTGGCCGTATTGATGCTTAAGCTTTAAACTGCAGTATATAAAAATAGTAAATATTGCACTAGTTGTGATTTCGTAATTCAAATTTCATTTTATCAAATGAGTTTTGCAAATTTTGTTATTACACCCATTGGTTCAAAGTACAGAGTGTTATACTGGAGTCACCATGGTTGTCTGTCTTCCCATATGAGTCGTGTTGTGAGAAAACTGGGCTTGATGCATGTGTGTAAAGATTCGTCCCAGATTAGCCTGTGCAGTCCGCACAGGCTAATCAGGGACGACACTTTCTGCTTTTATGACATTGTTAATTTAAATGCATTTTCATCTTAGCAAAAATCTAATTATGGCGGAAAGTGTCGTGCCTGATTAGCCTGTGCGGACTGCACAGGCTAATCTGGGACGACACTTTACGCACATGCATTATGCCCAGTTTTCTCAGAACGCGACTCATATGTCTGTCTAAAGACACACTTTTTGAGACGTTTTTCTACGCTTTTAATCAAGCAACATTTACATTTGCTTGAACTGTTCCTTTTAATATGAAATATTTTGCATGTGTCACTGTTAGTCTGTACTTCTATCCAGCTGTATTGTGTCTTTGATACGGGATAAAATATACAAGTCCATTTCAGTTGTAATTGCGATTTATATCTGTTGATTTAATTCTAACTCAAAGTTTATCAATGTCGGTATATTATTCTAAACTACAAGATACCTGCGGCAGCATAATAGCCCCAAAACAAAGACAAATTGTGTGCCTTCTATGTCCGGCTGTGTGTGTGGTTCTTAACAAATACTCGAGTGAATAATATTAATATATATTGAAACACTCAATGGTGGCGTGTGCTATTTCCGACGGGAACGTGTGCAAAATCATGCTGCCTAAGGTAATGACGTAATATGACGCATTCAACAGGCATATATGGATGTTAGCCTGCCATTAACATGAGATTATACAACCATCCATGGGCCGCATGCTTACACAAGACATGACTAATCAGCGAAACAAGCAATGGGCAGTAAATGTGTTGCATTCTCCTTGTCTAGTTTGATGTTACCATATGGTGTTTATTTGTATATTTATCTAGGTAGACACAATACTGAACTTGATGCAAAACAGACCTAATTTTATACTGTCCTCAGAAATATATCGTAGGCACTATGTAACAGTATGTATGAGTGATATTTTCCTGTCTCATCCATGAATTGATGTGACTAGTATAAAATCTGTCTCCCAACCTCAAATGTATAGGTCACAGTTCTAGATCTAAGTGGGCCATAAAACTGCTTGAAAACTCAAGTTTCAGCCATATATATATTTATATTTATTTATGTGTATGTAAATGTAAAACATCATTAGAGTACATGTCATTTTTAGTGAGGCTGTTTTCGGAGAAAACCCAAGCTATTGTCATAGCCTGCTCGTTGTCCGCCGTCCACCGGCGTCATGCTAAAACTTTAACATTGCCTCTAAAATCAAAGTGCTTCCACCTACAACTTTGAAACTTCATATGTAGATGCACCTTGATGAGTTCTACACGCCACACCCATTTTGGGTCACTAGGTCAAAGGTCAAGGTCACTGTGACCTCTAAAAAAAATAAATAAAATATTCTTACAAGCTTTCACAGCCGAGCGTAGCACCTGTTATGAAGTGCTCTTGTTAAAATCCGTCTTCTTAAAGGTCAATTAAATTGTTTCCATTGTAATTCTCACCCTACTTCTGATTCATGTAGGGCAATTGTTCATTTCCTGGCCATTAAAACCATCTTACCCTGGAAAAAGTCAGGAGGTCAAATGACTTGAGAAAAAACAACAGCAACCAAACTGAACCTCTGTGCCTTGTTTTTAGTCACACCAAAGCCAGTTGCCATCTCCACCACGCACAAGGCCCTGCCAGGCCTCAAACACGAGGCTCGTCTGTTCTGCCAGTACAAAGGGTTCCCCAGCCTCATAGCCTGGACTAGAGACAACCACCAACCCTTGACAGAATCGAGGTTCAACATTCAGCCCCACATTTATAACTTCACTGATGGCATCACTACCAGCTACTTGGAAATAAGAGATGTGGTGCTGGATGATTTTGGAATTTACACTTGTAATGGCAGCAATGAATTTGGCTTTGCCCTGATTACTGAGACGTTTGAAAGTACGTGTTAAGAAAAAAAAAAGCCGCATTCTGGGAAAATGGGGCTTAATGCATGTGCATTACACTGTCTGCTTTTATTTTTTATTGAAAGGCAGTCTCTTCTAAGTGAAATCCTTTTGGCAGAAAGTGTCGTCGCGTATGAGTCTGTGCAGACTGCATATACCAATTGGGGACAACACTTATGCACGTGCATTCAGCCCTGTTTTCTCAAAGCAGGGCTCATATGTTTTTATTTAACTGACTGTATAATAAGTGGAAGTGATTGGAATATTTATTCCTGTATGAAAGTCAAGGGCATATTGAAGTTGAGTGTGATGCTATACTCTATGATATAAAAGTGTTTAGCAGATTAAATAGGTAATTTTAATTTCACTTCTCAATAATTGGAGAACTAAGTCAGTTATCTAACCTGGATTATCTCTAGTAACTTGTTTTTCCTGCTTATTGTCCACTACCTGTTTCACCGGAAGAGACTTATGGTTTGCGCTCTGTGTGTCAGTCAGTCACACTTTTCTGGATCCTGTTTTAACTTTAAAAGTTCTTAATATTTTTTCATGAAACTTGAAACATGGATAGATGGCAATAAGGACATTATGCATGTCATTTCATTTTGTTCCTACATAAAAAATTCTGGTTGCTATGGCAACAAATATATATATATATATTTTTAAATATTTCTGACAATGGTGGAGCCAGTAGGGGACATATATTGCTTGACAATAGTCTTGTTTTTACTTGTTTCATTCTTGATCCTTATGCAGTGCATAATATATATATATATATATATATATATATATTCACACATATGGCCAGTTACGGGGTCTCTGATTTAGAAATAGGTTATGGGGTTCCCACTTTAAATACATGTATCTCCATACCCTTTTTTATCCGATATAAACACGAATTAAGGTATATAGGGGTACCTACTATATTATTGTATATAAATACGTCATTTATTTAACGTCTTATACAAGGAAATATATAGCGAACTTATTTGCGAGGTATATACAATTTCAATTTCAGACGTGATTGTGGTTTTCGATTTAAGACCTTATTGTGAGATTTGATTGCATTACCTCCCCTACACCCCCCTCATAGTAATTAAAGGAGCCTAGAATGCGGGGTTGTATAAAGACCCCGTTTTTTATATTGACCTCGTAAGTACAGTCTGAAAACTACCGAGACCGCGTAACTGGCACTATATATTGGTATATATATATATATATATATATATATATATATATATATATATATATATATATATAATAATTATATTGTTTGTTTCAATACATGTTTGTTATTATTACAATCCTTCACTGTTGCTTGGTAAAGTTGACATCGGTAGGTCAAAAATAAGCAATAAAACACTGCAATGTCAAAATGTTCAACAGCAAAAGAAACAAAGAATTCAACATAATTAGAGCTTTTGGGTCTACCTATGTGTTTATCTTCAAAGGATTTAACCTTGTTAGAATTAATGTCAAAATTTTGTCAACCTTGGTTTTTATTTACAAAAAAATCCATTTAGTTAGAGCTAAAATTTTAGTGAGATTATATGAGGACCATTATCATGTAATGACCGAAAATATAATTTGTCAAAAACAGTAAGGCAATATCATTGTTTTTTATCCCTTTTCCATGTCCAGTATCCGCATATTGACATTGTGGCATTTTTCATATTTCATCTTATTGCAGATGACTACCCATACGGCTCTCAAGTTCCTCCTGGGAATGCCACCAGCCCCACCCATGTTTCTGGTAGGTTGTCTTTATATTCATTGAAATATGCAGGATCACCAGTCAAAAGGTCTAATTTAATACATGGGACTGAATTATTATGTATATCTGAAAATAAATACAAATTTGATGCTCCAGAGAAGGTTAAGGGTATTGGGTAGGTTTCATTGGTTGGAAATGGACTTAGTTCTTTATATATGGGAGTACATAATAGCTTAATTCTATATCAGTAAACCCTGATAAATATTCTCTCGCTGATTTATTTACTTTGCCTAAAATAATTATCATCATACAGTTTTAGGTGTAAAAAGACTCTGTCATACATCTAGGGGATTTTAAGTGTTTTTGTCCAGCTTTTATGGGGGTAAAATGACTCCAGGCTACATTTTTATAAGGCAGGGTAGAAAGGAATGGCAGTCCTACATATAAGGAGATTAAAAGCTCTCAGACAAAAGTCACTGGACATCAGAGCTCCAGAAAACTGGACTTTATTCATGTGCTTAAGGTGTTTTTCCATATTAGCCTGGGCAGGGTTCACAGGCCAATCAGGGACAATACTTTCTGCCTACACTGAATGTTTTTTTATGTTCCATATATGTATAGGGGGGGGGGACATATTGTTTTTGCTCAGTGGGTTGGTTGGTTTGTTTGCCCCAACTTTAACATTTTGCCATGACTTTTGCAATATTGAAGATAGCAACTTCATATTTGGCATGCATGTGTATCTCATGGAGCTGCACATTTTGGGTGGTAAAGGTCAAGGTCATCCTTCAAGGTCAAAGGTCAAATATATAGTTTTAAAGCGGCGCAGAAGGGGACATAGTGTTTCTGACAAACACATATCTTGTTTGTTTAGGAGAGCACTACTATTTACAAAAAGTTCCTTAAATCAAAAAGAGTCATGCCTGATTAGCTGTGTGATCTGAATAGGCTGATTTAGGACAGCCTATGCATGTGCATGTAACCTAGTTTTCCCGGAACATTTTGTGGTTCTGGGGGGTAAATACCATAGGTTTCCACGTATAGCGCGCTCCCGTGTATAGCGCGCAGGTTGTTTTTTTTAATGCAAAAATGGAGAAAAAATATTTAAAGACAATAAAACCACCAAATCGGAACGAAAAAGGCCACCATTTTACTATTGCACAATCCAATAATCCGGAGCATTGGAAAGCTTAATTAAGCATTCAAAATAGGAAGCGTCATTATGATTAGGAGCATGGGTTGCATAGCACTATACTTTTCTGACAATTTTGTAATTTTCCAGCAAAAGATTAACAGTCCACATGCATTTCGTGAAAAACATGAGAAAATAAAAATTAGTGTACATCGTGTGATTTTTCCTCGGGGAAAGCATTGGCATTACCGGTAAATTTGAATGTCGCATGGGAGACAGGGATACAGTTGTTGAGGTACACCACTGTTGAACGTTCAATATTTATACACACAAAATGCAATTGCATATCTTCACGTTCTCAAGTGTCAATTAGTGTCTCAAATGTCAATTAGCGTCTTAACAAGTTGTGGCACATATTACTCAATAACATCTGCCAATTACGAAGTGCAAAATGACCCCCTTTCACGCCTACCGTTACCCGCAAAAAATACCTCGTTCGCACCTACCCTTTCCTGCTCTCCGGCATGTCGACAACAATCCCCATTGGAATTCATCATTAAGAAGTGTAAAAACACAAACATAGAAATGTCTGCAAGTTTATTCAAACAAATATATTTTTGACCAAAACTTCTTCTACTGCGTTCATATCTTTCAGTAGCGACTTCTTGTTGTTTCGACAATGGCCCCTCAGTCTGTACGATTATAGGGTGGTAGTTTTCTGGAAAAAAACATGGCAGCCATTTTTATTATTTACAATTACACAACATATTTTTTACCAATATAGCAGCCAGGATAGCGTTGAATCAATGTATAGCGCGCACCAGCTTTTTTATTTGAATTTTTTAGGTAAAACAATGCGCGCTATACGTGGAAACCTACGGTAACTCAATCTAACATTTATGCTGTTAAAAGTACTTTTGGTCCTATATTTATGGATGTTAAAGGTCACTCATTCCAACATTAATGATGTAATAGGACGTTAAGTCCAGCATTTATTTGGAGTAAAAGAACTTTATTTCCAATAGTTTTAGAAATACAATCACTTTAGGCATATTTATTATAGGTAAAGGTAATGATTATCAGTTTCATCTACCCTGTTTCAGATTGCTGCAAGGCAAGGAAGGTACCTGAGGATTGTCGTCAGAGCGTGTGCTCCTATGCCATCGACCTTGCAGCCCTTGTAGCAGATCCAAACCTCTCACACTGTGTGACATACTTTGAAGACTATATAGTGTGTGGAGCAGGTAAACGGCAATAGAATGAGGATTAGATGAGCCTTGTCATGGGAAGGCTGGGCTTAATGCATCTTCGTAAAGTGTTTTCCCAGGTTAGCCTTTGTAGTCAGCACTAATCTGGGATGGCATTTTCTGCCTCAATAAATTTTTTCTAAGAATTGACTTCCTTGAAACAAAAATACATAAAATGCAAAAAAGTGTTGTCCCTGATTTGCCTTTGTATACTGCACAGGCTTATCTGGTTCGACACTTAACACACATGCATTTAACCCAGTTTTCCCAGAACAATACTGTTTTTTAACGGGACCAAGAATACTTATGGTTACCATTTTTCTGTCTTTATTTTTTAGCCTACTCTGACAAACTTTGAAAATCTGACTGTTCAATGGGTTTATGCCTGTAGGATTCATATTCCTGTTTATGTTATCATTATGCATATATTTCATATAATCTTCTGATATTCATACTTTATTTTTGTTGTCAACTTGAAGGAATGGAGATCTATTCCTCAAAAAACTGAATAAAATGAATAATTTGTTTAGAAATGCTGAATATTAATAGGAACATTGTATGTGTTGTTTAGGTTCCCAGCATGTACAGTTGCTTGGAGGCAAAGAGCAGTTTGCTTCTCTGTTGGTTTGTTATCCCCCGCCATAGGCGGAGGGATATTGTTTTGGCGTTGTCAGTCCGTCCGTCCGGAGCCATATCTTGGAACTGCTTTGGCGGATTTCATTGAAACTTGGTATGAGTCGTATGTGGATAAGAGGATGATGCACGCCAAATGGCATTGAACACCATCAGTAAATAACAGAGTTATGGCCCTTTGTATCTTGAAAAGATGCTTTTTGTGTGTGTCCGGAGCCATATCTTGGAAGTGCTTAGGCGGATTTCATTGAAATTTGGATAAGAGGATGATGCATGCCTAAAAGCATTGTACACCATCTGTTTATAACGGAGTTATGGCCCTTTGTATCTTGAAAAAATGCTTTTTTGAGTGTCATATATAATCCTTTTGTGTCCAGAAGCATATTGGCGGGGGATATCAATTCAATGAATTTGCTTGTTTATTAATTTTTCTGTCCGTAAGAGGTTAACCAAAAATGACATGTTTCCTATAAGAAAAATTAAGCGTTCTTCACAACTTTTATACTTTAATAAATGATGTCTTTGAACACTATGAAAACACCAATATCACTTGACCTCGTTTTGACCTTGACATTTGACAAATTTTTGGACTCAGACATCTTTAGAAGTTCTAAATTCTTTGTTCACCAAAAATGACATGTTTCGTGTAATATCACTACTGCTAGCTAGAAAGCTTTGATACAAGCATGAATGGTATCTATGAATACTCTCAACACACCCACATCACCTGCTCTAACATTGACATTGACCAATTTTTATACAGTAGTATATAGTAGTGAACTCGTCTGTCGGTCGGTCTGTCTGTCGGTCTGTCTGTCGGTCCGTATTAAGTGTCCGCTCTCTAATTCAAGTAGTTTTCATCCTATCTTCACCAAACTCTAGACCAAGTTCGAACACGGGCCTTGCCGGGTAAAAAACTAGGTCACGGGGTCACTTAGTGCGTTTTAAACATTCGGCATGTTGTCCGCTCTCTAATTCAAGTAGTTTTCATCAGATCTTCACCAGACTTGGTCAGAAGTTGTATCTAGATGATCTTAATGCCAAGTTAGAACAGGGGCCTTGCCGGATCAAAATCTAGGTCACGGGTCACTTAGTGCGTTTTTTAACATTCAGCATGGTGTCCTCTCTCTTATTCAAGTAGTTTTCATCCGATCTTCACCAAATTTGGTCAGAAGTTTTATCTACATGATCTGAAGGCCAAGTTTTAACATGGGCCATGCCAGATCAAAAACTAGGTCACAGGGTCACTAAGAAGGTTTTACACATTGAGCACGGTGTCCGCTCTCTATTTCAAGTAGTTTAAATCCGATCTTCACCACACTTGGTCAGAAGTTGTAACTAGATGATGTGTAGGTCAAGTTCGAACATGGGCCATGCCGGGGAAAAAAACTAGGTCACGGGATATCTTAGTGTGTTTTAAACCTCACCATGTTGTCCGCTCTCTAATTCAAGTAGTTTTTTATCCAATCTTCACCAAAATTGGTCAGAAGTTGTATCTTGATAATGTCTAGGGCAAGTTTGAATATGGGTCATGCCGGGTCAAAAACAAGGTCATGGGGTCACTTAGTGCGTTTTAAACATCACAATATTGTCTGCTCTCTAATTCAAGTAGTTTTCAATCAATCTTCACCAAACTTGGTCAGAAGTTGTATCTAGATGATGTCTAGGTCAAGTTTGAATATGGGTCATGCCGGGTCAAAAACTAGGTCAAGGGTTTCTTAGTGCATTTTAAACCTCACCATGTTGTCCGCTCTCTAATTCAAATAGTTTTCATCTAATCCTCACCAAACTTGGTCACAAGTTTTATCTATATGATCTCTAGGAAAAGTTTGAACATGGGCCATTCCGGGCCTAAAACTAGGTCACGGGGTCACTTAGTTTTTTAACATTCAGCATGGTGTCCACTCTCTAATTCAAGTAGTTTAAATCCGATCTTCACCAAACTTGGTCAGAAGTTTTATGGAGATGATCTTAAGGCCAAGTTAGAACATGGGCCTTTCTGGGTCAAAAACTAGGTCAAGGGGTCACTTAGTGCGTTTTAAAAAATTGAGCATGGTGTCCGGTGTTTTTTGTGAAGACGACATGCAAAATATTATGTGTCAATGCGGCATGTGGGGGTATTCGTCACGTTTTGGACAAAGCTCTAGTACGACTTAAAAAATGAATAAATGCTGATAAAGCTTTAATTTCCTTTTTAATAAATGCAACATCTTGTGTTAAGATGTTTGTTAGCTTTATTTTACTACTTTGCATAAAAACATACACTATTTTGCTTGTGTATTTCTAGATGGCAAGGACCACACATCCTGCTGTACAAAGGAAGGTATCAGTGATTTTTGTCTGCCACTGTGCCGTGGCCTGGTCCCTCAGCATGACGACATCAGGAAGATGCTTGTCTGCATCCAAGACTTCAAACCCATCATTGAGTGTGCCATCAATGCAATACGTAGGTTGACCTTTCCCTCTGTATGAAACCCTGATAACCCATCATTGAGTGTGCTATCAATTCAATACATAGGTTGACCTTTCCCTCTGTATGAAACCCTGATAACCCATCATATAGTGTGCCATCAATTCAATATGTAGGTTGACCTGTCCCTCTGTATGAAACCCTGATAACCCATCATTAAGTATGCCATCAATTCAATACGTAGGTTGACCTTTCCCTCTATATGAAACCCTGATAACCCATCATTGAGTGTGCCATCAATGCAATACATAGGTTGACCTTTCCCTCTGTATAAAACACTGATAACCCATCATTGAGTGTGCCATTAATTCAATACGTAGGTCGACCTTTATCTCTGTATGAAACTGATAACCCATAATTGAGTGTGCCATCAATTGACCAGTCGCCAAATTATCGATCGCTCCGCCCACATAGTCACGTGGTCTAGTGATAAGAAAACTCCGACAAGCAGATCGCAATTATAGCGGATTACGTGAGCGAAATACTATATTTGTAACGAGGTATCATGCTCTTTTCTATAATATAAATTATTTAAAGCCGCACAGTAAACTAAACTGCTTTGTAAAACTTTAATACAATCATACATGCTTTAGAGAAAAATGGCGTAATCAAAATAAATGAGTAAACGGCAGACTGACTATCAGAAACGTTTCCTATACATAATATAGGAAGTTGATGAAAATCCGTTGTAAAAATGAGCATTCATTTTATATTGATTTTGAACTTGTATTAAATCGTCTGACAGTGAATCCGGTGGCTATTCATATTTAATTTTGAAAATATTTTTTATTAAATGCAAATGACACATCCATATCATGATGGGTTTTTTGTTTATTACAAATGTTTAGATCTTTGTTTTATTGTGTTATTTTTTAAAAAAACACCGATTGTTTTATTTAGATATAAATTAAATTTTGATTGTAACCATAATTTAATACAGGCCTAATTTCGTGGTTTCATTAACAGATAGTCTAATATGCATTTTATTTCATTTATTTTTAATGCGAACCTGTTACATTTCACTATCGAAAAATGAAATGTTGGTATCACGGTGCTGTTCACGAACATTCGAATTGAATACATTTAGCATATTATGCATGTCTTTATTTATAAAAAGATGGCCCTTATATGTTAATTGCAATTTTCACATTTCTCCCCGTATCAATATATGTTGTATTATAAATGCTGTTATTGTATTATAAGCTGTACACTTTTTACTTGAAGTCGCTTTAAGCTGGCTAAGCCGCGTTGAAATCACCTTTTTGTTGTTTTTACTTTAGTTAAAACAATATTTAAGTTAACAATTTATAATGATTTCCCTTGTTTATGATCCACTGAAAATAAATATTTAATTGGAAATCATTTAAGTAATTAAATAGTTTTCTTTTCTTGTGTACAGTACCTAACAATGCCATAATGTTCCTTCATTCTGAGATCCACGCAACATACTGGCATTTATTAATCATCGACAACTACGCTGAGATTAATTTGCACGTGTTGTGTTGCCCAAACTGCTTAATAATATTGTGCATCAAACGGTATAACACGTTTTTATAGAACACACGATTTATTGTGTTTGATTTCTCATTACTCGTTCATATGTTCAATAAATAAAGATAAAATAATAACCTTTTATAAAGTATGTATAGCACCTACAATTTTGAATAATGATCGAACAGTTATGATCATGCATTTGATATAAAATCTGTGTAAACTCTTAAAAATTACGTCCATTCCATATGAACGACACGCTTTGTTTGTCGGACAAAATGGCGGCCAGATAAGCGTTGCTGAGGGGTGTGTGAAAAATCGAAATCTGATTGGCTGATCGACAAAATGTGGGCGGAGTTGGCGACTGGTCAATTCAATGCATAGGTTGACCTTCATTTCTGTATAAAACACTGATAACCCATCATTGAGTGTGCCATCAATTCAATACATAGGTTGACCTTTCCCTCTGTATGAAACCCTGATAACCCATCATTGAGTGTGCCATCAATTCAATACGTAGAATGACCTTTCCCTCTGTATAAAACACTGATTACCCATCATTGAGTGTGCCATCAATTCAATACGTAGAATGACCTTTCCCTCTGTATAAAACACTGATTACCCATCATTGAGTGAGCCATCAATGCAATACGAAGGCTGACCTTTCCCTCTGTATAAAACACTGATAACCCATGATTGAGTGTGCCATCAATTCAATACATAGGTTGACCTTTCCCTCTGTATAAAACACTGATAACCCATCATTGAGTGTGCCATCAATTCAATACGTAGGTTGACCTTTCCTGTGTATAAAACACTGATAACCCATCATTGAGTGCGCCATCAATTCAATACATAGGTTGACCTTTCCCTCTGTATAAAACACTGATAACCCATCATTGAGTGTGCCATCAATGCAATACGTAGGTTGACCTTTATCTCTGTATAAAACACTGATAACCCATCATTGAGTGTGCCATCAACTCAATGCGTAGGTTGACCTTTCCTCTGAATAAAACACTGATAACCCATCATTGAGTGTGCCATCAATTCAATACATAGGTTGACCTTTATCTCTGCATAAAACACTGATAGCCCATCATTGAGTGTGCCATCAATTCAATACGTTGGTTGACCTTTATCTCTGTATAAAACACTGATAACCCATCATTGAGTGTGCCATCAATTCAATACGTAGGTTGACCTTTATCTCTGTATGAAACACTGATAAGCCATCATTGAGTGTGCCATCAATTCAATACGTAGGTTGACCTTTATCTCTGTATGAAACACTGATAATGCATCATTGAGTGTGCCATCAATACAATACGCAGGTTGACCTTTCCCTCTGTATAAAACACTGATAACCCATGATTGAGTGTGCCATCAATTCAATACGTAGGTTGACCTTTATCTCTGTATAAACTAGAAATGGCGCGGCAGAGGCCGACGCGTATCCCCACGCCGAATGTTTGACCTAGGTGTGCCCCAGGGTTGGTAATGGGGCCATGCATAGCTGAGATTGACCGTATTGTCATAAGAGAGGTTCAGTATCAATTTGAAGTGAATCGGTGTAGAAATGAAGAAATTATAGTAAAAGGCAATTTTGGGTGGGTGTGGTCTATGTGGGCGGGGCGCCCCAGGGTTGGTGATGGGGCCATGCATAGTTGAGATTGACTGTATTGTCATAAGAGAAGTTCAATATCAATTTGAAGTGAATCGGTGTAGAAATAAAGAAATTATAGTAAAGGCAATTTTGGGTGGGTGTGGTCTATGTGGGCGGGGCCCCAGGGTTGGTTATGGGGCCATGCATAGTTGAGATTGACCCTAATGTCATAAGAGAAGTTCAGTATCAATTTGAAGTGAATCCGTGTAGAAATGAAAAAATTATAGTAAATGGAATTTTTTGGTGGGTGTGGCCTATGTGGGCGGGCGCCCCAGGGTTGGGATTGGGGCCATGCATAGTTGAGATTGACCCTAATGTCATAACAAAAGTTCAGTATCAATTTGAAGTGAATCCGTGTAGAAATGAAAAAATTATAGTAAATGGAAATTTTTGGTGGGTGTGGCCTATGTGGGCGGGGCGCCTCAGGGTTGGGAATGGGGCCATGCATGGTTGAGATTGACCGTATTGTCATAAGAGAGGTCCAGTATCAATTTGAAGTGAATCGGTGTAGAAATAAAGAAGTAAATGTAAAATAACCTAAAAAAATGAGTGATAATTTCTGACGCGGCCCCACCCCAACCGCTATAACTTTTGACCCAGGGGTCAGATCAAAATTCCAAATAGTGCAGGGTCGCACATATGCTCATAGCTACCATGTGTGTAAGTTTCAAGGTTCTAGTGCTTTTAGTGTAGGAGGAGATAGTGGCCAGGACGGACGGACAGACGGACGGACGGACGGCGGAGATAACCACAATATCCCCACCTTTTTTTCAAAAAGCGTGGGGATAATCACTGATAACCCATCATTGAGCATGCCATAATTTCAATACATAGGTTTACCTTAATCACTGTATTAAACACTGATAACCCATCAATGAGTGTGCCATCAATCCAATACATAGGTTGACCTTTATCTCTCCATAAAACACTGATAACCCATCATTGAGTGTGCCATCAATGCAATACGTAGGTTTACCTCTATCTCTGCATATGTATATATATATATAAATATATGTGTATTTATTTATTTATTTATAAATAAATATATTCCAAGTAATTCTTACTAGATCAATATTTTTTCATAAGCGTGACATTTGTTAACCAATCATTTACAAAAGAATGGAAATAAAAAAGGTTGGGAACTAGAAAAGTCTGATAATCCTGAAGTTTTTCTTTATATTTTTATTTTATTATGCCCCCCTTCAAAGAAGAGGGGGAATATTGTTTTGCACATGTCGGTCGGTCTGTCTGTCCGTCCACCAGATGGTTTCCGGATGATAACTCAAGAACGCTTAGGCCTAGCATCATGAAACTTCATAGGTACATTGATCATGACTGTCAGATAACCCCCATTGATTTTCAGGTCACTAGGTCAAAGGTCAAGGTCACAGTGACTCGAAATAGCAAAATGGTTTCCGGATGATAACTCAAGAATGCTTAGGCCTAGGATCATGAAACTTCATAGGTACATTGATCATGACTGGCAGATGACCCCTATTGATTTTCAGGTCACTAGGTCAAAGGTCAAGGTCACAGTGACTCGAAATAGTAAAATGGTTTCCGGATTATAACTCAAAAATGCTTAGGCCTAGGATCATGAAACTACATAGGTACATTGATCATGACTGGCAGATGACCCCTATTGATTTTCAGGTCACTAGGTCAAAGATCAAGGTCAAATAGACTCAAAACAGTAAAATGGTTTCCGGATGATTACTCAAGAATGCTTACGCCTAGGATGATGAAACTTAATAGGAATATTGATCATTACTGGCAGATGACCCCTATCGATTTTCAGGTCACTAGGTCAAAGGTCAAGGTCACAGTGACTCAAAATAGTAAAATGGTTTCAAGATGATAACTCAAGAATAATTAGGCCTAGGAGCATGAAACGTCATTGGTACATTGATCATGACTGGCAGATGACCCCTATTTATTTTTAGGTCACTAGGTCAAAGGTCAAGGTCACAGTGACAAAAAACATATTCACACAATGGCTGCCACTACAACTGACAGCCCATATGGGGGGCATGCATGTTTTACAAACAGCCCTTGTTTTATTTTGATAATGGGTATAGAATACCATAATAATAGGAAATATGCAAAGAAAGAATAAACAATGTATATGGAACATTGGCAGATCTTTTGTGTTTAATGTTTTATCATAAAAGAAATTTCCAAGTTAAATTATGAATAAATAGCTAAAAAATATTTGGATAACGAGGCTTTTAATTGATGCATCAAGTCTCATGTTAACAAACATTGACTCTAGGTGGGAAATGACATGCCTGATTACAGATTAGCCTGTGGGGATTGCTCTGGCTAATCTAAAACATCATTTCACGCACATGTATTAAGCTCAGTTTTGCCAGATCTAGACTCAAATGCATATGATTTTTAGCGAGGCTGTTTTCAGAGAAAACCTAAGCTATTGTTTTAGCCAGCTCGTCGTCCGCTGTAGGAGTGGTGCTAAAACCCTAACATTGGCCATAACTTTTTAAATATTGAAGATAGCACCTTGATATTTGGCATGCATGTGTATCTCATGGAGCTGCACATTTTGAGTGGTAAAATTTCAAGGTGAACATCATCCTTCAAGGTCTAGGGTCGAAAAAACAAAGTAAAGGGAAGTAATAAGCTTTAAATGGACATAGTTATCTGACCTGCCCACGTTTATATTTTTGTTAAATAAATAGCCAGCTCGTCGTCCACCGTAGGCGTGGTGCTAAAACCTTAACATTGGCCATAACTTTTTAAATATTTTAGATAGCACATTGATATTTGGCATGCATGTGTATCTCATGGAGCTGCACATTTTGAGTGGTAAAATTTCAAGGTGAACATCATCCTTCAAGGTCTAGGGTCGAAAAAACAAAGTCAAGGGAAGTAATAAGCTTTAAATGGACATAGTTATCTGACCTGCCCACGTTTATATTTTTGTTAAATAAATTAAAGCGGCGCAGTAGGCAGCAATGTGTTTCTGACAAACACATTGTGGTAAAAGGTCAAGGTCAAGGTCATCCTTTACGGTCTATGGTAAAAAATACAGATTTAAGGGAAGTAATAAGCTTTAAAAAGGGAGAAAATTAATTGAACATAGCCACATTATATATTTGGAATGCATGTGTATCTTATGGAGCTGCACATTTTAAGTGGTAAATCTACAGTCACGATAAGGGCTTTAAATTATATGCTAATAAAAATAGAGATTTGTTACAGACAATTATTTTCAAGGGAAGTAATTTATATAATTACAAATCTCATATATTTCCTTACCAAGAATTGAAGTTTTTTTCACAGTTACTGTACAGATTTATTATTTTGATTATTATAATCCCCATGATTGATTTGTCAAAGTTTTTTTTTAATGATATAATTATAATTTCTTTGATGGTCATTACATATCTGTGGACTTATGCCCATAGAAACATGATCAACTCTGGCCATGATCTCTTTTAAACCACAGGCCTTGGTTGTCAGTGATGTCTGACATGGCCATAATTGACTGTGAGACCCCCCCCCCCCACCCCGGTTGGATTGGACAAAGTTCAAGGGAAGTAATAACCTTTAAAGGGAGATGATTTCTATACCTGCCAAATGATAAATAGAAATGTTATTTCAATGCGGCGCAGTAGGGGGCATTATGTTTTCAGGTCGGACCTCAAAGACCTCGTGAAGAGGCCGGTAGGACCTGTAAATAAACTCTGATTTAAAAAAAAAAAAAAGGGCATTATGTTTGTGACAAACACATCTCTTGGGTATCATTGGTATTCGAATATTCGCAAATCCATTCAATCGAATATTCGCATAAAACGGCTGGTTGGATATAACTTCTATTACTCAGTTTCGTATTCAGTTGGGATATTTAATATAAATTGACACAGAAATACAATTGAATATACAATTGTTGTTTTTAAAAATAGTAAGAAAATGTAGCTTAATTGTAAAAAAAAACTTTGGTCAAGCCTATTTAAGCGAAATATATCAGAAAAGAGTGAAACTTGTTCTGTGTTAACTTCCAAATAATTTTATCGCTGTCGGCTAATACTATGACCGATACTGTAATCGGGCACAAATAGACGAGAAAATATCATTTTATTTTTATTTGAAATTTTAAAGTAACGATTGCTAGTACATTTTGATAAAGAAACATATCATAATGCATGCAAAGTACACCAAATATTCAAGAGCAAATATAAGGTTAAACATATTATTGTTGGATATGGTGTCCGCCTAGCGATCGGGAGGTCACGGGTTCGATCCCCTCTGTGGGAGCGTTCTTTAGATCTTCCCCATAGACACCAACGAAACGGACTCGAGAGCGTTTCATATAAGCTTAGGCTTGTTACGCAATCGAGCTTAAATAAATATGTTTAAAAAAAAAGGAAAAACATCATGTCATAGAATTTTATTTTGCTTTATAACGTACTTTAATGCCAAAACGACACACTTTTGTCATTTTTCTTGCTGAACCATTGATGCACTTTCTTTGCAAAATCAACAAGCACAATACTAACACAAAGTCTTATTTTTCCAAACGAGAATAATGTCATATGTCGTTGCCTAGCCGCCCGATGCCGGTTAGAAACCAAGAAGCCCGTCGTAGGTTACGTAAAGCGAGCCTCGATTTAGCACGGTACGTGCCAAATTTCTTGTAAACAGAGAAGAAAATCGTCAATGGGTTATTCTGGAATAATTCTGGGCGGAGCTTAAACACTGAAAGCACAAGCTGTAACTAAACAAAACCAAAACATGCTGATACATTTTCCACCAGCGTATTAATCCGGTATTTTATGAATGAAAGTCGGAGATCTAATTGACAGATCAGCTGAAATATAAATTATGCGCAAACTGAGTAATTCACTCATTTTAATGGCTGTTCATACTGTGATCACAGAAACTTAATTATTATTCGCCAGTCAAATGAAGCCGTTAATTGGCACCCCATTGACAAACAACAGTTCGGGGCCTTTCTTAGAGTGTGTATATTGCATTGCGCAATCAACGCTGATACGGGCCGCGTTATCAGTTTGACCAGGTATATGTATTAATGTACTAATACACATACCTGGTTTGACACGGAGATCGTCACATCAAACATGTTAATCCCATGTAATTTCGGTAGCCAATTTGTAAGTGGCTCGCAGGTCATTACATATTAAGGCAATTACGTTTGGAAAAAAATTGCGAATATGCGAATATCAATTTTGTTATTCGAATACTGACCATTTAATCGAATATTTGAATAATTTTGCCACCCCTTATAAAAAAATATAAAAAAATTCTGACAAGCTTTCGCAGCCGAGCGTGGCACCCGTTATGCGGTGCTCTTGTTCATTGTAGTAATGGTCTTGTACAGCAGTTGTCATATACAAGCATTACAATGTGCACTTAGTTATTCTTAACCTTTTATGTCCGCAAAGCCTGGAAAATCAAGGTTGGCATGGGTCAAATAACTACCTTAATTTCTTTGAAATAATTTTAATATCCTGACAATTCCAAAGAAACAAAACTAGATTGTTGCTCATTGGTTGACAGAATATGCACCCACAGCCCCTCAGAACGCTTCAGCGCAGGTGATTGAGGACAGCGTGCTTGTGTCATGGCAGTACCCAGACCGCAATCCTCACAAGGTCAACACGTTTGTTGTGCATTATACACTCAACGGGAAACCAGAGTACAAACCACAGACTGTGGTGAGTGAACTTTTGTGTGTGAATTGAAGGCCCCATGAATATAATATGTATGATCTAGATAGGAAGACAAAACTATTTTTAGATACTAATCAGTTTTTGAACCCATGTGAGCCAGTTTCAGATAAAACAGTTTGTTAATCCCCTGTATCTAATACAATGTTGCTTAAAAAAAGTATGTTTAAACTAAGCTACCACAAGGAAGAACAATATTGGTCATACACACCTATTCTTGTAATAAGGTGATGGTTCTGTTCCAGGGTAAACTATTGACGGAGGTGAAGCTGTACCTGCCAGACATCAAGACAAGTGACAACTACACTGGCTGGGTGGTGGCAGAGAATGACTGGGGCACTAGTCTGCCTAGCAACAACTTCACTGTTGTTGTCTTACGTGAGTAACTTCAGTGTTGTTGTCTTACGTAACTGACTTGACCATTGTTGTCGCCTTCAAGTGACTTAAGTGTCATTGTTTTATATTACTGACTTCAATTTCTTTGTCCCATAAATAGCACTAAAGTGTTTTTTATCAATGTTAGTCATTCAAGTGTTAAAGTGTTATTTATCAATGTTAGTCTTTCAAGTGTTGTCATCTTATGTAAGGGACTGTGGTTGTTGTCCTGCTTAAGTTACTTCACTGTTATTGTGCTATGAAAGTGACTAATGTGTAATTGTCACTGAGGTGTTATTATCATATGTCAGTTTCTTAACATGTTGTTTTCCAACATTAATTACTTCAGTGTTATTGTTATATGTACATTCTTTTGCATGTTTGTATCTCAATTTCTAGAAGCAACATAAAAAACAACAACATTTGTTTAATAGCTAGACTTGTTAACATGAACAGATCTGACATGTTTTTCTGTGCTCAAATCATGACCCCAATAGTACACACACGTTTTTATGCCCCCGGTAGGGTGGCATATAGCAGTTGAACTGTCCGTCAGTCAGTATGTCAGTATGTGTGTATGTCAGTATGTGTGTATGTCAGTCTTTCCGTCTGTCCGTAAAAAACTTTAACATTGGCCATAACTTTTTCACTATTGAATATAGCAACTTGATTTTTGGCATGCATGTGTATCTCATGGAGCTGAACATTTTGAGTGGTGAAAGGTGAAGGTCAAGGTCATCCTTCAAGGTCAGATGTCAAATATATCGCGTCTGTCCGTCCGAAAACTTTAACATTGGCCATAACTTTTTCAATATTGAAGAAAGCAACTTGATATTTGGCATGCATGTGTATCTCATTAAGCTGCACATTTTGAGTGGTGGAAGTTCAAGGTCAAGGTCATCCTTTGAGGTCAGAGGTAAATTATTTATTTTTTTTAATTCAAAGCGGCGTTCTCATGAAGCTGCACTTTTTGAGTGGTGGAAGTTCAAGGTCAAGGTCATCCTTCAAGGTCAAGGTCATCTTCAAGGTCAAAGGTAAAACAATAAAATAATTTCAAAGCGGCGTTATCATGAAGCTGCACATTTTGAGCGGTGGAAGTTCAAGGTCAAGGTCATCCTTCAAGGTCAAGGTCATCCTTCAAGGTCAAAGGTAAAATTTTGAAAAATCAAAGCGGCTTTCTCATGAAGCTGCAAATTTTGAGTGGTGGAAGTTCAAGGTCAAGGTCATCCTTCAAGGTCAAAGGTAAAAAAAAAAAAAAAAAATTCAAATCGGCGCAATAGGGGGCATTGTGGTTCTGATGAACACATCTTTTGTTTAATTCAGCGTCTGCTTATTGAAAGCATATGAGGTCCCGTCATGCTGAGCTTGCATTATATGAGGACCAGGAATGTATCATCCCTATCTGATTTATGTTCTACATGAGCCTTGCATTGGGAAAACAGGGTTTAATGCATGTATGTAAAGTTTTGTCTAAGATTAGCAATCTACACAGGCTTATCATGAGGGACTACTCTTTCTGCTTTTATTGTATTTTTCGTTAAAAGGAAGTCCCTTTCTAAGAAAGAATGCAGTTAAGGCTGAAAAATTTGTGCCTGATTAGCATGATGTCCACGCACTAAGCTTTTTAAGCTCAGTTTTCCCAGAAAGAGAATGAAAAAAACCAAGGTTGATTAATTAAAAAGCATAACTGCTATTTCCAGAATGTTTGCAAATACATTTAACTTAAGTTTGATGTTTATGTAAAAGGGAGAAAAAAAGCACACAATCTTTTGAAAAGACAACCTTTCTGGTATGATGATTAAATTAATGAACGGTTGCAAATGAACCTTACGCTGAGAAAACATGGTATATTGCATGTGCGTAAGGTGTCATCCCAGATGGGCCTGTGCAGTTTTGCACAAAGTCTCATCAGGTACAACACTTTCTGCTTTTATGGTATTTACACCCCCACAAAACAAAGTTTAGGGGGTATATAGGAGTGAGCCTGTCTGTCTGTCGGTACATCCGTGTCCGCTCTCTAATTCAAGTAGTTTTGATCCGATCTTCACCAAACTAGGTCAGAAGTTGTATCTACATGATGTCTAGGTCATGTTCGAACATGGGCCTTGCCGGATCAAAAACTAGGTCACGGGGTCACTTAGTATGTTTTACACATTCAGCATGTTGTCTGCTCTCTAATTCAAGTAGCTTTCATCCGATCTTCACCACTCTTTGTCAGAAGCTGTATCTAGATGATGTGTAGGCCAAATTCGAACATGGGCCATGCAGGGTCAAAAACCAGGTCACGGGGTCACTTAGTGCGTTTTAAACATTTGGCATGGTTTTCGCTGTTTTTTGTGAAGACAACATGCAAAATATTCTGTGTCAATTTGGCATGTGGGGGTATTCGTCAAGTCACACAAAGCTCTAGTTTTTGTTTAAAGGAATTCTCTTCTAAGTGAAAATCCAGTTTAAGCCGAAAGTGTCATCACTGATTAGCCTGTATGGACTGCACAAGCTAATCTGGGACAACACTTATTGACAAGCATTAAACACCGTTTTCACAGAACATTTTACCAAGACTAAAACTGCTCTTTTTTCTGTCTTCTAGGTCTGGTTCCACCCAAGCCTGTTAACATTCGAGCCACAGTGCTGGGAACCAACATATCACTTATATGGGACCAGCCCAGAACCAGGCTCAATATTACCAAGTATAATGTGTTCTATAAAGAACCTTCTGATGAAATGTCGACAATGGTAATAGCAACTGCGTTATAATAATATTTGTTATGCAACAATAAGCATAATTAAATTTAAGATGAGTAAGCTATTTGAATATTTATTGTTTGTTATTTAATATTATGAAAACAAGATCTTTAAGATTAAATAATTAATTGAGAACATAGTGAGAAGTGGTGCTACATTATACATTTATGTACATTATAAAGTATTTAAGAACAATACATTATTTTTATGCCCCCCTTAGAAGAAGAGGTGGTATATTGTTTCGCTGGATGTCGGTTGGTTGGTCTGTCTGTTGACCAGTTTGTTTCAACAAATTGACCGATTGGCCGGGTACTTCACATGTGCATTAGCCTTGGAAGTAGATGACACCTATTGAAATTGGGGTCACTAGGTCAAAGGTCAAGGTCACTGTCACAATAAGTGTAAAAAATGTTTCTGATCAATAACTCATCAACCAATTGACCGCTTGGATTGATACTTCACATATGCATATGTCTCCAACCGCAGAACTCTTGTTCTTATATACACCGTTTGAAAATAACCCAGCATGTACAGATACTAAGATGCATATAATGATTGGTCTGTCTCCTCTTGTGTTCATGTTGCTGTTTGTACACGGTTCACCCAAAATGTCTTGTCAGGTTAGGCATTTATAACATTGTGGTGTAAACAACTGTTTAAATCCACTCGCCCTGCAGTGCAACCACCTGACAAAGTCAGGTAACCCTTGAATAATTTGTTGTCTCCCTAAGTCTTCTGTTTGTGACAGTAACCTGATCCCTATCAATACATTGAAGCCCCCACTTTCTGGAAAAACTGGGCTTAATGAATGTGCAGACTGCAATGTCTACTCTGGTATTAAACTTTATGTAAATGCATTAGACCCAGTTTTACCAAAATGCGGCTCCATTACTTTTCTGAAAAATAAAGCATGAATATCTTGCTGTTTGGATAATATGTCAGAAACCACACGCTGCCTACTTAAAAATGGGCAAGTAACAGCTACAAATAGTATGATTTACACATTTAAGTTTCAATCTTCAACACAACATAATCATGTCTCTTCCAAACAAAAACCTATTAATAAATAAAGGAACTGACTGATCTTAAAAAAGATTTGCCCAACCTGGTATTTGCTGTATTATATCTGCCCAGGGCACAATTTGAGTGCCCAATGCCAGTCCAGGAGTAGAATCGTACACGCCTGTAACAGTTCCACACTCATCCAAAGGGACACCATGTACACACACACATGTTTATGTTTGTTCTGTTTTAGGTTCCCGCTACTAATAACTTTGCCATGTTGATTGGCCTGAAGCCTGGTACCAGCTATACGGTCCAGGTGGCAGCACTAAGCATGGACGGGCTGGGAACCATGTCTGACAGCATTGTCATCAAGTCTCAAGGTGGGCAAAGGTTTAAAGCACCTCTACCAGTTTCTTTTTAAGGTTTTCCGAAGGAAAAAACTGGTTATTAGATTGGTGAATGTCGGCGGGTGAACAGGCGGGTGGGCCGAACAATGCTTCTGAGCGCAACTCATCCATTTCTCAACGGATTTCAATGAAACTTTCACAAAATGATTGTCACCAAGTGCCCTGGCGCATATTGTCGGGATTTTATGATTCAGTTGAAATCAAGGTCGCCATGACTAAAAATAGATTGACTTTGACACAAGGGGGGTAACTAAAACAATCAGTAACAATGCACATTTTGAATCTTCTCCCTTTATCAGATTTTTTTTTATTTTTTTTTTTTTAATTGAAAACCTGGTTTTGTGACAATAATTTTGTCCCTTGCTAATTATTAAAATATTGTGGTGCATTTATCCCCCACACACCCTCGCAAACGAAATGTGAATGTTTTCTTAAATTATCTCATAAATAAGTATAAAATTATTCAACAATTGTGATGGGGTTATTTCTTTAAGTTTATGTCCAGCAATTGCGATTAATTAATTTATGTAGATGGGCATTATTGTCTTGCCATAAACTGCACTCGTAGAGCTTGTTTTTTTCCCATGCCCCAGGTGAATTTTATGACTAACTTATAACTATGACTATTCCCATATCCCAGGTGATAATGAAGTTTAAGACTTGCTTATAACTAAAGCTATTTTCTGCACCAGGTGATGATGTAGTTTAGACTAACTTTCACTAAAGCTATTGCCATGCCCAGCTGATTATAAAGTCTATGACGAACTTATAACTATAGCTATTCCCATGCACCAGGTTATAATGAAGTTTATGACTTACATATAACTATAGCTATTCCCATGCGCCAGGTGCTTATGAAGTTTATGACTAAATGATAAATATAGCTATTCCCATGCCCCAGATGATGATGAAGTTTATGACTAACTTATATCTTAAACTATTCCCATGCCCCAGGTGATGATGAAGTTAATTACTAACTTATAACTATAGCTATTCCCATGCCTCAGGTGATGATATTCATGACTAACTTATAACTATAGCTATTCCCATGCCCCAGGTTATGATGAAGTTTAAGACTTACTTATAACTATAGTTTTTTCCATTTACCAGGTGATGATGAAGTTTATGACTAACTTATAACTATAGCTATTCCCATGCCCCAGGTTATAATGAAGTTTATGACTAACTTATAACTATAGCAATTCCCATGCGCCAGGTGATTATGAAGTTTATGACTAAATTATAACTATAGCTATTCCCATGCCCCAGATGATGATGAAGTTTATGACTAACTTATAACTATAGCTATTCCCATGCCCAAGGTTATGATGAAGTTTATGAATAACTTATAACTATAGCTATTCCCATGCTCCAGGTTATGATGAAGTTTAAGACTAACTTATAACTATAGCTATTATCATGCCCCAGGTGATGATGAAGTTTATGACTAACTTATAACTATAGCTATCCCCATGTCCCAGGTGAAGTTGAAGTTTAAGACTAACTTATAACTATAGCTATTCACATACCCCAGGTGATGATGAAATTTATGACTAACTTATAACTATAGCTATTCTAATGCCCCAGGAGAAGATGAAGTTTATGACTAACATATAACTAAAGCTATTCCCATGCCCCTGGTGATGATTAAGTTTATGACTAACATATAACTATAGCTATTTCCATTCGCCAGGTGATGATGATGTTTATGACTAACTTATAACTATAGCTATTCCCATGCACCAGGTGATGATGAAGTTTGTGACTAGCTTATAACTATAGCCATTCCCATGCCCCAGGTGATGATGAAGTTTAAAACTAACTTATGACTATAGCTATTACCATGTCACAAGAGAAAATGAAGTTTATGACTAACATATAACTATAGCTATTCCCTTGACCCAGGTGATGATGAAATATATAACTAACATATAACTATAGCTATTTTTCATGCCCAAGGTGATGATGAGGTCTATGACTAACTTATAACTATAGCTATTCCCATGCCTCAGGTGATGATGAAGTTTAAGACTTACTTATAACTATAGCTATTCCCATGCCCCAGGTGATGATCAAGTTTGTGACTAACCTATAACTATAGCTATTTCCATGCCCCAGGTGATGACGAAGTTTATGACTAACCTATAACTAAAGCTATTCCTATGTCCTAGGTGAAGTGAAGATGAAGTTGAAGACTTACTTTTAACTATAGCTATTTCCATTTGCCAGGTGATGATGAAGTTTATGAATAACTTATAACTATAGCTATACCCATGCCCCAGCTGATGATGAAGTTTATGACTTGCATATAACTATAGATATTCCCATGCCCCAGGTGATGATGAAGTTTAAGGATAACTTATAACTGTTGCTATTCCCATGACCCAGGTGAAGATGAAGTTTAAGACTAACTTATAACTGTAGCTATTCCCATGCCCCAGTTGAAGATGATGTTTATGACTAACTTATAACTATAGCTATTCCCATCCCCCAGGAGAAGATGAATTTTATGACTAACATATAACAATAGCTATTCCCATGCCCCAGGTGATGATGAAGTTTATGACTAGCATATAACTATAGTTATTTTCATGCCCCAGGTGATGATGAGGTTTATGACTAACTTATAACTTTAGCTTTACCCATGCCTCAGGTGATGATGAAGTTTAAGACTTACTTATAACTATAGCTATTCCCATGCCCCAGGTGATGATGAAGTTTATGACTAGCATAGAACTATAGCTATTTTCATGCCCCAGGTGATGATGAGGTTTATGACTAACTTATAACTAAAGCTATTCCCATGCCTCAGGTGATGATTAAGTTAAAGACTTACTTATAACTATAGCTATTTCCATGCCCCAGGTGATGATCACGTTTATGACTGACCTATAACTATAGCTATTTCCATGCCCCAGGTGATGATGAAGTTTATGACTAACTTATAACTATAGCTATTCCCATGTACCAGGTGAAGATGAAGTTTAAGACTTACTTATAACTATAGCTAATTCCATTCGCCAGGTGATGATGAAGTTTATGACTAACTTATAACTAAAGCTATTCCCATGCACCAGGTGATGATGAAGTTTAAGACTGACATATAACTATAGCTATTCCCATGTGCTAGGTGATTATGAAGTTTATGACTAAATTATAACTATATCTATTCCCATGCCCCAGATGATGATGAAGTTTATGACTAACTTATAACTATAGCTATTCCCATGCCCCAGATGATGATGATGTTCATGACTAACTTATAACTATAGCTACTCCCATGTCCCAGGTGATGATGAAGTTAATGACTTATTTATAACTATAGCTATTCCCATGCACCAGGTGATGATGAAGTTTATGACTGGCATATAACTATAGCTATTCCTATGCGCCAGGTGATTATGAAGTTTATGACTAAATTATAACTATAGCTATTCCCATGCCCCAGATGATTATGAAGTTTATGACTTACTTAAGCTAGTCACATGTCCCAGGTGAAGATGAAGTTAATGACTAATTTATAACTATAGCTTTTCACATACCCCAGGTGATGATTAAGTTTATTACTAACTTATAACTATAGCTATTCCCATGCCCCAGGAGAAGATGACGTTTATGACTAACATATAACTATAGCTATTCCCATGCCACAGGTGATGATCAAGTTTATGACTAACTTATAGCTACAGCTATTCCCATGTCCCAGGTGAAGATATAGTTTAAGACTTACTTATAACTATAGCTATTTCCATTCGTCAGGTGAAGATTAAGTTTATGACTAACTTATAACTATAGCTATTCCCATGCCCCAGGTGGTGATGAAGTTTGTGACTAGCTTATAACAATAGCCATTCCCATGCCCCAGGTAATGATGAAGTTTAAGACTAACTTATAACTATATTTATCCCCATGTCGCAGGAGAAAATGAAGTTGATGACTAACATATAACTATAGCTATTCCCATGCCCCAGGTGATGATTAAGTTTATGACTAACATATAAATATAGCTATTGTCATGCCCAAGGTGATGATGATGTTTATGACTAACTTATAACTATAGCTATTCCCATGCCCCAGGTGATGATCAAGTTTATGACTAACCTATAACTATAGCTATTCCCATGCCCCAGGTGATGATGAAGTTTATGTCTAACTTATAACTATAGCTATTCCTATGTCCTAGGTGAAGATGAAGTTGAAGACTTACTTAAAACTATAGCTATTTTAATGCCCCATGTGCTGATGAAGTTTATGACTAACTTATAACTATAACTATTCCCATGCCCCAGGTGATGATGAAGTTTGTGACTTACTTATAACTATAGCTATTCCCATGCCCCAGGTGATGATGAAGTTTAAGGCTAACTTATAACTGTAGCTATTGCCATGCCCCAGGTGATGATGAAGTTTACGACTTACTTATAACTTTAGCTATTCCTATGACCCAGGTGAAGATGACGTTTAAGACTAACTTATAACTATAGCTATTCCCATTCCCCAGCTGAAGATGAAGTTTATGACTAACATATAACTATAGCTATTCCCATGCCCCAGGAGAAGATGAAGTTTATGACTAGCATACTACTACAGCTATTTTCATGCCCCAGGTGATGATGAAGTTTATGACTTACTTATAACTATAGCTATTTCCATGCCTCAGGTGATGATGAAGTTTAAGACTTACTTATAAGTAGAGCTTTTCCCATGCCCCAGGTGATGATCAAGTTTATGACTAACCTATAACTATAGTTATTTCCATGCCCCAGGTGATGATGAAGTTTATGACTAACTTATGACTATAGCTATTTCCATGTCCCAGGTGATGATGAAGTTTAAGACTTACTTATAACTATAGCTATTTCCATTCGCCAGGTGATGATGAAGTTTATGACTAACTTATAACTATAGCTATTCCCATGCCCCAGGTGATGATGAAGTTTATGACCAACTTATAGCTATAGCTATTCCCATGTCCCAGGTGAAGATGAAGTTTAAGACTAACTCAAACTATAGCTATTCCCATGCCCCAGGTAAAGATGAAGTTTATGACTAACTTATAACTATAGCTATTCCCATGCCCCAGGAAAAGATGAAGTTTATGACTAACATATAACTATAGCTATTTTCATGCCCCAGGTGATGATGATGTTTATTACTAACTTATAACTATAGCTATTCCCATGCCCCAAGTGATGATGATGTTTATTACTAACTTATAACTATAGCTATTCCCATGCCCTAGGTAATGAAGGTACGGTGTCCAGTCAGCAGTCACAGTCCAGTGAGGTGAGGACAGGAATGGCGGTGGGGCTTGTACTGGCTGCTCTGCTCATCATTGTGATTGCCGTTGTTGTCATAATCTTTGTCAGGTAGGGTAATTGCTGTCATTTTGAACTTCTGGAAAAACTGGACTTAATGCATGGGTGTTTAGTTTAGTCTCAGATTAGCCTTTGCAGGCTTTCATTAATATTTTCATTTCAAAGTAGACTCCTCTGAAAAAAATCCAGTCCAGGCGGAAAGTGTGGTGGACTTTACAGGCTCATTTTGGAAAACACTATACACACATGCATTAAGCCCAGTTATTGCAGAAAGCAGCTGAATTGATAATACTGTGGGGGCTTAAGGAATGGAAGGAAATGTTTACTGATGTGTATGCTTTTCAGAGCTTAACCAATTACCCACTCAGATAGGCCTTTTGAACTGTTTTCAGTCGCATAGAAAAGCAAATCTTTATTGAATAAAGTCTTTATATAATTAAGTTTAAAGGCCTCATTTCAGACCCAAAGATACTTATAAGAAGCAAATAGCATGATATTTGCTGGATGTTCTTGTTTTAAGCTGATTCAGTAATGCAGTTATACATTTGTGAAGACTGATAAATATAGGATCTTGCATGAGTGGTCGTTTTGTATTGAATTTATTAAACAAGTCATCTAAATGAAGATTAAAACGAGGCTTGCCGAGTTTTTATTAGCTCACCTGTTTGCTCAGGTGAGCTTTTGTGACCGGTCTTTGTCCGTCCGTCCACATTTGTTCGTAAACACTCTAGAGACCATATTTATTGTCCGATCTTCATGAAACTTTGTCAGAAGATTTGTCTCAATGATATCTTGATCAAGTTCGAAACTGAGTCATGCTGGGTCAAAAACTAGGTCAAAAAAAAGAAAAACCTTGTAAACACTGTAGAAGTCTAATTTCATGCCCAATCTTCATGTAACTGTATCAAAATGTTTGCCTTAATGATATGTTGGTTGAGTTCAAAAGTGGTTTCGGTCCTTTGAAAAACATGGCTGCCAGTGGGCGGGGCAGTTTTCCTTATTTGGCTATAGAGAAACCTTGTAAACACTCTAGAAGTCACAATTTTTGTCCAATCATCATGAAAATTGGTAAAAACATTGGTTTTATTGATATCTCGGATGAGTTTGAAAATGGTCCAGATCGGTGAAAAAACATGGCCGCCAGTGGGGGGGGGGCATTTTTTTCTATTATATGTATGTAGTTAAAACATGTGAAAACTGTAGAAGTCACATTTTTGGCCCAATGTTCATAAAATTTGGTCAGAACATTTGTTTCGTTGATACAAGAGTTGAGTTTGAAAATGGTTTCGGTCAGTTGAATAACATGGCTGCCGGGGGGGGGGGCAGTTTTCTTATAATTATATAGTAAAAAAGCTTGTGAACACTCTAGAACTCACATTATTAAATTTTGCCCAATCATCATGAAACTTGGTGAAAAGATTGGTTTTATATATATCTAAGATGAGTTCGCAAATGGTCCTGATCGGTCAAAAAACATGGCCGCCAGGTTGGTGGGGCAATTTTCCTTATGTGACTAGATAGAAACCTTGGGATCGAACACTTTAGAAGTCACATTTTTTGCCTAATCATTGTGAAACGTAGTCAATACATTGGTTTTATTGATTTCTAGGACAAGTTGGAAACTGGCTCAGATCGGTGAAACACACTTTTTAGCTCACGTTTTTGCTCAGGTGAGGTTTTAGGATTGGTCTTTGTCTGCCGTCCGTAAACACTCTAGCATTCACGTTTCTCAAGCTTTCTTTATCAAAGTTGCTGAAAGATCTCCGTCAAGTTTGATAATGAGCAAAATCAATTAATTAATGCCATAATTGTTGCCCTTAGATTGTTCAATTTTTCATTATATTATTCAAAATCCTTGTAAACACTCTAGAGGTCACAATTTTGTTTAAGATTTTATGAATCTTGGTCATAATATTTATTTTTGTAAGCAAATTTTGATGTTTGGTTAGGGGGGTCAACTCAAAATATAGGTAACCAGGTCAAATCTTACAAAAACAAAAACACTTCATACGCCAGTGTTTTGGTTCAATAATGATGAAACTTGACCAGGATGTTTGTCTGGACAATTATCTAGGTAAAGTGTGACATTTGGTAAAGATTGAAAAAAACGACTCCTCTCAGGTGAGAGAACTAGGGCCAGCTTGTCCCTCTTGTCTTTATTTAAAAGACGAGTTTAATAAATTCAATACAAAATGACCAGGAATCTAAGATTCTATTTATAACATGACCAACAAATTTTCTTTTAATTGTATGCTCGTTTCTCTGTTTATTCACATTGTAAAAGAATTTCACTGAAGAAATTCGCTGGAATAATGACATTGTTTTGTAAAAAATGTCATTTCACAGTTATATGACTAGTATAATAACACCCATGTAATAAACAAAATTGAGCATTACGTTATACACTCCTGTAGCGTAGGTCATGTTATTATATGTGTTCTAATATCATAATGGATATCTGTGTCTCTTTAACAAAGCTATTTTTCAGTAACAAGTACAGACATATCTGGTTTGTTTGACCATTTACACAACCATGAATGACGAAAAAGGGAAAGTTCTAAAATACAGTATTTTTTTGCAATTATTAGTTTATATTGATTAAAATTTCATGACTGGTATATTACATTACTTGAAAATAGTTCATATTTTCAGTATATTCAGTAATAAAATTTTGTGATGTGAAATGGAAAGAACATCACGAAAATAGGTGACATAACGATACATATACACACTATAAATAACGCATTGATCATTTTATATATAAAATATATTCAATTCACTACGCATCCACAATTTGCATTTCTGGGTTTATCACGTGACGATGATGATCAATCTACTGGCATTAAGTATAGTAACTGGTAGTGACATGGTAGACATACCCAGTAAAATTGATATACTGAAAATACGAAAACTTAGCAACTTTTTTCAATTCGGTAATATACCAGTCATGATATTTTAATCAATATAAACTAATAATTGTAAAAAATACAGTATTTTACAACTTTTTTTTTCTCTGTCGTTGTGGTTGACCTTCCCTTAAAAAGCAATGCTTATGCTATTAAATAATGGAAACATTATATTTCAGAAAAGCTTTTAGGACTCTTAACCCTGAGAAATGCAATGTGATATGAGCTTTGCTCTGAGAAAACTGGGCTTTATGCATATGCGTAAAGTTTTGTCTCAGATTAGCCTGTGCAGCTTTCACAGACTTATTAGGGATAGTACTTTCCTCCTAAACTGCATTTTTGCTAAGCAGAAACTTTCTTTACACAAAAATACCTCAAAAACGAAAGGTGTCGTCCCTGATTAGCCTCTGCAGACTCTGGGATGACATATTAATGAAGGGACATATTCATGAAGGCCAGTTTTCCAATGGCGGGGCTCTAATATTTTAATGCAGTTGTTGCAAAAAGTTTCCTAATGTGTCCCTCTGTGTCTTCAGGCGGTCTCTGAAATCTAAGAATGGCACCATCAGCACAGTGGCCTTCGAGAATCCCCAATACGCTCAGGAGGGAACGGTATGTACAGGGGCGCAAACAGGAAGAGCCATTTTTAGCTCATCTATTTTTTGAAAAAAAATTATGAGCTATTGTCATCACCTTGGCGTCGACATTTAGGTCCACTTTTCTCAGAAAGTATCAATGCTATTGCATTCAAACTTGGTACACTTACTAACTTTCATAAGGGGACTGGGCAGGCAAAGTTAGATAACTCTGGCGTGCATTTTGACTGAATTATGTGCCCTTTTTATATTTAGAAAATTGAAAATTTTGGTTAAGTTTTGCGTTTAGGTCCACTTTTTCAGAATGTATCAATGCTATTGCATTCAAACTTGGTACACTTACTTACTATCATGAGGGGACTGGGCAGGCAAAGTTAGATAACTCTGGCGTGCATTTTGACTGAATTATGTGCCCTTTTTATATTTAGAAAATTGAAAATTTTGGTTAAGTTTTGCATTTAGGTCCACTTTTTTCAGAATGTATCAATGCTATTGCATTCAAACTTGGTACACTTACTAACTATCATGAAGGGACTGGGCAGGCAAAGTTAGATAACTCTGGCGTGCATTTTGACAGAATTATGTGCCCTTTTTATACTTAGAAAATTGAAAATTTTGGTTAAGTTTTGTGTTTAGGTCCATTTTATTCCTTAAGTATCAAAGCTATTGCTTTCATACTTGCAACACTTACTAACTATCATAAGGGGACTGTGCAGGCAAAGTAATGTAACTCTGACTGGCATTTTGACAGAATTATGTGCCCTTTTTATACTTAGAATATTGAAAATTTGGTTAAGTTTTGTGTTTAGGTCCACTTTATTCCTACAGTATCAAAGCTATTGCTTTCATACTTGCAACACTTATTAACTATCATAAGGGGACTGTGCAGGCAAAGTTATGTAACTCTGACTGGCATTTGGACGGAATTATGGGCCCTTTATACTTAGAAAATTGAAAATTTGGTTAAGTTTTGTGTTTTGGTCCACTTTACCCCTAAATTATCATAGATATTGCATTCATACTTTGAACACTCGCAAACTATCATAAGGGTACAGTAAAAGGACAAGTTGCATAACTCTGGATGTCATTTTTATGGAATTATGGCCCTTTTTTGACTTAGTAACTTTGAATATATGGTTAAATTTTGTGTTTCGATCAAATTTACTTCTTAAGTATCAAGGCTATTGCTTTCAAACTTCAAATACTTTCATGCTATCATGAGGTTACTGTACCTGGCAAGTTGAATTTTACCTTGACCTTTGAATGACCTTGACTCTCAAGGTAAAATTATTAAATTTTGCTAAAATTGCCATAACTTCTTTATTTATGATTAGATTTGATTGATACTTTGACAAAACTACTCTTACATGACATACCACATTAGACTTCACTCAAACTATCCCCCGTGCCCCACCCCCCCGAATCCCCCCCTCCTATTTTTTTGTTTTTTGTTTGTTAAGATCATCTCACAAATGACCACCACACCCTCACACTAAACCCCCCCACCCCCCCAATTTTTTTTTTTTTTTAACTGTTAAAAAACACAACTATTTATTATTATTATTTTATGTTTGAAATACCCTGCAACCATCGCACCCAAGAATCAACCCCCCCACCCCCCTCCCCCCTCCCCCCACCCGAATTCCCCCCCCCTATTTTTTTTTCTTTTTTTTAAAGATCATCTCACAAATTACCACCACACCCTCACACTTTACCCCCCACCTCACCCCTCCCCCGCCCATTTTTTTTTTTTTTTTTTTTTTAAGATCATCTCACAAATTACCACCACACCCTCACTCTATACCCCCCACCTCACCCCCCCCCAATTTATTTTTTTTGATACGGATAAAAAACACAAATATTTATTTTTATTATTTTATGTTTGAAATACCGTCCAACCATCGCACCAAAGAATCCCCCCCCCTCCCCCCCCCCCCCCCCCCTGCCGATTTTTTTTTGTGTGCATTTTTTTGGCATTTTTGGAAGATAATGTAATAAATGTCCTCACCCCCACAATATACACCCCTCTTCACTTCACCCCTCCCTCCTTTGTGATTGAAAATGAGAGTCCCTTCACCTTTAAAAAGAAAATAGATGAGCGGTCTGCACCCGCAAGGCGGTGCTCTTGTTAAGCTCTACTTTAGGAGCATTTCTGTTCTTGGTTTTTCTTCTTAAGGAGAAACTTAAGTTTTACTTTAAGAAAAAATTAAGTTATCATTTAGGATCATGTGATGTTTTACTTTATCAGCATCATAAATGGGACATCTTATGTTCTACTTTAGGACTATCATAAGTTTTACTTTGGAATGCCCTAAATTGTAATTTAGGAGCATATTATTTTCTTGTTTATTAAGGAGTGCCATACATTGACTATAGGAACAACTGAAGTTCTATTTTATACATTTCTTATCTTTTACTGTAGGAGCATTATATAAGTTCTACTTTAGGAGTATTATAATTTCTAATGTAGGAGCATCTTATGTTCTACTTTAGGGGCATCTTTACATCTACTAAAGGAGCATTGTTAAGTGTACTTAAGTTCTATGTCCGGAGAAATATATTTTTTCTAAAAGAGCATCAATTGTTAAACTTCAACAGCATCGTGAGTGTGAGTTAAATAAAAATATAATATAGACATGTTCAAAAGTTGATAACTTTGTGTGAATCTTATTATTCGTATGTTTTATGCAACAGTTTAGCTTGTATATAAAATAATTTTATCACATGCCATACCCTGTTTCCAATGTAATATAACCATTACAAATATTTTTATCTTACACGTGTGTAATATACTTTATAAGTGTTTTCATTGGCTTATTTTTGTTAGATTGACCAATCGCATTTTGTTATTTTGCTGAAATGACGTTGCAACGTTAAATGATGTCATGAAATGTAAACCACATTCGGGATTTATCATTATGTTTGCATTAATATTTATTTAATTTGCTGATTTAAAAGCATGTGATAAAAAAGATCTGACACTCGTTGTTATATCATACCATATTTTATTAAACTTGTCCAGGAAATTCGTTAGTTAGCATGCCAAAGGCTCCCTTACTAACAAAATTCCTGAACTTGTTTAATAAAATATGGTATGATATGACAACTCGTGCCAGATCCTATATATATTTCCATTTTATTTATCTTATTATTCATATATTTTTTGCAACAGTAAAGCTTGTATAAAAAATAATTATATTTCCATTTTATTGACTAGAGGATCTAAATAGACCTTATAACTAAAGCTATGACACATTTTTATGTCCCCGGATCAAATGATAGGGGGTATATTGTTTTTGGCATGTCTGTCTGTCTGTCTGTGATTGTATGTGTCTGTCTGTCATTGTGTGTGTCTGTCCAAAACTTTAACCTTGGTCATAACTTTTGCAATATTGAAGATAGCAACTTGATATTTGGCATGCATATGTATCTCATGGAGCTGCACATTTTGAGTGGTGTAAGGTCAAGGTCATCCTTCAAGGGCAAAGGTCAAATATATAGCTTCAAAGAGGCGCAGTAGGGGGCTTTGTGTTTCACAAACACAGCTCTTGTTTGTTGTTCTTTAATGCATAATTAATGAAAAATAATGCCTGATGCTGGTCTGCCAAATGTCCTGGTCACATTCTGAAGTCAGCACCTGTATCAAAGCAGATGAGTTGCAAAAATATTATCAATATATTGATTACCAAGGCCTTCAATTGAGTGTTATATTTGAACAAAAATATTTGACAGGTGTATATAGTCATATTATTCACTTTCATTTCCATTTTGTTTGCTTTTTATTTAGGAAATCTGCCATTCATGCCACTTCATTAGTAATGATTTTTTTTAAACATTTCAAAACAGTGGCTTATTGCAAGGTTTCCTTCAGTTGACAGATTAATGCAAGGTTTCTCTCAGTTGACAGATTATTGCAAGGTTTCCTTCTGTTGACAGATTATTGCAAGGTTTCCCTCAGTTGACAGATTATTGCAAGGTTTCCCTCAGTTGACAGATTATTGCAAGGTTTCCCTCAGTTGACAGATTATTGCAAGGTTTCCCTCAGTTGACAGAGATAACAGAACACAATCTTCATAAGAGCTGTGTTTTCTGGAATAACGGCTAAATGCATGTGCGTAAAGTGCCATCCAAGATTAGTCTGTGTCCCTGATAAGCACATGACTTAAACATTTCCCCCCTTAAGAAGCAAAGTGAAAATGGCTTTTGCAACCAGCATTAAACCAGAACAGCCTGTGAGTAACTTGCAGTCTGTTCAGGCTTTATGCTGTTTGCTGTTCATCTGAAGCTAAGGGTTGGAAATGAAGCCTTTAAAATTTAAATCTAGTAAGAAATGTATTTAATTAAATGTAACTTTCTAAAGGACTACAAATATGTCAAAATACGTTTCTAAGTGGTAGAGGGTTAAGCCCAATTTTCCCAGAAAGAGGCTAAACACCACTCCTCCCCTGCAGGTTACTGGTTTACCTGGTGATGACTCAGAGGACTCTAACCAGTTTGGCTACACCAACCTGCGAGAGGACACTATGGTGGATCGTCCCTATGTCACCATGCAGCCTGCTTCCACTCCTGTTGCTCAGGCTTTTGGGAACGGCACTTACACCAACAGTCCTGCTACACTGAACCTCGAAGACTAAAGCTACACTTGTGATAAATGGTGGTGTAGATTGTTTGCTCCAGGCTGTACAAGTGTTTTTATTCACCATTCAGATGAATATACTGAAACTTACATCAGTAATACTATAAACCTATGTTACTGTTGAGCCTACTTGTTCATTTTATGCCAATAAATATATGATGTCATTAATGTCAATGTGACATAAACACCATCTGTGTATGAGCTGCGCTTTGGGAAAAGTGGACTAAATGCATGTGCATAAAGTGTTGTCCCAGATTAGCCTGTGCAGTCTGCAAAGGCTAATTAGGTATGAATGTTTCTTCCATGTATTTTTCATTTGAATAAGTCTTTTCTAAACTAAAATCTAATGTGAAAGTGTTGTCCCTGAGTAGCTTTTGCGAACTGCACAGGCTTATCTGGGATGTCATTTTACACACATGCATTAAACCCACTTTTCTTAAAGTGTCATATATATAGATACATCTGAGGTCCAAGGGTTTCTATGGTCCATGTGTTCTGTATTCTATGATGGCAAAGTCTGTGTATGGAGTGGTTCTCATTATGGCAATAAATTGTTTAATACTCGTTATTGTATTTATGTATTTATTTTAAAAATCATGCCATATGTTTGTTGTTTGAAATTGATCAGTTTGGAATAATTTTGTATTCTCTTATTTCTTATTAAAAGTTTGCTTTTATCAACTTATCAGATTCCAAAACACTATATTTTGTTGTATCACATTACTTGTACACAAAACGCCCATTACTTGCACATTACTCTCATTTATTGATTTATTGACTTTACTAATTATAGATGGAGAGGAGTTATAACATTGAGGCAAAAAAGGAATTGTAAATAATTTATAGTAAATAAAAAAATAATCAGAAAAATGCATTTAGTTCCAGATATTTAAGGCATATTTTTTTTTAAGATTCTTAAGTCTGTAAATAGCATGCTTAATAAGTAAAGTAAATAAAATGTAACATTTGCTTAAAGCACTATGAAACATATTTATGATAAACACTTTGTGTTATTTTACTAAACTAGCCTTGATCATGCAAAAAAATATCATATGACATATGTAGCCATCACAGCTCCTGATCAGCCTGCGCCTTTGCTCATACTAGTATGGGGCTACCACATTTTGGAATCATACCAGCAAATCTTACATTTATAGCAAACAGGCTAGCTCAAGACCAGATGTACAGGCTTGTCTATAGTTAAGCTCACCGCATATGACATAACACCCATTTTTGCATGACATGGAATAAAAAAATATTAATAATAGTGCAATATCTTCTTTAAAGTCTAAGTAGAATAAGTAGTATTTTATCTTGGTCAATTATGGGTGCCAATATCAAAATGTATGGCTTTTTGTATTTTAGCCATATGTTTTAAATGTTTAACTCTGAATAATACTCATCATATAAATAATGTACATATTTAATTGAAATTACATATGGTAATAATACTCAATGTTTTTAAGATATATGTTTTCAAGCTTGATAGTGCTGTAGTATTGATAGAATAAGAATGCTCAATATCTGTATACATAGTAACGTATATAATTGTACATACATTATAGTTGTTCATAAAAAATAATTCTGGTAAATGTTCATTGTAACCATATGAAAGATAGATGATAACGTAGAAAGCTCACATTAACGGATGCTTATGAGTGTATGCATATCTCGTGTGTCTTAAAAACCACCAGAATAAATTGTGCAGCATAATATATATAAAACATCCATCATTGTAGCATTTAGCGCCTTTCTAACGGGCATTATTTACTTAATTAATGCTTATTTCTTTAAACACTTTGTTGTTGATATCACTGAATCTCCAAAAACAATGTCTACCCAATAGTCTATGTTCTCTCAATAATACTTTTAGGCACATGATTATGTTGATATTTTTCACCTTAAAACTATAAGGGCTGTCCCAGAATGTATTAGTTATATATTTCAGAATAAGATTCATTTTTGCCTGTATTCACACATTTGGGAAGTAAACAAAGGTGGGCACTTAGAACCATCTGGCTCTCTTGTTTTTGAAATTGTTCCGGGTAATTGGTTATTTGTTGATGTGGAAAAATTATAATTTGTATCATGCAATTTGTTTGTAAAAAATATTTGTATATGTGTTTACAAGCAAAGTTATGTATATTTTTATAAGCAATATATGAAATCAAACATTTATCTTTACAAGGACATTATTTTGTTCACTGTTTATTACTTTTTTTATATCAGTCATCATTTTTACAGTCATTAAATAAAAACATATTATGTTTATGACTATGCTTCTATATATTTGGTTTTTGGATAATTTATTTTAAACATTTTGACGAAATGATCAGCTTTAATTTGTTATATAAAACAGTTTATTTTGAAAAATCTAAGAAAACAAGTTTATTTATAGCTATGTCCCTTTATTTTGTGAGCTGCATTTTTTGCTCACTTTACAATATTATAATTGAGAGGGATTGAATCTCTAAAGTGTTATCTGTTTTGTTATTAGCTCACTTTAGCACAAGATACTCATTTGTTTAAGTCAATGCACACAATTCTATAGTTAAAGCTCCCCTTGTCAGCCATCTTCTGTATTGTCTTGCTGTTATCAACAATTATTTCATCACTTGGTGTATGTTACACAAACTGGACGAAAAAATCTTGAATGGTTCATTTAACAATTCTAATTAGTTTATCTCAATGTTTCAATCTTGTTTCAAAAGAAAACCAAACCTGAACAGCAAAAAAAATCTCTTAAGAAAATCTTCAGAAACCTGTCCTTCGTCCATTATGTTCTTTAGTAATAAATATTGACTATACCAATTGTGATTCTAAGTCGAATTCCTGCTTTTTAGAATTTGGACATGTGGGTGGGTGGTTGTTAACAGGTGGTTTACTGTCAATATGTTTTTGTTTACGTTGAATAATATTGAAGAAACTTTTGTTATAGCAAGCTTGAATCAAAATAAAGCTTTGAATTGTTTGTGTGTCTAGCTGGGTGAGGTCACTGATACTAAAAGTAGAAAAAAAACAACAGTTTCCCCCTAATAGCTTGAGGGTTGACGTACATGTATTGCACTGAAATCGTGTGTACAGCTTACAGGCCAGTTCTGTCAAAGTCAATGTCTCCATGTCTTGAAATAGAAAATCAGCAAACAGGTGTTTTCAGTCAATAACACTAGGCTGCATAGACTCATCTTGAAATGTTGGTATGTCAAGAACAAAACGTTTTTCAATCAATAACCAGCTGATTCACAATAATGGTATTGCACTAAATTGAGTATGTATGTAGCTTATGTTACCATGAATAATTAAACTCAGGTGGGTGACCCAAAATGGTTGTATTTTATGCATAGGTGTTTGTTTTTTAAGTATTGTATTAGGACAAAGAGCTGTACAAACATTTGTACTTCCAAAGAATTGGTTTATAACAAATGTGTTCCTTAATTTACGAAAAGTGATACTTTTGTTGTTGAAATGTTATTTTATTAAAACACTGAAGTCAATGAACATTTTTATTGCTGCATACGAATTTCTTTTGTCATTAGGTTGAATCTTAATAAAAATATTCTCACTTATATGCTAGTGTTTAGCACTTTTATGCTTCTGTTTAGCAATTATATGCTACTGTTTAGCACTTATATGTAAAAGCTTTTTTATTGCTGCTTAAGAATGGCCATTTTGCTTTATGTACATTTTAAATACCAGCTCTCTTACTATACGCTTTAGGTGTTGCTGTTAGTTTTTAACCGGGTTGACAAAAGTATGTCATTATTAATTTAAAATTGTGTTGATACATCTATGTATTTCTGTACCGGGTAGCTCATTGTTTTCCTTAAACACAAACACCTGTTGCGACTCATATTTATGACATATATTTTTTTCTTCATAGTGAGTTCAGTTATTTCGGATTTTTAACAATATGTTATTAGTTATAAGCTTAACACTATATTTAGCAAAAGTAATAATATTCTGTAGTCATAAATCAGGGCCCAGTGACTAAAAACTTACGAAATTAAAAAAGCTTTTGTAACCATTGAAGCATGAGTTGAGTAACGTCATGTGAAAATGGACCTAATGTATGTGATTGGCAAACAGTAACTCTCCAGACCAGGGTAGATTGAGAACAGACTGGGCATGTGCCCAAGCTGGTTTGGAGTCACGGTGTCTGGATAACTGGATAAGACCCATTTTCGCACAACACGGCATATTTAATGAAGAAACTGATAATTTAGAACTTCAGTAATGTAATGTCTTTGTTATATTTTTGAAAATTGTATAGTGGTATGAAATATATAACATGGCAATATTTTTAAAAATATGTTTGTAGTCGATATTATTTTTATTGATGTACATGCATAATTATATAAAAAGGTGTGTGAGCACCCTTAAGATGTGAAATAAATTATGGTTGCGTTCATGCGATATATGAATGCAATACTTCAAGTGGGCTATATTATGATGCCTGCTTATCTGGTACGTATTCATGAAAGTATAGTGTAGTCTTATTCACCAGTAGAATACACATCTTGTTCATCTGTTGTTTAATTAACAGGGTAGAGAAATCTCACATAGTGCACACCTCTGCTAACATTAAGGTTTGTTCAACAACGGTCATACCATGTCCTCATGAAAATTGTGTATTTTGTGACTTTTATTGGAATATATTGAACATATGTTATATTCGCAGAAATGTGCTTTATTGGCAATAAAATATATATGCATCGTTTTCCATTGAGCCATTTTTTATCAAGTACATGAGCGGCATTTAAAAACATAAAAGCATTTTTACACACAACCGACGCGACGTCTTTTCGATTTGGGGTTATAAAGTCCATTGGCTCAAGCCAATACAACTAAAAAACCGGTAACGCCTAGGGCTGGGCTAAATTTTGGCATTGCAGTTTTAGATTAAACTTTTTTTAACTGTTCACTATATTCATTTCAGGAACACAACTTCACAAATTAATTCCACGGGTTTTCGAGTCTTGACCCCTTGGGCATTTTTTGGAAAACAACTTGGTAAAAGACCAATCTACTATCTTCCATAGCAAATAACAACATCTGGGCCTTGGTGATTCGCAGTTTTAACAGTTTAAATTTAAGGAAAACACTTGACCCTAGGGCGGGTAATTGTTGACACCAATGGAATGATTTGAACAACCTAAGTAGTGGACCTTTATGCGGTTCGAACTTTAAATAAGTGTCCACTTTTCAAATCTATTTTAGCTATACAAATGCAGCGGACCGGAACAATTTAAAGATCAGAGGGTCAGCAGAGGATCAGTTCTGTGTAGTTAAATTAAATGAACCGTGTTCTGATAAAACTGGGCATAATGCATGTGCGTAAAGTGTCGTCCCAGATTACCCTGTGCAGTCCGCACAGGCTAATCAGGGACGACACTTTCCGGTTTATGGTATTTTTAGTTTTAAGGAAATCCCTCCTTACCGAAAATCACGTTTAGGCGGAAAGTGTTGCCCCTGATTAGCCTGTGCGGACTGCACAGGCTAATCTGGGATGACACTTTACGCACATGCATTAAGCTCAGTTTTGTCAGGACAATGCTCAAATCTACAAGCGCTTGTGTCGTTTGAAGCACATTGTTGTCTATGAAGGACACCCCGTCAATGTTACTAAGCATTTCACGAGGAAGTCAGGTTATGGTGAGCGAACAAGACAATCTTTATAGTTGTGTTATTTCTTGGACGTTGCCATTTTTGTTTTTACAATATTCCTATCTTAAATGGCGTCACTAAAACGATGTGATAATAACAACAAACCTGAAACAACTCAGAGGAATGACATGTATTCATTGACGTCGATTCGAATTGCTTGCGTAGTAATGTGCGACATGTACGTCACATTCCCAGTTTGCTTTCGTCTCGCAGATGATGGCCATAACATTGAGAAAACGGTGGTAATAACAGATGACACAACACATTTGAGTGGTATCAACCATCGAGTAGTAAGATCACACTTACTAAATTAAAAAGGTAGGATTCCGAAAGTAACAAAACAATATGGTGACCGATAATTCCATGATTCGAATATGTTTAGTTGACATATATGAGTGCTCGTGATCTTAAATGAATGCCCTGGTTCCGTCGTGCGTCTAGAACCTAAACCACTGACTGGAAAATCTCGAGAGACAAGCCACATGCATGCGTTTCTTATGAACTCGAAAGGATGCCATGGTGGTCCTAAAGACACGTTTTAAATATGATTCTGCTGTTAGCGAAACTATGGTCGTCATGTTATGCCTTTTTTGCAGCTCATCATTATCTGATGGTTGTATAAGACGCCTTAAATTTAAAATCTAGTAAAACATGTCTTTAATTCATTTTGATTTTCTAAGTGACTGCACAATGTTTCAAAATGCTTTTCTGAGCGGGAAAGGAATAACCACAGACAGACCTCTCCCCCCCCCCCCCTCCCCCCCCCCCCTCTACACAAATCACTATACCATCACCCCACATGAACAGACACCAAAACACCACAAACACACCACCCTAACAAACACATACGCAAACCCAACCAACAACGTCCCCAACTCATAACGGAATTTCTAATAAATTGGAACACAGATCAAACACAGGTGGTTAGCGTGTGGCTATGATATTAATTAGTGAAAACATCATTTTGAATGATAAATAATCATATTATAACGAAAAATTAACTTTTCTGAAAAAAAATATTTCACTATCAAATATATATATATATATTTGATAGTGAAATATTTTTTTTCAGAAAAGTTAATTTTTCGTTATAATATGATTATTTATCATTCAAAATGATGTTTTCACTGATTAATATCATAGCCACACGCTAACCACCTGTGAGATCAAACCCGTCTTAAACTTGTTCAGTAATTGCTGTTTTATTGTTCACTGAATTTCTAACAAACGGTTGTCATTTCTTTGACATGTCACGGATTAAATATAATAGGCATAAACCACTACACAAAATATTAGATTCATCAAGTTGAAAAGGAAGAATCTGGTGATCATGGCTCATTTGTCAATAAAATACATTAATAAAAACGTGCAACTGACATTTTATCGTGCGATAGTATTGATCGATTTTTGTGAACTTGTGGCTCTGATCTAACTGAAAAACAATAATTAATGTGACGAAATAATACATAAAGACGCAAGCAAGCTCTTCCTGAGGTTTTAAAAATATGATAGCAAACAACAAGGACTTGTTAATGAATCAAGCACGCAATTCATAATCACATCTAGTGTTTTTGTGACGACAAAGTCTGGAATAGTCAGTACTGTTTTGTTGTTGTTGTTAGCTTTCCATCGTACTTCTAAATAACACAACTTTTGAATAATATTTTTTGAATACTCTTCCAGTGGTTAGTGTGAGTTTCAATGCGAATTGCAAGTTTGTTATACTTTTGTTTATAGCAAGCATATCGTTGCATTTTAGGAGTAAAATCAACATGTTTGTTAAGACATTTAGTTGAAAAAAGTTACGAATATATCATCGAAACGACCCTAAAGCTGTTTATGTTTATCAATTATTCCACTCTTTGTATGGCCATAATTCTATATTGATTAAAAACAATGAATCCTATCCGTTCGGGAAAATGATTTGTTAAAGCGGGATTGGCTTTGCTGTCTTTTGGTAATGTTATTGTTTTTTCCGGACAAATTGTAAAGTAGTCAATTCAATTTTTTGGCATTGAAATGGTGAAGGTCTTGAATATTTTTAACCTCCCCAAAAAAGATAAAACATAATTTTATAGCGCTTACAATTTGCACTTTATATCACTGCGTACAAAGAAAATACAACGCGGCGACCATATCAGGGTGCAGCATCAACGGGGTTCTCATGGGTTTTCACACGGGCCGGACAGAATGATAACACGCTGTTAAAAAAATATTATTTGCACACATCTCAAGTTATTAAAATATATCTGCACACATCTTACGTGCATCAACGACAGCTGTTCTGGAAGTTTGTGTCGATATCTAATCATTTAAGAAAACATGATTGAATACGCCTGAAATCGGTGACGAAATGTCACGTTGCGTGCAGCATAACCGTGTATAAAAAATCACTACACATCGCATTTTTGGCCAACAACAAAGAAAAGTTAATTCATAAATGCATATCTTTTCCTGCAGGTGTATCATTTTTTCTGGTCTCCATTTACACAGCAGTGCGATCATATCAATCGATTGAGACGAACCTTTTAGTAGGGTAAGTTGGTGATGATATATACATTACATTTCGAAGACGTTGTTCGGAAGTATCTGCTGACAATAAAAGCCGATTATGTCCATGTTCATTAGCGTCCATTCCGGTCGGAAGTCGAAGTGTATCAGATCTCAGCGGCTGGTCTATGTGTGGTCATAAAGAACCACGTTTAAGTCATTTACGAAACACATAAAAGTTTCATTCACTCGTGAAATTGTATTATGCAAACTGCGTATATAATTAATAACAGGCTGTTGTATCAACTTGAATCCATCTTGGTATTGTGTAATATTATGTGCTATATATATTTTTCACGCCGTATATCGTTACGTTACTGTCTGACGTTTACGCACTTCCTGCGTTTATGTTTATATTAATGCTACTGATCGAAGGCTATGGCCAAAACGTTGTTAGTATTTTAGAAATAAAAGTAAACAAAATGCGATTTTGTAGGATGTATTTTTTTAATTGTATTAGAAATTCGTGAATTTTCAGTGCATCAAGAGAAAATTAGGTTTAACCTCAAGCACTTTATTTTTTTTTAGATAAGTTTTGTTAAGATTTGTTAAGATTCCAAAATCCGGATGTTAAATTTTAAATTCTCCCGAAATATCAAGTATTAATCGTCTTTAAGAGATTGTGTTACCAAATATTCATACCAAAATACACTTCTAAGACACGCCATAGTATACATGTCGGTTATTTATTAAATGGTAATAGTTTACAAAACAAAGCCAAACGGAAACGAATGCTTAATGGCGACCTTGGTGTTTGTCTTTTTTTCCAACGACATACAAATCTACCCATGTTTGATAAAAATGTGTTGAAATAATCACGACTAACTTATACCATCATCATGGTTTATTGGCAATCCGGCATTCTGCCTTTGGCCATGAATATATATACAAAAGAAATATGGCCGAAAATGGAATAATACAATATACTGAAGGTAAAAAAACATTACAATTAAAAACGTTTGCATAATAACAAATAGCATGTAATACATTCATTGGTATAAACATGCAACCATACAACAGTTATACCATTTATTTCTCAGATTTATTTCTAAGTTTAAAAGCTTTTATTAAAAAAATGGCAATAGTTTTGAGCTTTAGAACATTTTTGCAAGACCTCATTGATAGGTCTGTACTTATGGTAGACCAGGATGTCCTGATATCATAATGAACGTCATGCGACCGTCAAAGGCCAAGAATTTAAACCGCTGATTTGAAAACCTCGAGCGAAATCTCCCAATCTTCATGTGGGCTTTTCACAAAATGCTGTGGACATAGGCTATGATGGTCCTGACTGAAATAATATCATGATTTTAGAGGAACTCTAGTCGCCATTACAATTGTTGTTGCACATAACCATCCAAACACAGATAACCACAAACACCACTCAACAAAAGCTTCTTACTATTAACTCCACATTGACAGATCACAAAGCATCACAAACCCATGCAAATAAACATAGAAACACATACACAGCCCCCCCCCCCCCACCACCACCACCAGAACCACCAAAACACACGATGAAACGTTTTATTAAATTGCAATACCCATCAGGACCGCCCTCGAAAAAAATCCAATATGTGATGTTTTATGTATGTCGAAATACTCTCAATTCTGTGAACAGAGACTTTTGTATGGGGCATCCGTGTCCTTTGGACAATATTGTATTTATATAATTGCAAATATCTTAGAAGATACTGATTCGATTGGATGAATCTGAGGCATACACAAACAAATGCAGTAGATCGACACTTTTGAACAAAGCGATTTAGGTGGGCGATATTGGGCCATCGTAGCGCTTATGTCAATAGACTCAATACAAATACCTCATCCTAAAAGATGTAACTGACGTTTGTTCATCACGTGTTAACTTGTTTATCGATATTTAGTTCTCCGGGAACTTTTTCCCCAGGTTTAACAGCAACAATAAAAAATGTGACGAAATAAATCACAGAAAATAACCAACCAAGCTCATCTTGAATTTTAAAGATTATGCGAAAAAACACGAAGATTTGTTGGTAAAAAAGCACGTCACACATACTCTGTTCTCGTGCTTTGTGACGTCAAAGTCCGGGATAGTCAAAAATATTGCTACGGCTATTATTTTTTATTCGTTTTCCTTACTTTTTTCTGACAATGATTTTTTTCCTTATATTTCTTGAATTGCTTTTTTCAGTGGACACAAATCGTGTCGTTATGTTATCTGCCTTTGTGAAAATGACGCATTATAAAGTAGTAAATTTGTACATTAGAACATTTCTGGTATTTAATAATTGTTTTTATATAAATTGTTTGATAGTTGCAACGAGTAATGTTTGAAATTTTATGGTTTTCGCTGCAACTGTCGTTTGTGTCTGTAAGTTAAGTTAAGTTAAGCTTTAAGTTAATTTCTGAAGCATTTTAACTACGCGTATAGTGTATCTTTGAACATAACTAGGTTTTCTTGTGCTATATGATTTGAATTATAACACACATGTCGCTATAATATAATTTAAATGTGTTTTATCGTCTGAGGTTTATGAATTAAAGTAAATTATTTGTGTAATTAACATTTTATGGATGAATAACACGAAGTACAGAAGATAACAGAAGTGCTGTTGATAACATGGTATTTTCTTCAAAACAAAGACTGCGATATTCATCGATATTTACGTACGCAAAAACAGTAGTTACATTATTTGTCTTCTTGTTCAATCAGCGACTCACATATTGATTAATGTATTAATGTATTTTCAAAAACGTATTGCCTTGAAAGTGCGTGTCGCATGCAATAATTTATATCAACCATATAACATTAAACGTTGTTAGTCAAGTTAATGGTTGATCATTCAAAATTATGTTTTTACTAATTAATTTCATAGCCACACGCTAACCACCTGGGTGTATCCCCCGCAAAAAACGGGACAAGAGTTCATCAAAACTTTGCCGATAAACCAATTAATTTGATATCAAACACTGGTGCAGACAATGACGCGGGATCAGGTCGTCGGCGGCGGTCGAATTCTGTAGAGGTTTAAATGTACTGACAGTCCATACCGAACGATGTGAAGTCCCTGCCTTGTAAATTTCTGACGGACTTCGTGGGACAATACTGGAATAAAACACAATTCTGACACGCATCACATTCAATGTGTGTGTTTTAGTTTGAGAAAGAAAAGTGAAGAATTTCGTAAAGCGTGACTTCCGCATTGTTGCGACTAGCTCGAGAAAGATCGATTTTCCTAAGAGAAATATTTATCGCATTGTATTTGAAACTGTATCCTTAATGGGACTTTTGCACAAATTTGGCATGTTTTGAAGTTTGTCATTAAATACTTCACATCGATAAATGTGAACATAATAACTAAAAATCTCTAGTATAAATCACAAATAAAAAATACAGTAAGATAAAAGTAATCCCTACCTGGTCTCGAACCTTTGACCATTGGGGTAAAAGATTAGCGCCAATACCACTCGAACAACCGTCCTGCTTTCAAATGAAATGTATTTTAATGTCCATTTCAGGTATGGTAAAAAATATAACGATAACAACCGGACTCTCCAAATTATTAAATCGTTTTGCTTTTGTAACGCTTTTTCTTTTTTTTCAATTGCTAACGTTGATTTTTAAACGCCAATGCCGTTTTCAGTTCGAGTCTCCGTCATTAGTGCTATTTCGCTCACGGATGTACATTGTTCAATTATTTTTTGAATCCGTGACACAAATTAAAAAAAAATCTAATTTTGAACAGGTCACTTTCAGTGAATAAACATTATTTATTATCTGAAATGTAACATCATCAAAATCAGTCATTATAAATAATTGACGCATCATTTTCTTAATATCAGTTATAACCCAGTCTTTCCATTTATTATATATACATTGTAATATGTATCTTGAACTGGAACCGTGGTGTATTTAAACATAATTAAAAGATTTGTTATAGACAGATTGTTTTCTTTTTTATTGTAACGTATGGCATGGCAGTAAGGATATGTTTCACTTTTAGAACAATCTTTTTTATTATAGGTTTATCCACTTAACACTAGGAAACCAAGCCATCCAGACGTCGAAGGCGTGATAACTTCGCTCCGTTTTTTTTCGGCGTAGCTGTTTAACGTCACTTTTGACCTTACCTGACCTTTGTAAGTGTCCAAAAAAATTCAAATAAAATTTCCCGCGGCTATGCACGAATGAATGCACGTCATTTATTCCATTGGCAAATTTGAGCATACCACCAAAACATTGGAAACATGACCGCGTCTTTGTAACACTGTTTAACTGCGTGTTCAGCATGAAACAATTTTATCTCTACTGAAAAAGCTTGATAGATAGAACAGTTTCACACTCAACTCTTGACATCAGTACAGTTTGTGCGTGCACCTTTTAATTTCAGAGGATTGACAGCGCCAGAGCGTTTGTACTTAAAGGATATGTTCTCATATTTAGTAATTACTTCCATATTCCTGTCTGTGTACCAGTATATTTAAGTTCATAACAGTATCGTTTTTCCCTATCCTTATATTCGTTTTGGCCAAACCATTTTAAATTGTTTTCGAAATTGAACATATAACATGTTAAAGTATAAAGTTTTAAACAAGCCGTCGTTCCAGCAGTGAAAGCGTTGCCTCACTTTAATGCATTGTATTCCAACCCGCAAGGTATCAGGGTCAGTTCGCGGTCGGTAAAAAAATCGTTATATAATATAGACGCTATCGCGTGAACTAGGTGAATAGGAATTTTATTTAGACCAGAAATATGTTAAATGACGATATTCAGCAAAATAATTATGGTATGTCAATAATAGATTCTTAATGTGTTTTCAACAATACCATGATAAATAATATTTTTGATTAATTTAACAAGAATTATTCCGCCATATTGACTAATGTATTGAGAATGAGCGCGATGATTCTCGATACTGTTAATAATCGGATCAAAGTATGGCGTCAAACCACTAAAACAGGTTTGTTCGAAGAACGCGCGTATAAATATTTAAAATATGTACGGATACTTCGCGTGTGGCCTGTTGACTCATCTGTTTTAATTTTACTTCCATTCTTCTTTTGGTTTTCTGTTTTGTATCTATAGGTTTTTGACCAGCAACATGTAATAATGTAAAATAAGCCGCGAAAACTCCGCGTTACATCCCGTACTGTGTGTGATGCAGCTAAGATCTGCACAGAAAAAGACATTCGCTGTCTTTGATCTCATTCATTGAACTCTTAACCTTTCACCAACTCCAACCACAATCAACGCCGTATATCTTTTTTAGAGATATTTCTTGTCTCATATATAGCTGTCATAAACACAGTTAATCCTCAACAAGGTAATATTAGTTTCTAAGTATGTGCATTTACGACATTGCAAATTTTTATGAATGCCTACTTATGTTGTTCAACCGTACCAAATCCGTTTTAATCCGATACATAATGACTACAAGATAAGTATTGATGCAAAGCATCAAAGGGCGTCGGGAATTTCAGTGTAAACGGCACTCAATGATGTTACATGGAGCGATTGTTTTTTCTACTTTAAATATTAATATATTGGCCGATTATATCATGAAAAAATTCTTCACAATGGCAACCTAGGTAAAAGACCGAGCCAGTCCGATTGAGATATCTCGATTTTTCTAATCGGCATACCTCGCTAATTATCATTGATAAAGGTATAAGAAGCTCAGCTATAAATAGGACAGCATATTCTGGGAAAAGATTTAATAATAGTTTGAAAACGTAAATTTTAAATCACTTATATTCAATCCATTATACGTTTATAGATCAATGAAACAACTATGCATTTTCTGTATTGTATTTGACATTTGTCGTGATTCAGTCAATAAATTGCGAATTAAAACGTGTATAATTAACTTTCAACGTGATCATGAGTGTAAAGAAAACGAATTATTTCGAACCTGCCGTTTGTAAACGTTGTAGCGACTATGCTATATAAACAGCATAATAGCCATATCATATCTGTACAGGTCGAACCTCAAAGACCTCGTGAAGAGGCCGGTAGGACCTGTAAATAAACTCTGATTCAATATAAAAAAATCATATCTGTGATACTCGCTCTTCTGCGTGCTTTCTCATTTTGCATATATTATAAACATTTCAAACATAAATTACAGAGCCACATCACTGCACATACTATGTTTGACAATTTATTCGTTTGTTGGATATTGTTTGCTGTTTTAAACACATGTTAGGTCATATCGCGGAGATTTAGTTAACCTTACCATGTGTTCATGGGCGAACTCACGTATTCAAGTGCTCTTACGACTATGTGCTCATACCCACTTTCGATCGGGAATCATCATGAAATTATTGCCGTACTTAACGAACAAACATGCCTAAGCTTATTGAATTTAGAGAAAAAGAACAATAATCAAAACAGAAAAAGTATATGTTCATGCACATGGGATTGTGAAATCACGTCTGTACACATAGCATCATTAACTTAGGAAAGGAAACAACGAAATATAAAGTTTGGTATGATATACATGTGAAATTAAATGCATGGTGTAATTAAAGAGCATGTCAAGTTTTGAATTTATATGCTGAAACGTAATGTTATAAACCACAAACGTTTTACTGTAACAGACAGTTTTTTAAGATAAGTGGTACAGAAAATACACGTATAATACCTTTTTAAATATATTTCTTATTAAATTTGATCGAGAATGTAACCCGCCTCCCAGTTTCGCTGAAAGGATCAAGTTCCCCACGGGTACTACTTCCCCGTACCCCAATTTTTTTTCGTAACCTGCATTTTTCGTACCGAATTTTTTTCGTACCCAATTTTTTTTCGTACCCAAATTTTTGCTCGTAACCAAATTTTTTTTCGTACTCAATTTTTTTCGTTCCCAATTTTTTTTCGTAACCAAATCTTTTTACGAACTTACTTTTTTTTGGCATAATTGTTGTACCCAAAATTTTCGTACCCATTTTTTTCCTACCCAAAATGTTCGTACCCACATACACAATTGTGGTGATGTCGATAAACTTAAATAGATGCTTTTATATCAATCCTCTTCAAAAGCATCGTCACACCAGTACTGTCAGTACTTTGATTCAAAACATGTGAAAAATGCTGTGTTCATATTTTGATAAATGGCATCGATACATGGTATACATTCCACGGTTGACGTGTATGTTTACTTTTATCACCATTACCTGCAGTAACTTATGGAATTTCCGTACCCGCTCGAGTGTCAGCTCCAATGTGGTATTTCGGTACCCGCTCGAGTTTCAGCTATTTCGGTACCCGCTCGAGTGTCAGCTCCAATGTGTGGCAATGCCGTAAACATCCCCATTATAGAACCGTAACTTATTCCTGAAACTGATTTGCTGTTTTGCACTTTCAAATACTCTGTCGTAATGAAAATGTTAAATATTTTAATATTTTAAATATAATAATAAAATTATTTTAAACATAATTTATTTCCAAAATAATCTCATGAACAGTTGACACAAATACAAATTATACATAGAAATACATCTATTTTGAAAAACGAGTACTATCTAAAGTTCTAGCAACATTATTTGTGGTCTTTCCCTATGTTGTTATTGACATTACATGTTTGTGACGATAATGTGATTTTGTAAAGCTCTTAGTCTATGTTATATAGTCAAAAGTTCATTTTTCATAAGAAAAACATTATGTGCAAGTAAAGCAATAATAGGAAAATCACGATGTTTAATATTTATTGATCCTTTTATTGTTGGCTGTATCGGTATATAAAGTCTTAAAAATATAACCATTATTAGCTAATATTGCGTTACCATCACGAGTTTATTAAAGTAGGTCAATATTGCTTTGAGCATGCTTTATTGACCTGACGCTTTATTTGATTTGATGTACTGCCATGGCGTATATTCTATTGTTTAACGGTCGAAGTTAAAATAGAAAAAGATAGCTCAATATAACAAATGTTGAAATTGTTTTGCGGTAAATTTCACAAAATTAACACAATCTTTGTAGTTTAAAATTGGAAACAAGTGAGCTTAAGTATTAATAAAGTGCATTTTATAACGTAATGTTACTGTTAACTGAAACTGTAATACCATATTTATGTTAATCAATGTTTGTGTTTAAAAGAAGTAAGAATCAGTCAATATAAGATCGATAATTTATGCCTTTTCGTTTGGTAAATATGACACCCACGTATAAAAGTCGAAGCGTGGAGCGCCATAACTTCCAGTTATTAATTCAAAGGTCGCATGTACCAAATCCCGTCATTATATGCCAGCCCCAACAAGTGGCCTCCCGCAGAAAGGGTGACGCATTGGACCATGGGGAATCAAATCGCCGACTGCCTGAATGTCCAATTGTCATACCCAGCTATACCAACTGTCAAACCCAGCTATTCTAATATTCATGTAGTTGGTACAGATATATCAAGGAACATGTCAGCGGTTGAGATACATTCAATAAGGAAGTGTCTCGTCCATACTGTCTTTGAACATTCTATTTAGTCTGTGCACTGAGTATCGTGACAGAGGATTTCGTTTCAAAACCAAGTTTATGATTCTGACATTAAACGCGAAAAATACCACACGAAATGAACTAATAATACAGAAAAGTTATGGACTAATATCCGACGGACGTGAGATACCATCTAGTGCAACTGACACCCACGGTACCTACTGAACTTCCGTCTCGTTTATTTGATGTATGAATGTTAAAATGATATATGATACATTCGTGTGACTACGTCATACCATTTTATTTTTGGTGACCTGTCAGTCATTGTTTCTGATATATCTATGCAGAATCGAAGAGAAACACAATGTTTACAAGCGCCCTCTGGGTTTTTTCCTAAAACTATATAAGTAATATCGTTTGACAGACTAGGACGACTGTTGCATAAATTAAATGTTATTTCGTCATCATGTTAATTTTCGCCGATATTTCTATTGCCAAGAGCGAGGGTCTCACAAAGGCGTCCACTCATTCCCTAAACGTTTCTTCAGTCTTCTACATTACATGATTGCGTAGTGGATATGTTACCGCTTCAAACTAGCAGTTTCAAGTACTTTATTGATTCATTGTTGGGCACCAGAAGTCCAATCGCAGTTTATCAAGTTGAGATGATTTTGATGTATGTTTGTTATACGGGTCTCGATGTTTCTGTTTCGTAAGTGGTACCATTCGGCTTCAGATCGATGTTCTTACGTTCACACAGAGTTCAGTATGTAAATATATATATAGCAATAAACTAATAAACCCTTTGTCTCACAACGTATAAGCAATGTATCTAAGATAAATGACTTTTCATACGCGTTGTCGTTTCTTGATAACATTATTCTGTTGTGGTTTTCAGGCATCACGTAGAATGTTTGATCTTAGTTAATTATTAAATAATTAGCGAATGTCCATAATATATTAAATATTTCGAGAAAATTTGTAATTTTACCGCATACTGACGCTTTAAGAATTGCATTACATACAACAGTGTGAATCTTTTACTAAACACGTTCCCAAATATGCACTTGCCTCAGCAGAAACATCAAATTATCGACATGATAGTTACCATTATCATTATCATCGTCATCAAGACATAATCAAATTCATCATCTTCATATTTCCTGCTTAATAGGTAGTTTTGTAATCAACTTACTTTGATAGTGCATGGAAATAAACGAATGTTCACTATTTACACAGAAACATGTAATACCTTAAATACAAGGCCGGATGATTATCTCAAATTTTGTAATACTTGATAACAAGAAAGACGAGATACGGAGCATCTTAAGTTCTTCTATACTTATGTAAATTATATTCGTTTTTTGCGTGTGTACCCTTTTTCCTTGCGAAATTACCCTTATGGGAAATTGACTTATTTCAGGCCTACATGAACTAGATTTTGTCACAAAAGTGACTAACAATACCCCCAACACAGTATACAGTACTATGTGTTATAGAATGTCTTAGGTAAAATAACCTTTGTATAATATTAACGAAGGAAGAAAAATGCGCAACTTCATATCACGAGGAGCTATGCCTTTAGCTTTCAATGTTGTACCTTCAAAAGTTTTAGAGAACGCATTCAAACAAGTTTGCGATCACGGAAAGACAGACGGACGTACTAAGAACGCACAGAAAACAGAAAGACAGAAAGACAAGGAAGGGAAGGTGCGGAAGGGGGTCTCGTGTGATTTTTTTGATTTTTTCAAAATGTTATAAATCAATATTCTTACTCTTCTTTGGAGCAACTAAAACATAATAATACTGTTTGTTATTAAATTTCAGTATTTATTTGGTCCGTGTACATACCGTCTTTTCGTTTTTCGTTTTGCATTCGACAACACGAAACACGAAAGTAAACGCATATTAGTTCATATTCCGATTTTCTTATAACCGAAACAAATACAAAAAACAAAGAACAAATCGACTTATTTATAACGTTTTTCGTTTTACTAATTACAAAACAAAACACGAAACGTGTATGTCTATTCCTATTTCGTTTCAATTTAAATTACAAAAAAAAATCTATATTTGAAAATTGAAACAAAGCGCCTGCTCTCATTTATCGTTCTTGATTTGATAAAACGATACACGGAAAACGAAAAACGAGGGACGCTGCGCAGTTTTATTTGGATGATAACTCATGATTAATCATAGTGCGCAGTTTCCTCCCTTTGAAACTATTATTTTGAATTATAAAATGTTCACTATCACATGTATTATAGAGGAATAATAGACAAGTCTTGGCACAGCTTTTTTTGGCTAGTCTAATGGAATAATAAATAGATCAACAGTTAAGTTATATAACGATACCAATATAAATGCCTGCTTTTGTTTCAAGTCGTTGGATTTGATTTAATGTATAAAATGCAATTACAATAAGCACTGCACAATAAAATATCTTTGTTCGGCGTAGCCTTTCTCTTCAAGTAATAAACAACTATCGAATTAGTTACTACACTGTATTCATATCTGTTAAAGAAATGAAATAAAAAACCACATTATTGCTAAACATATACACATGTACATTCAATTAGTATGGTGAATTATTCCTCATAAAGCCCTGTCATGGCACGTCGTGTGCCGTCCTGGCTCATACACTTCGTGTAACTGACTGGCGGTGGGCTCTCATACCAGGTGTCCATGCAGTTCTTGCATCTAACCAGTGATTTGCAACAAGTTGCAAATGTAGGGTGCGACACTGGTCCTGAATGTAACAATTTATGTTGTTATAAAGCTATCGGTTCACGCACTGAGTTCTTTTTAAATTTTATCAGCATGATTATATTTGGTGCTCCCTTTATTGAATAAAGAAAATTTGCTTATAACAATTATTAAATTATTTGAAACTCTTTGCGAGAACACATCATTCAAATAACAGAAAAATCAACGCTAAGTATAGAACATTATGTCAATGGATTTTATTTTATAAGTTACAACTCTGACCTTGCTACAAATTTATTTATTTATTTTTAATAACGTTTTTGTTTGGTGTTCAGATTTTTTTCCAATTTGTGAAGGACTGTTAAAATGAACTGGATGTGTATAAAACGAATAAAATAATACACTTTTCGACTAATAAATGTACTGTAACAGATCATGCAAGCGAACGCTTGATGGCGCGCTCCTCATATATATCATTGACTCAGCAAATCATACACGTATTGTTACAAATGTAAACACTTTTCTTTAATGGCATTCGAGTTTCATTTTAGGAGACAACCGAGGTCATAAACGGAACATTTCAACGAGTGTAAGTAGAATCTATAGGCGTGACGCATGATATTCGCCTTCTTTAAGTAACGTAGCGTTTAAAGGAAAAAAGATTAAGCGGCGTTATAATATCATTGGAATGTACATATCTTGTTAGCAATAACTAAATCTTTGGCGCTCTTTCAGGAACATTAAATATGTTGTTTAATAAGTTATTAAATTGGTACATTTATTAATTATATTTATGTTAATTTCATTTTCTTCAAGCGCAAAGTGGTTTCATATAAGGTGTTTGGTTATAACTCTTGTTTTAGAGCTAAAATCACTAGACATCACAATGCAATTGTTAAATGCAACATGTATTTGTTATTAATCGAACGAATTTGAATTTATATATTAGACACCTTGCACTTTACCGTTCCATAAGATTAAAACATTATATATATTTTTTTTCTCCTTTCGTCCTGTTCTTTCTTTCAATAGTGGCTGTATTAATACCACTTTGACATTCTATTATGTAAGGTGACGTTAAAAGTAAAACATAGGGACATTTTAGCAGCCGCCGCCGATTACTGTGTCTTTAAAATGTCATGCGGGTCTAACGGGTAATAAAAATAGGAATACGTGACTCAGGGGACGGGGTATTGCAGCTCTTAAAATGTAAGGACCCCCCCCCCCCATGATAATAGGATTAAAACGAGTTGTTTGTTTGTAAAATAAGTACTGAATTTACATAGCATAGGGGCAAAGAACAAGAAGTGTCATAAGAGGCTAATTATAGCCCTATCTAATCGGCTGGATCGGCATGAAATACCGTTACGTTTGAAAACCTTTTAATGTCAAGATTATGATCATTTCAAATTGGAAAAAACAATACCTGGAAAAACAACTGAAAATATCCACGTCTCTGTCCCTTACGGGCATGTCTTTACCTCCACGAAAAAAGCACGTAGGAAGCCATGCTGATGGAAATACGTGATTAAGACTTATGTAAGGGAGAAAAATACACGCAAAAAGCCACTAATGAGTTACCTCCCCAAGACAGCAGCACATCCCGCAAACGCCACTCGTTTTTCGTTTTTCGTATACCGTTCTTTCAAACTAAGAACGGTAAACGGGATCAAACAATCCGTTCCAATTTTCAAACATTTATTTTTGTTATATTATTTGAAACGAAATATGAACAGGGGAATCAATTTCGTTTTTGTTTTATAATAAGTACAACGAAAAACGATATAAAGAAGTTAATTTTGTTTTCGTATTTTGTTTAAGTTTCGGTTATTAGAAAATCGGAATATGAACTTATATGCGTTGATTTTCGTGTTTCGTTGTTTCGAATGTTAAACAAAAAAGGAAAAGACGGTATATACACGGACCTTATTTGCTTTTCCTAAATGTATTTCATTAAATAACCAACATATTATCAGAAGGCATTACCACGCAAAAAAAAAGATTGACAAACAACAACAACAATACAGTTACATATTTTGCGTGCTTGCTGAATCATATCTGCCTCCAGATGTTCAGCGTTGCGTCAACAGAAAGATTGACCGGGCATCTAGTTTCTCGAAAATACAAAATACGCAGATTGCTTTAAAAATATCATTATCTGATAATTAAAATTGATTATAATGGAGTAAATTTATTAATTGACATCGGTTAATTACATGCTTTAGTTCAAGTTTTAGTGATATTTTTAGTTTTCATGCATTACCTTGATGTCCTGCTCCCGGTGGTTGTCCACGTCTCCTGTGGGGATCTTGGTGGTATTGAAAATCTCGAACAGCTGCAGAAATGACAAGTCAGCAAACAGCTCTTCTGTATCGAACATCAGCTTCTGCAGTCTCTGTTTTTAAACATATTGATGAGTTTGTTCCATTTGTTTTCATTTAAGTTTAAAAATAAATATTCCGCGATGGGTTATGTAGTGTTTCTTTCCTAATACATTTAGATTGTTGAAGCTTAATTAATCATAGCCTAAAATACACATACCTTATCAGTGAACTGCTGGACCCGCTCTGTAGTGGGCACAGTTATGCCAAAGGCATCCGGGTCTGCCAGGAGTTCTCATGATGTATTCAAGAGGGCCCTGAATGACTGCCAGAGTTGCACTGACGTGAGGCTTGACATAATGAAGCCCAAATTTCGCAAGAATCTCATAAAACTTTAGGTATAAACACAGGTGGTTTTTTTTCCGGGAACTCCGTCCTCCTCCACAACACAAGACCACACCAAAATTATAGCCTTTCGTCCGTCCGTCTTTTTTTTTGGAGTTCAAAAAGCTTTACAAATTTGACATTACTAGTTTTCGCATTAATATTATGTTTTAGACTATGGTGTTAAAGGTTGATAAGTCCCTTGCATTTTATTATTTTACTTCTTTTTTCTTTGGCTGTATAATCTTTGATAATGTTATTCAAAAATGACCATGCCGCAAAGGTTTGTTAATTTGAAAATACTTTACAAACTGTAGATTACTGGTGGAATATAGTTTAAACTGCGATGTTTACTGTTAATTAGAAATAATGGGATCGTACCAAGCACGTTGTGACAACTAACTCACCTTAACTTAAGGGTTGGACGTGTAAATTGCATAAACCGTCACGCGTTGAAACATGTGCAAGAGTTCTAACCAGTTATTAACACATGGTTGCAAATATTCTAATTCCGTCTTCAGTTAAAATCACAGTTTGGCAAACGCCAATTGTTATTTTATATATTGTTTTCCATCTATGTCTATGAGGTTTTACCATTTGATCTTAAAATGTACATTTTCTGCACATGTGTGTTACCCTTGTCATATCACTATTGCTTATCCATGACCCCCTCATTGAGCCATCGGTAAGGGTTGGAAATAGCTGTTCCGGCTGATCCAAAATCACATACCCGGACACGTATAGTACCAATTTAAGATCGTGATCCTATTTTGAGCATTCCTAGATTTAATTGTAGTTGACACCATGTATATCTTAATCGCGCATCCATTGCACCGTTTCGGAACCTCCGTGAACTGCCCTGTTCACTTTAATGCGCAACTTGATTATTTTAAAACTGACCTTACACTTATTTACAATGTAGAATTGATCAAATTTTTTATATAGACCCCGTCTGTGTTTGAATATAAATAATCAGCAAACTTATGATTTATTTGATATTAAAAGAACAGTCGTCTATTTTCCCTTAAAGGGAATTGTTCCGGACAACAAAAACTGATTTACCAAGAAAATATTATATTAAAGTAACATATCAATTCTGACAAACAAGGTATACCATGTATTTTCGTGTACGAATAAGCACCTACTTTGAAGGGTAAATAATTAATTCTAAAATAATGTGTTATTCTTTCTGTCGATAATTTGGAACAATAATAATATGTTTCTTACTTATATTGGATTTTAAAAAGTCTCTGACAACACGGGCTGGAATCATTGCGACCATACCGCTCGTGATATGTGCGTAACATGTCGCAATGCAGCTTACGTTATGGTGGCAATAAAAATGCATGCAAACGGTGAGTACGATTGTGTTTTTTTTACGTTTCCCGACGACATATCTTAATTAAAAAATCGGAGAATGCTATTCGGTACGAATATTAATAGTGTTTACAATTCTGGTAAAATTCTTGAGAAAAATCCGGTATCCTAACCTCAAGGACATTACAACGGTTGGTTCATGTGATGTTGGCATTGAACAAGTCGCATATTTTTACGAGATTATTATATTTGTGTACAGGCGATCCCATTTTATTTTCGTTTATTTAATAACTATGTTCGGCTACAAAAAAAATTATTTTGCCTTTAATATTGTCCGCTATCGTTTGCGTCTTACAGGAAATATATTACTGACAAATGCAAACCGATATATATTAAACAATATGCTACAAATTGTGGAAAGAGGATAGCATGTCAAGAGGTATAATAGAGTTCCAAACAGATAGACACACATGTTTAAAATATAATTATATAGTTGTGATGGACAGCTATATATTCAATAATGCAAAGAACAAAACGCACGACGGAAGGATAGAACACACTTAATTGAAAAAAGGAAATGCCTCATCGATATCGTCTAATGACACTTTGAACATTTTCAGGAAAAAATGAATCATATATTTGACATTATCTTTCTAAATTCAATATTTATCATTGGAAAAGGGACATGGTTATCGTGCGATAACATTTCCGTGTAATTGCGAAAATCTTTATATGGACAGAAAACAGCACCTTCGATCTCCAAAATTATATTTTGTTTTGTAATTACGGTTACTGTTCATTTAATATATATATGTATAAAGGGTTATGGTAAAATTCACATAAATCTGACATAGAGAACAGAAGCAAAATTCCATTTTATACATTCTGACGTACAGTGTGATATTGACATGGACTCACGCGTCTCATGAATATTTTAGTCCAGCGGTTGAGGAAATATATCATTAAGAAATGAAATATGATATAAAGAAGACCTGGCCATTCTACCTGTTTTTCCCTGTACATGTTACTGTATACTAACTGTTGTACAAGGACACGGATCCTGCGGCGCATAATGATGAATAATTATACCAAATAATTAATACATGTAGCACACAATTACAGATTGATGTCGGGTACCAAAATTGGGCGGTAAAAGGGTAAACGGAAGGAACGATTCACGGGAGAGTATATGAGCAATCTCATCGTATCCAACTGATTTGACCGGCATAGGATAATTTAATAAGCATAACACGTTATGCTATTGTTGAATGTAAGTGAGTCTTTACACCATACGTGTTGGCGATCGACAACATTCCCGGAATAAACACCAATTGGACACAGACATGCGTGAAACGTGACAGTTAAATCGTATGACCACACCGTTTGTCGTAGCTGTGGTCTTCCTGAATCGAAAACATCACTGAATCCGGTAAACCGCACGATTGCCGACGAAGCATATAGCTTTTAACCAGATGCATGTCATTGCACAATGCTGCCGCACATGAACAAAAGCGTGCGGCAGTTTGCATTCTGTCATTGGTACACATGTTTGATCGGGCATTGTATCTTGTGAGGTAAATAATAACACATGGCTGTGTAATAAACTGAATAAATTCAACTCTTTCGATTAAACAGCAAAGTTTGCTTACTAATTACTTGCGTGGCATATGACAGGATTTTGATCACTAAATTTCCCAAGCTTTTTAATTAAGAACTGCATGTCCATTTTAAATGCTTAGCCATCGCAAGAAGTTTTTCAAACATTTGTTTGCTACATCTACGTACATTCAAATATGTACACGTTGCAAAAACAATTTGTTAATATTTACAATTTGTACCCCCAACACCAAAATGTATGTTACCGAAATAAAATGACATAAATTATTTGCTATAATCATCAATAAACATATAGGCAGATTCTATAAGGTAATGCAATGTCTGACTCAGTGGCATGCTCCATTAATTAACATTATGATTTTCAACATAAGAAATATATCTGACGGGTGTCGGGCACAAAACGCTTTGATCGAGCATCAATCTTGGTAAGTCTATAAAGACATACTTCTTTCGTGCTACCATTGAGCGTCTCGCCTCTAAATTGAGAAGCATGCAAGCCCAAACGTTATCCGGATCTTTACATATTTGGACTAACCCATCTTTACAGACAATTCTGAACTTTGTAATCTACAAACGGATATTGCGATATGATAATTTTAATAAGATAATCATACGTCATATGGTAAGTATGTTACAAGCATGTCCATATTAGGTTACATTTACGCAATTATTTTTTTTCTATTTGACCAAGTTACTTACCAATGTATCGCCATACACTGCTGCACGTGTAAGGCAATCTCATTTTGAAAGACAAACAAACAGCATTTTAAAGAACTACATGTATTTTAATTCAAACACATCGGTATTCTGCCATTTTGAGCATAAACAACAACAACAACAACAACAACAAAACTATGTGATGCTGAATAATAAAGTACGGTTGTTTTTATTGCGCACACGAACTGATACAAAACACATCATTAAAACTGTTGTTTTGTAAGTCCACAAATAATGAATTCAATTATGTATGATTGTGATTAAACGGACATAATTACACATTTGTGGCAGGGCTTCCGGTTAACGCATGTGTTTTCGTAGGGATTTTGTTGCTATTTCTAGGAATGCGATGTCGTACTGTCATTCACTCCTGGTAGTGGTTTGCTGCGCATGACACGAGATAAAATGGCTTGTTTGTCACGAATTGGTAAAATGTTAATTTGTGTTTGTTGGAAACTTGTTGACTTGCTAAGATCCAGTGACCTAGCGAAGGTCTCGAAAGTTCTGGCTCTGGTGTATACTTTTGCTTTAGTTTGAGGAGATGCCAGTTTGGCTTTCCCAATCTATATCTGGAAGGTTTAAGTTTCCTGCAAACCAAATGGTAAACTTCGGATGCTTCGTCCGCAGACAAATTGGAGATCCTTTCCCGCTATTCTCTCTTTAGCATCGATGAGAACTCCATCAAGTGGGTTCCTGTGTTGGTCTCGCCTCGACAGAATATGTTAGCCCGCTGGTATGACCTCTCTCCCGAAGATGCAACTGTGGAGACATGTCTCGTGTCCTATAATGTAATGTTTGAGTTCCTAAAGTAAAATGGCTGTTTTTGTCCCCGAATGCTTTGGAAGTTGACTACCATGAGCCTAAATGCGGATTGCTGGGGCTGTTTACGTCGGCTCATAGTGTGTCTACAAGGTAATAAGGTTAGTTTTAAGAACCCTATTGGTAAGTCGAGGGAGGACATGCCACTGTCAGATTGGATAGGGTAACCACTAATTCAGATTTTGGGCCAGCGAGTGTGGTATTCGATTATCTGTTGCTGATTTTTACAATGTATATTCCCGGTAAGCTTGCGATTGGTGTCACAAATATGATAGTGGAGAAGTTAGGGACTCCACATTTAGATAAGATTCAACATTTGAAGTGACGCCTCTTACCAACTCAAATGGCATGTTAATGCATCTTGAGTGGACCAACCATCGCAATTATCACAGGCTAGACCACGCTGGCTACTCTTGACGTGAGACAATATAATCTGCATTGAAAGCGAAAGTTTGGTCCTTGGTTTGGATGGCAGTCACCTGAAAGGTGTATTCGAAATTAAGCTACGTCTATATTTGGTATACTCGCCGGTAGGTTAAGTATAGTGATACAAGTAATGCAGAAATCAACAATAGGCAGGTGGGGTGAGATACCTTGGGCAGCAGATTAAACATTTTGTAAGTTCAAGTGAAGTTCGGGATAATATCTGGTGGCTTATAGATGTGAATCGGTGTGATCTGTAAAAATAAACTAAACAGAAGAACGAATGGTAACCGGAAATTGTTCTTTAAATACATGTTGAGTGTCAGACTGCATCAAATATAAAGATATATGCATAATCAGTGGCGATTGGGGTTTAAATAAGTCTCCGTTACTGGTAGTATAAACTGCTTTTGCTGTCTATGGCTCAGATGTTTCATGCAGGTTGACCGTTTCGATGGAGAAACACAATTCTTAAACACCGGTACACGCGCCTCACAACGGCCTTTTCATTGGCCGGAATGAATGGATGGCCCATGCGGTATAAGCGATGAGTTATGTTTTTGCCACGTGTGTGATAAAAGATTGAAACACGATATGTTTAGTTTAAAAATGCAGCTTAATGTACAATATTTGTATTTTTATGCTTAAACTATTAATAAAATGTGAATATATACGTGTTTGTATATTGTAAAATATCGTTAGCTTAACGAATACAAAATCAACAACACTATTATTTATGAATTTAAAGTAATTGCTTTCTACTGTATTCCAGTCACTCTTTTAAACTTTGACGTTGTATATGAACAATTATGAATATTTTTTTCGGAAGGCATCCATATTTTTTTTATTTATTCGTTTAATATTACAGCCGAATTGCATTGTTTCTTTTGTTTACGGCTGCATTTTTATTAAAATCATTATCCCTTACATCTAAAGAAAAATGTGTAGCATTACATAAACTATACGAGCCATACTCTGTGAAAAGAGGGTTTAATGTATGTGCGTAAAGTGTTGTCTCAGATTAATCAGGGACAAAACTTTCCGCCTAAACTGGATTATTGATACGAAAAATATAAAAGCGGATAGTATCGTCCCTGATTAGCCTATGCGTTTTTTAGTATCGTCCCTGATTAGCCTGTGCGGACTAATCTGGGACGGCACTTTACGCACATGCATCAAACCCCAATTTCACAAAACACGGCCCATATATTATGTGGTGTTCAAAAATCACACGGACAAAAAACATGAATGCCTTCGAAATACTACACGCCGTTTGAATTGATATTGTTATGTTAGTGTGGGTCATTAAATTATGCACGATGGCTAAATAATGTTACGTGACTAACGGTACACAGATTGTTCGGTCGCAACACACCTCGGGGCTTCAGTTCATCGAGCACTATATTAAAACTATTTGATCCAAACAAAATTTGGCATAGGCTAAGATATTTATTTCAATACATGGGAAAAATCACCACATAGTGCCTCATGTTTTCATGATATGAAACCTTAATATCAGAAATGAAACGCGCATTACGACCTTTGTAAAGTCACCATATCGGTAAACCTTGCTCTGCGAACAAGTGCACAAGTCATGTATTTGAATCAATCGTTTTTTTGTAGATTTTCTGAAAATGTTGAAATGCTCGTGTCATCTCAAGGACACTTCAATGTTTGGTAGATAAGATCGCTCCAAGTCACCGAATATTTAACCGTACAAGTAGAATCGTTGTTTGCTGAAGTTTTCTGAAAGTATTATACTCTTGCATGTACAAAATCATTAAATAACTTGGTTCGTTTGGAACAAATTGCAAATATCATACAATCACTGACTTCAATCTCTGTTCGTACAGACAGCCAGCCAATGATGCATAGATTTATCGCATACGCACCGTATTTGAAAACGGTCAAATAATTTAAAATATACGTTATAAATTTGATGAAAAAATGCCTTGCACACTTACAAATTCTAGGTCTCGTGATAAAATTATATAGATCTAGTGAGTATCTAGGCAACATATATTTTAATCACGTTCGTTTGTTAACGAAAACGTACATTCGAATAAAAAAACTGCACTTTTCTTGAATTTCATTTATTTTACGTGTTTTGGTTGAAAGGGATCCCTCGACAGGCTTTTATTTTTCCATGAAGACAGGTGTCGTTGAGAACAGTGATCAGGTACTACATTTCATTAGTAGATATATGTCTTACTATTAAAAAGATAACATAAAATTGTACAGATTTATAAATTGTATATATGCAAATATCAAATGACAAACATTCTTCCGGAACCCTCGCTCTATTTTCGAATGGGCAAGTTATCAGAAGTCAATAAATTGTAAAATCAACCGATATAGGTCTCACATTTATCTAGGTAATGACAATTTTATTTGTCTTCACTTATTTATCAGAATCTAAACAAAGCAGTTTTAATATTACAAGTATTAACATTTTGTATTGATCATAGCTCGATGCACATTGATTGCATAGGAATTGTTTTAAGTTGTTCTTGATATTTTTGTATACTAGCTTGTTTCAAAGGCTAAATTACTCATCGACTGGGTGTAAGTTCAAAAATCAGGTGTTAGAGCAGATAACAGTAAGACAATATTGTGTGAGTACAATTATACGAGTAAGACATTAAACATTTAATTTATTGCACTGGGTATGCACTGTGGTTACCATACACAAATCTACAAGGACATTTATAAGTTATGTACATCTACATTTCTTCGTGGTTGCACCCCTACTCCTCTTAATATTTCATATTCATTTAAAGGCATCTCACGAGAGTTTCAATAATGACAAACATTATACACCATACACATAACCATGGGCAGCATTTGAATTATAAATGTTCAGCTATCTGTATTTGCAAAAAAAAATTAATTTAAATCGTTATACCTCGGATAAGGACCGAGAACGTCACTGCATATTAAAGCTGCATGGGTATAAAATAATATTTAAACTAAAAAAATGTTGTTGTTTTTTAAATATGGTGTGGGTGTAAATGTCGCATTTAATGATACATCACAGTAGCAGCAGGCTGTTCCGAAATTTATCCCCACGCTTTTCGGAGAAAGCGTGGGGATTATGTGGTTATCTCCGCCGTCTTTCCGTCCGTCCTTCCGTCCTGGCCACTATCTCCCCCTACACTATAGCACTATTACATTGAAACTTACACACATGGTAGCTATGAGCATATGTGCGACAGTGCACTATTTGGAACTTTGATCTGACCCCTGGGTCAAAAGTTATGGGGATTGGGGTGGAGCCGGGTCAGATATTTTCACTCATTTTACTAACAACATGCGGCGTGGGGATACGCGTCGGCCTCTGCCGCGCCATTTCTATTCATTCATGTTTTGGTGTATTTTTAGTTTCTTGTAGAGGTGCGAGTGTTAAATATATTATAAATATGCATTTACAAAATCAAACTTGAGGTTTTAATGAATGATAATAATTTTAGATTTGGTCTAGCACTTTAAGGACAAACTGGTGTACACAGAAGAAACACTACAAACAAACCTCCCATGCAAGTGGGCATTTATACGGAATCCGGATAGGGCCAAGTTGAGTGTCGCGTGTCGACCTTCAAGGTCGACACACGACATTCAAGCGACATTCTCTCGACGCTCTCTCGTCGACGCGCGACAAATCAGTCGACAGTCAATATATATATATTTTTTTTTTCGTTCTATATATTTTATTATCCTCGTCAATAGGTATGTGGGGGTCGAGGGCATCCCCCTCCACACCGGTCATCATCAATATATATAATATATTATAATGCAAGTGCTAATACCTGCATAATGAAAAGTAATGTCATAATTGCATAAATTTAAGTGCATGTGTACGAATGAAAATAATGGTTATACAGCTATATTATACAAGTCTAAATGCACAATATACAGTAATGCAACGTAGACCAGTGCTCACGGTTGCGTAAATATAGTATTATAATAAATGCATGTATAGCGATATTCTACTCGATACATATATTGAAATTATGAATATAGGGCTAAAGTACTCCAGTCATAATTTTCTAACGATACAGACTTAACAAAATGTCCCATTCTTTATTTGATGTTATTGGATTAGAATCTAAATTGCAGAAAACATTCATATCCTTTAAAATATTATACTGGATTGAGAAATATGATTATGCTGCGATAACAGTAGGTATTTTTTTATTCGTTTTACAAATGTATATACATTTTTTAGTGAGAAGGAATGTTAGATTTAGAGGAACACTTGTGTTTTTATGTCCTAATATAAACGAGGGTGCATTTATAAAGTCAGCAAATACCTCAAAGCCTTTGAATAGTTCTGCAATGAACATTTTAACATATTTGCATTCCCAAAAAAGTGCTCGATTGTCTCCGTTACACTATGACAGAACGAGCATTCTGCTGATGATTTATAGTTGATTTGATACAAAAGATAGTTTGAACCAATAATTCGGTGTATAATTCTAAACTGAAACCATTGTAATGTAGAGTCTTTGGTTATAGAAAATGGCATGCCAAAAATATGGTTCCAGTCTTTTAGCTGAATAATTTCAAAAATGCTCATCCATTTTGACATACATGTAGGTAAAGTGTCATTTGTTTTTACAATATTATACATGGGCTGAGTACCTTTTTAATATTTTAAAATAGATAGCACTTGAAGGGGAATGAACGGCTTAACAAAGTCGAGATTGTTTAAGTCTGCAATCGTATTTAGAGCGGGTGTTTTATCGAGCAAACCGTATTTCTTTAAGTATTTAGTTATAACATTAGCAATACCTATATAATGCAAGTGGTTTGGATAGAAATTATATTTGTTACACATATCTTCATAGCCATAAAATTCATACCCCTCGTGATTTTTAATCAAATCACCTATAACATTTACACCATTTTCAAACCATGTTTTGAAGATAACACTTTTATTACCGATCGTTATATCTGGATAATAAAATATTGGAGTTTGTAATATGTACTTTATATTAAACGATTCTGCTTTGCGGAAATCCACAAAAGATTGTAAAGTGTCCTTCTAAAAAGAATTGTCTGTCTTATGTATTAGGTTTTCCGGATAGTGAACACCACAATTGTAAAGTTTTTGGGGATCTATTGTCATTTAAACAATATTTCTCCATTTACGATTTCCAGTGATAAACCTTCGTATCCAAGAACATTTGAGAGCAATTATAAAAGAAAAGATGTCGATCATGTTAAGGCCCCCTTCAGAATATTCTTTAATAAATATATTTTTGCTTATTTTCGAACTCCCATCCCACACGAAGTTTAAGAAAAGATTATTCAGCTCTACCAACATTATATGTGGTGGATTGGGAAGTGAAGCAAACAAATTTAAAAGGACTGGCAAAGCGATTGTTTTTAGTACTTGTATCCTTCCAATGGGAGTTAATATTCTTCTGGACCAGCTTTTAAGCAGTTTTCTAACTCTAGACATTTTTTCTGTGTAATTAAGATCGATTATCTTGTCAAGATCTACATGAAAAGTTAAACCAAGCATATCGAATGTCTGCTGGTTCCATTTTAACTTCCATCTAGTTTTGATACTTTCAGAACTGAATTTATTTTTTCCTATCCAAACCACTTTAGTTTTGTCGAAATTTATCTTTAAACCAGAGCACAATGTAAACAATGACAATTCATCTAGGGTTTCATTTAGGGATTCTGCAGAGCCATCCAGGAGAATAGATGTATCATCAGCAAATTGCGATAACTTATATTTGGTAATATTAATTTGAATTCCTTTTATATTGGGATTTGCCCTGAGTTTAAGAGACAGGATTTCGGCGCATAAAATAAAAATATAACAACTGAGGGGATCACCCTGACGACAGCCCCGTTGTATCTGGAAAAAATCAGATAACGACCCGCACTGCGTTACTGCTGAGATACCGTCCTTATATAAAACATTAAACCATTTGCTCATGGCAGGACCAAAATTGAATAAGGAGAGTGTTTTGTTAATAAACCTCCATGACAAGAAATCGAATGCCTTTTCAAAATCTAGTAGCAGGAGGAGACCGGGAATATTATTTTCCTCAGTGTATTTCAGAATATCATATATTAGTCTAGTATTTTCCCATATGAACCTGCTTTTAATAAAACCAGTTTGGTCATTATTAATGAGCTTGTTAATATGTGTTTTTAATCTATTTGCAATACTGCCAGAACCTTTTTTTATAAACAGTGTTTAACAATGTTATTGGACGCCAATTATAAAGAAATTTTCTGGGCTTATCACCCTTAGGTATGCAAGTAATTATTCCCTGACGTTGAGTTATAGACAAATTACCGCTATGAAATGCGTGATTAAACGCTCTACAAACAAAGGTACCTAATTTTGGCCAAAATACTTTGAAGAAATCAGTACTAAAACCTGACGACCCAGGGCTTTTGTTGTTCGCCATGTTTTTTAAGACATAAGAGGCTTCACTTAGTGTTATTGGCCCTTCTAATTGTTTTGACTCGTCGTTCGATAGTTTAGGCATGGCAATGTCCTTAATAAAACTATTAAGATCATCATCATTGTTGGCATTGTCGGTATCTTGGTACAATTTTTTATAAAATCAAGCGGTTTCATCCAGGATATCAACCTGCTTATCTAAAACACGTCCGTCATCAGTTGTTAGGTTAGTGATAGTTTTTGTTGTATAGTCATGTTTTTCAAGATTACAAAACAGTTTTGATGGTTTTTCATCTTATTGTATCCATTAGGCTTGCGATCGTATTATGGCACCTTTTAATTTCTCTTCTTGTATTTTCGTAAGTTCGCATTTTAAATCAGAAATGATTTGCACGTTACCTTCTGTAAACGATTTCTCAAGTTGTTCAATTTCTAATTTTATTTGGTTTTCGCGATTGTTACGGGATTTAGTTTTATACGAACTATAAGGAATAGCTTTACCTCTTATTTCCATTAAAACTGCATCTAAAAAAAGTTGGTCGTTTATTAAAAACTGTTTTTCGAGATCTGGTATACTATTAATATTATAATTATTGTATACAGGTACCATATATTGTTTCTTTATTTCGGTAATTGTATCATTAATTGTGTTTATGTAATTGATGTCACTTAAAAACATGTTATTATGTTTTCACAAACCCTTTCCGTGTTTAAAATCATTAAATTTTAATGTCAGAATTACAATTGAATGATCGGATTGGTAACTGGGCATTATATAAACGTCGTGAACAAGCGGTAACAAAAATGACGATACCAGATAAAAATCAAGCCGGGCTTGTTGTATTGGATTCGTTCTTCTCCATGTATAACGTCTAGAGTTAGGATATAATATCCTAAAAGGATCAGCAAGAACGCGATCATCCATAGCTTTTAATATACAATCTCTTGCATTTTTATTATTTATTGTTTTATAGTTATGATGTATATTCGGGTCTAGAACCAAGTTAAAGTCACCGCAATTTAAGTAGGAGTCATTCCCCATTTTATCAATAATATTGAAAATA